>NC_084795.1:62271787-62871787 GCF_963169125.1 Humulus lupulus | reverse complement strand
ACAAGCACATGACTGGGCGGACAAGCACCTGACTTGGCGGACAAGCACTTGACTTGGCGGACAAGCACTTGACTGGTCGGTCATGACACTTCTCTGGTCTAGCATGACACTTGACTGGTCAGTCAAAAATCTTCACCGGTCGGACATAAATTCTATCAAATCGGTCAGATCACTTTATCACAACTTTGAAGAGCCAACACATTTTTTGACTATTAATGTGCCATTTACTGACCATGCATTGCCACTTGTCACTTCTAATTGCCATGTCATTGGGGATAACACAAGGAACTAAGTGTTTTAAGGATAAAATACAATGAGGGGTAAAACAGTATTTTAGTCTCATCTCATTGTATACTGTCTATAGAGGATTAAGTGACAATTATGGTTGTAACAATGGATAATTAATAGCGTATCTACATTTGTTATAGAGCATTCTATGAATTCAAGAGTGCAATTTCGAGTCTTTAGTGGAGTCACGAGGAATTAATAAGTTAGTAAATTTATTTGTTAGATTTATGATAACTTATTTGAGCTTGATTTCATAGGCCCATGGTCCCCACTGTACCTTGGATAAAATCATCCAGATAGTCTCAGTTTGAGTAAGATATTTCTTAGATTTATGATAACTTATTTGAGCTTGATTTCATAGGCCCATGGTCCCCACTGTACCTTGGATAAAATCATCTAGATAGTCTCAATTAATTGATTTAATTATCAATTAGAATTATCAAAGTTGACCAGGTCAATTTTGGATAGTTTCACAGAGTTATGTAATTTTGAGAAGAAAAGAGAAATTATGGCAGATTTATTAATTAAGATAAATTGGTATCTAAATTAATAAATAAGTTTAAATCAAGGTTCAAATTATAAATAATTAATTTGATAAAGGATTTGAATAACTATTTATTTAATTAAATCAATTGAAAATAATACTAGCATTGATTTTAAGTCCAATGGGCTTATAATTAAATGAGAAATTTCACGGGCCTAAAGCCCATGATAATTTTGACCTAGGGCTGATTTTGGCTATTATTTTATTTATTTTTAATTAAATAAATGGCCTAATTGAGTCTATAAAATGAATGTTAAGAAAGAGTTGATATCAGAAGTCATAAGATGACATACACTGATTTTCTGATAAGTTTTAGATTCTCTCTAAGCATAAGTCATTATTGTTCTTCTCTCTGTATCTATATCATGTGTTGAGAATTGCCCACCCTAGTCTAGGTGATTCCAAGGATACTTTGGAAGGCTGTGAAGAAAATTGAAGATCAGTTCAGTTTCTTGGTAATAATCTGCGACAGAAAGGATACATGGGTTAGAGAAACTGAAGGAAGAACTCTATTATTCCGCTGCATATAATGTAAGTATTCTTATCATTATTTCTCTTTGAATTCAATTTTAGAAACATGTTCTAGGTTATCTCATATTTATTTGTTTAATACTAGATCTACATGAAAATAAATAAAGATCGTGTATAAGTTTTCCTAACAATATCGCCCCCTATAGGCGATATATCACCTCCCCCATATTCCAGAGCCTTTGTAGTTCGTTCATGTGAAGTCGACGTGTTTTCTGTATCAACCTTAGGCGACACATCGACCCCTATAGCTGCGATATATCGGCATATGCTGATATTTTAAACATGTTTTTGCACGTTTTCAGCACACTTGAAGTTTGTTAAAACAACTTTGACTGAGTAAAACATGATCATAACAGCTGCTGGAAGATTCTAGAGCTTCTAAATTCATCCATTATTAATTATTCATCTAAAATCCTTAAATCTTTAATTAAACATGCATGTGACTAGTGTCACGTTCTTAATTATTCTATCTAAACCTTAGGTTATAATAAATAATATTTATAGGACCAGCTCTATTAATCAAACCTTATGTTGAAATTAATATTTCTAAACTATAGGTTAAACTTATAAAATCCATAACTATTTCTACGAGTTCCCAACTCAATCCCGGCTTGAACCAATATCCACATAAACTAAAATACTACAAGATACTACTACTACTACTATCTAGCTAAGAAAAAATTTCGAGACACTACACATTTGTATAAATATGTTTTGATGTTTAGTTTGTATTAAATAATAAATATGTTTGGTACTAGTTATATATAAACTCAATAATTTAATACTTTAATTTTGTTTAAACTTTTTAGGACGATTATTGTTTTGGCGGTATTTTGGTTTTGAATTGGCGATTACTATTGAAGGTGAGTAAGTATTTTAGTTTTATTTATTACCATTGCACATATTTATAGAATTATAGTTCATTTATATTGAATTTAGTGGAAATTATGTTTGAAAACTAGTTAAGTAGGTTCTGGAAAATTTGTGTGTTGCGGTTGTATAAGGATGAAATTATGCATATTGATTGTTGTTTTTCTTTGTATTGAATTAATAGGTATTTATGAAATTGGGATATGCAATAGAAACAGAGGAAACTCTGCCCAATTTTTGAGGATTTATTAATTGAATATGTTTTTGAATATGCAGCATTTATTCATCGAGTTGTAATTTAAACTTTTTAGATTTGGTGGTAGGTTTTGAATATGATATCGAGAATTTGTGTGTTGCATTGATAATCATAAGTCCCTAGTTTGAAGTAACCTTATCATGCCTCTTGATTAGATAAGGTTACTTTGAACTACAGGTTTGGATAATCCTATTTATAGATAAAATTCTGCTAATTTTTTTAAAAATATTTAATACATAAGAAATTTCAAATAATTACTTAGGTGAACTTCACATGTTTAGTTGTATGAACACTTTAGATGTTTAAGTGGTACTTTTAGCTCTTATTTCTGTATGAATGTGTATATATATGTACATTAGGGACATTTCATTTAGTGTCCTTTTGCTAAAAAATGTTACAAAAATAATAATTTAGTTACATTTAATAAAAAATGTAACTAGATGTATTACGGTTTTTAACTTTTGAATTTAGTAGCATTTTTAAAATGCCACTAGAGATAATCTTTAGTAGCATTTAAATAATATCACAATAAATACACTTTATTGCGTATAAATTCTTTTTTATTATTAATATTAATAAAAAAATAACTCAAGTATGTTATAACTTCTATATTCTAGTTTTCAAAAAAAAAAAAAACTGGTTATTTTTGGGTTATCAAAAAGTTCGGCTTTGAATGTCGCCGGCATTTTCGGGATTCTCAACCCTGATCTCGCTCTATAGAGAGATATGGAAGTCACCACCACCACCATAGGACACCTTAGGGTCAAGACTTCAAAGCCCATTGTCACACACCTCCCATACTTGTCATTGTGTGGCAAAGCTCTCATATACTTTTGTCATATTTGATTTTTTTTATCTCCATATATATATATATATGTTTGTGTTTGTTATCTTGGACTACTGGTTTGAGTTTGATTTTGTTTTGCAAGTTTCGTGATATAGTTTTCTTGATCTACTGCTCATAAATTATTTTCATTTTATTTATTTTTCTGGGTTATTTTCTCATGATATATCGAAGATATTGAATATTGATAATGAAATTTTTGAGTGTACGATTTTAATCTTCACTATCATCCTCATTTTCATTGGATTTGCAAGCATAATTTACAACTTAGTGATGCAGAGATAGCATCGTTAGCAAGAAATGACTTGATGGAAAGATCATATCTAGGTATCATTTAGTGAGATTTGGGAGGTGTCTGAATTACCAGTACAAAAGAAAATTAATAGCTTAGAAGACTTCTTTCAAGAAATTGAAAGAAACCAAAGAAGAAGAAGGAAAGCTCTATACTACAATTATGTATTTTGTTTTAGTCAACTTTTGTAAATATAATTACATACGTTTTATTTGTTATGTGTATTATCGAGATGTCTTGTATACATAAATTTTATTGTAATGTTAAATTGTTATTAGAAAGTATTTTTAATATTTTATTATATGATCAAAATGTCTACAAATATACATTGGCAAAATGACATATTTATTAAAGTTTTTTGTAATCTAGTCTAATTTTAATAATTCTTTGCAAAATGACCTCTTATAATTTAGACAGGTAGTTAAAAATTTAGACAGGTGGTCGAAAAATTCAAACAGTCGGTCGAAAAATTTAGACAACGGGTCGAATTTTAGACAGGGGCCATTTTGCAAAAAATTATCAAAAGTAGACTAAAGTGCAAAATCACTTAAAAACAGATGTCATTTTCACCAATTTCTCTAAAAAGAAATTTATTTTCTGAAATATCATTTAGTAACATTTTTATAGAATGTCGCTAAAATTATTTTTAATATAAAAAACAAATAAGTAATTATTATAAATAATTTAGTAATATTTGAAAATGATATTTAATTATTTTTAGTGACATTTTTTCAAATGTCACTAAAAAGAATATAGTGACATTTGTACTTTTACTCACATGCGTATATCTTACATTTATCACAAATGTCACTAAAATTATAAAATTTTCAAATGTTACTAAATCCATATTTTGGTGTAGTGATATAGTTTGTGAATTTATTTTATTTTAAGTTTATTGGAATATTCAAATATATTTATTAATATTAAAATAATTGCAAATTAGAATTAAAAAATAATTATGAAAATATTTTATAAAAACCAAAATAATAATAAAAATAAAATTAAAATATATTTTTTAGAAAAAAATACCTTTAACTCCAGTTATTATGTAAAAACCGAAGTTAAAACAAATGGCTTTAACTTCGGTTTTTACATAATAACTAAAGTTAAATGGTACCATTTAACTTCGGTTTTTAAATATTTTTAACTTCGCTTGGATTAACTTCGATTAATATCTCTGCGAAATTCGAAGAATAACAAGCCAAAAAATCGAAATTAAAACATATTTTTGTAGTTATAGTTGTCTCTCCTTATTATATCTTTGTTATACGTATCTTTATGTGTAATACTTGTACTCATGGATTAGTTATATGCACTCATCTAGAAAATGATGATACTTAGTTGAAGAGATTGCACCATGTAATATGACCTGTGTAGTTAAATATTGAAATAAATGACTATTGGGTGATTTCTAAAAAAAAAATCTTGGGTGACTAAAAGGAGACTGATGTTATTATTATGTTTTTATCTAGTATTTTTATATATAAATGAGAATTTTTTTATAGGAGCTTCACTTTAAGCCTTATCGGTAGGGCTTTCAGTGTTTACAACCTATGAATAGTTTTCGGTGCGATTTTTTTTTTATAACAATGTATATTGTAGCTATTTAGAGCATCCTGCAAATTTTCAGAAAATTCCGAATAGTTTATGATACCGAAAACTAGGTTCAAACATGTTGTTGCACGCGTGATTAATTTTTTTTATGTGCGTGGAAAGCAACATGTTTCAACCTAGTTTTTGGCACTGTAAATTATTCGGAATTTTCTGAAAATTTGCAGGATGCTCTAAATAGCTACAATATACACGATCATAAAAAAATATGGCGCCGAAAACGATCGAGAAATACTGAGAGTCCTACCGGTAAGGTTTAAAGTGAGCTCACGTATAAGAATTGTGAGGATATTTTTTATAAGCAGTATCCTGTATATATATATAGATTTAAATAAATAAATTTTTGAAGGGATTTAAATAAATATATATACCTCTATAGCATTAGCAGTTCCACATAACAACATAAAACCAGTGTGGTCGATTACGATTAACGGTTAATCCCAAACCGTCGTTTATCTGCTCCATGCAAAAAGGAGGGAAAAGAAAAACTGTTAATCGGAGGAGTACGTGTAGTTCTTATTTGGAAGTTGGAACCGTGACTGGTAGTGGGTGGTTATTCTTATATATATATATATATATATAACTGTATGGCATATATATTTGCAAGGTCTGATCTTCGTCATCGATAGATGGATCCACAAGGTCCTCCTCCTTCTCCTCTGCCGATATCGGAGGCAGCAAAATCGTCACTTGTTTCGAATTCGGAGCGAAGCCACTTCCTTAAACCAACTTCATCATCTTCTACAATTAATAATAATAATAATGGAACCTCTCATCATGCTCCGCTGCCTTGGTCCACTGGTCTCTGTGATTGTTTTGACGACGTTAGCACTTGTGAGTGCATTTACTATATATATGTAGCTTTTTTCAATTAATGCACTCCATCTCGATCCTCTCTATTATGTCATAGTAAAACCTATTCAACAGGTACAAGTGATTTTCACAGTGAAAGCTCTTGTGATAATCTATAAGAAACCGATTTTTATTTGAAAATTATAGTTTTCCTATTATAAGTAATCAAACTCTTGTAATTTGATTTTTTTTTCTTTTTCAAAAAAATTAGAGTAGAATGATATGATATGCACCTATACGTACTTATTTTTAGAATATTATACAATTAACACTGTACATTGTAAATCTCAATAATGTCACTAACCAAATAAAAGTTTTTATATATATATGTACACATGTATGTGTATATGCTGCATATTGGAAATGAACAGATTTCTGATGCCACTACTAGGTTTAAGTTTTTTTTAGTGAAAAGTGAGTGTATAGATATACATGATTAACTTTTTATATTATAAGTGGAGTTTGGTCAAACATTAATTTCAGGCTGCTTAACATGTTGGTGTCCATGCGTCACATTCGGACGCATCGCAGAAATGGTTGACCAGGGATCAACTTGTAAGTTATATTGCATATGTTTCTTAATTTTCTTAAAGAATTATATTTATAAAATGTGTTATTATTGTCTAACAATATAATAATAATATATATATATATGAATCATATATATATAAAGCTTGTGGAATGAGTGGAGCTCTGTACACGTTGATAATGTGCGTGAGTGGTTGGGCGTGCTTGTACTCATGCTTCTATCGGTCCAAATTAAGAGGACAGTATTTTTTAGAAGAGAGGCCTTGTACCGACTGCTGTGTCCATTGTTGGTGCGAACAATGCTCTTTGTGCCAAGAGTATCGAGAGCTCAACAACCATGGCCTTGACATGTCTATCGGTAATTTTTTTATATTTACTTTTATTATAATATTGGTTAATATGATGGGCCAAACATTACTTTTTATAACTAACCTTTCATATCAGGATCAATAGTGTTACGTATTTTCGTTGTCAAGATGCGTCATTTTATGTGTGTAGTGTATATATATATAAATAGTACATTAATTGATCTTGTCTCATGAATAAATAAATGTATACTATTAATAAGCATCCATTTATTGACTCGAATAGAATAATGGAACCGAGTTCAATGTCACGAGGTCATAATAATTTTTTTAGAATACATATAATTGATTCTTTTTTTCTCATTTGAGATATGTATGTATTTATATCATGACTTTACTCATAATTTATGGTGAGATGTAAATTCATATATATAATATAGGTTGGCATGGGAACGTAGCAAGGCAGAAACGGCTAGCTGCATTGCCGCCACAACTTCAGAAAAGCATGAAGCGGTAGAGCGGCCCCATTCAAAATACTAGTATGGGTTGTAGCCCCCATATTATATGAACATGATATATTTCTATATATATATATAATATTAATCTTCAAAAGCTTTCAGTATTTGATGTTACAATATAATTTATATTATATGTACTTAATGGAACAAAGAAACATTTTATGTATCAGATCAAATATTATTAATTGATGCATTGTGGTATTTATAGTTTGGTCCTATTTATTAGGAGCATCCCAATTGAGTATAGCTGATCTAATGCTGGCATTAACGGTGTACTGTCTTATTAGTACAATGCAACACTTTATTTATTATTTTAATTTATGAATGAGGGTATTTATTTTTTCTAATCTAGGGACAGATATATAGGTATATATTCGACCTTCTTAAGTTGGATAAAGATAGGCACACAAGTGAGATTTTCTTTATACAAAAGTCATTTTTTTGGTCAGAGCGGCATAGTGCTTCTTTTCTTCTTATTAATTTCCTACAATATGTACCATACATATATATATATACACACACATAACATATATAGCAAATAAAGAAAAGAAAAAAAAAACATGAGTGTAGGTGTCGAGAGTTTGAAAAATAAAGTAATGCATGTGACTATACAAAAGCAATTGTTAATATTAACACAAAGGAAATGCCACATGTGGCCGTGCTTCTTTAAAGGTGCTGTTTCTTTTCTGTCTTGTCTTTTTTTGATACTCGTGATATTATTGCCAAATGGTAGTTACTAGTTATGATGAAAATTAGCTACACTAATCGATAACTATCACGATTCTAAGCCAATTCAGGTTTAATAGTGTTAATGTTATAGATGATCCAACTATAATTTATAAGAATATTATGAAGTGATTAGTAGTGATCGTGAGAGAAATTGTTAATTGAGGGCTAAGTTTTTTTTTTGTTGGCATATGAATTTTTGAGATTATCTATTAAATTTTTTAAAATATGTCATTATTGATGTATATGGCTGGTTCTTATACTGATTTGGAGAACTCAAGAAATATTGAGAATAAAAGAAGATTGAATTTGTTTGAGAATTTAAAGATTTTATCAATAATTGAGTAGATGAGCGCAGACATATATACATCGATCATTTCTAAAGGAAAAGGTCAAGAACAAAAGAAAAGAAAAGCAATATATATAGGTAGCTATATCCACTTGCAGCTTAGACCATTTGAGTATATATGCTGAAGATTCGCATTTTCTTTTCCTTTTAATTTTTGTAAAAAAAAAAGAAAAATAAAGATGGAGATATGATGATTTGTTAAAAATTTGTGAAAAATATTTCCTTTACGAATCCAATATTCAACGTTCACATATGCAAATGTTTTCCAGAGGTTTATTCAGAAAAAAAAAAAATTATTCATCAAGGGTCGAGAGTAAAAAACTAGTGAGATCAGTTAGCAATACTTTGTTTTATTCTTTTATTCTCTTTTATTTTTGTATTTGATATATACTCAGTTTAAATATTTTAGGAGTTTATTGGTTTTTATTTTAAAATTTAAAATAGGGAAAAATTATTATTTTAGACTCTTTATTTTTTGGTAAATCAGCAGTCAATTTCATTACTCCCAAAAACCAATTTACAAACAAATGACACCCACTAAAAGGATCCAAACTTACAATTTTGGACCCTTTATTTACCATATTTAACACTAAACATTAAAAAAAAAAAAAAAACTAAAATTAATCCTCTATGAATATAAATAGTAAAAAAAATAGCTCAATTCACTTACTTTTAGTCAAAAAATTTTAAGAGAAATTTACGTCAATCACCATTTTACGTCAAATTATTTCTTTTTTATGGTCTAACTGCATTTTTTTATTTTTTATTTTTTTGATTTATTTTTTACATTTTTACTGCCTATCCACTGCACTATCTTTAAAGCCGCTCACCAGTTAATACATTGTCATCACAACCCATAACTGAATTGACCCCAACCAAAGATCTGTCATCGACGACATTGAAAAGCTTGATAAATGGTCCTTTCACAGGGCTATCATTGTGTTGTGGCCTTCGTTAGCATGATGCTTGTTTTAGGTTTTTTATTATTATTAAAGTATGCTAGGTGTTTATACTAATAACATCCGCATTTACAATTACGTGACTCATACATATTTATTATCAAATAGTCTTATCATTCATCTTTTCTCTATTTTTGAGTTGTTTAGATTTATGTATAGCTATTTTAATATTGTTTTTTTAGTTGTTTAAGTTTATATATAATTGTTCAATTGTTGTGTTGATGTTTAATTATTGTTTAGTTATTTTCAGATATATTATGATATTTAAAAAAAAAAAAAAACATGTTGTATACTATGGGTTGACTTCTAGTTGTTGTCCAATTGTTGTTTTTTTAATTATTTTTTAATGTGTTAGTATGTAGTGGGTTAATGTTTAGTTATTTTCCAATTGTTATTTTTTTGTTGTTTTTCAGTTTATTTTTTATACATGTTCAGTTGTTTTGAGATATATTTTTAATTTATTTTTTACACATTTAAAAATGTAGGGAAAAATTGTTAATTTTGAGGTTTTTTTATTTATTTATTTTATATTGAGTTAATGTAATAAATTGATGTCTAATTTCTTTTTCAACACTATTGTTGTGAGGTTGTTGCCGTGTTGCATTTAAGTTGCTTTTTTGATATTGTATTGCAGTGTGTTGCTTTTTTAAAATGTAAGAATGAGTTTTTTGATGTTGTTTTTGTGTTGTTGTTTGGTTTTTTGGTAGGTGAAATGAGTTGTACTGTGTTGTTCTGAGGTTGTTGTCGTATTGCTTTCTTGTTGTTTGTTCAACGTTATGTTTTATAGGTTGATGTTTGGTGGAAATCATATTTTTGTAATTTTGAAACATTAAAATCGTATTTTTAAAAACTTGAGTTAGTAAAAATGTAAAAAAAATATGAAGGACCGTAAAAATGTAAAAAAATCATAAAATGTTGGTATTTATGAACCTTTTTTTTAAATAAATAAAATACTCTAACTTAAAATTCATTAATATATTTATTTTATTTTTTTAAAATAACCTATAAAATTGATTAAATTTAAAATTAAATAAGATCTTAAATAAAACTATATATTTTTGTAGTTTTGGTTTTTATTTATTTTATTTAAGATTTGATTAATGTTTTACAAAATATTATGACTATATAAATGAATAGAAAATATCAAATGTAGTTTTTATTTGTTTTAATTTTAGAGTTTTTTTTTAATAAAAAAGGGTATTTGGCGTAAAAAATACCCAACATTTTTGCAATGTCCGACTTTTATACTCAATCTTTTTTTAGCGGTGAATATAACCAAACCCACTTAAAGTGTCCCTCCGTCACTACTAAATAGTGCTTATGTGGTCATTGATGTGACCTGACATAAATGTTGTCATTGTCACGTCAATGCCACATAATTATTTTTTTTTAAAATTAAATCATTTTTTCACACCTTCTCTCATTTTCTAACCTACCAAACATCAATGCTTCACATTTCTTTTCTTCCCTTTCACTTTCTCACTATCCAAACAAATCAAACTCAAAACATAAAACTCATCATCATCATCGCACAAATAAAACAAACCAAACTAAAATTTTAAAACCTATTAGCATCATCATCTTCTCACTTTTCAAAACAAACCTAAAAAAAAAAAATCAAACAACACAAACCTAACAAAATTCAAACAAAACTCAAATCTCACTTTTCAAAAAAAAAAAAAAAAAAGATCTACAACATGTGGGCTCTTTCCGACGTGGTTCTTTCTGGCGGGGCTCTTTCCAGCAAGGCTTGGAGGTTGGGTTCGGATAGGTGAAGATTTGCAGCAAGAACAATGAAGAAGAAAGTCGGAGAAGATTTGGGCAAAAGAGGAAGAAGAAGAGAAGATCTAGGCAAGTGAAAAATTAATGAGAAGAAGAAGAAGAAGACAAAAAAAAGATGGCCCGAGAAAATCTGGGCAAGAGAAGAAAAAAAAAGACACACGAGGTCATAGGGTAGAAATTTCAGGGTTTTTTTTTTTATATATTTCATTAATCATTATTTGATAGATTTTAAAAATATATTTTTTAATTATTAAATATTCTTTTAAAATTTTGTCAAAAAAATAGATATTGGATTTGTGGCATTGACGTGGCAATGATACATCAATTATGTTAAGTCACATCAATGACCACATAAGCACTATTGACAGTGTTAATGGATAGGTAGTGACAGAGAAACACTTTGAGTGGATTTGTGAATATTCACTGCAATAAGGGTGTAAAAGTGGAACACTGTAAAAATATTGGTTATTAGTGTGTTTTAAGTGAGGGTATTTTTCTCTTTATAATATTTTTTTTTTTGGCTATTTCATAAATAAGGTATCATGTTTTACTATTTATAAACAAATTGTTTTTTCTAGTTACTTTAGGGTTAAACTTTGTAATGTGATTAAACGAATGAGCGTGGTAATTTCTCCTTAAAAAAAAATTATTGTTTGAAATTTAAAATCATGCATTTTTAGAATTTTACTTGATTCGTTTGTTTTAATAAAATAAAGTTAAAATAGATCAAATATTTAAATGATATTTTCATTTTTTTACCAAGGATTGAATATGTATTTTAAAAAATAAGATTTTAATATTTTTGAAAATAATAATTAATAATTTTTTTTCGTAGATCTCACACGTTAATAAATTTAAACATATCTTTGCGTTTGTAAAAAATATTATTTCTAAACTAATCTATTCTTTATATTTTAATTATACTATTTTAAGAATACATGTATGTAGTATTTTCGAACAATAATAAAATAATGAAATAATATAATAGAAGATTGTTAATTTTCAACTAAGATAATATTTGGTTGATGGTAATGGAATATGTTTTTATTTTATTATTTAATTGATAAAAAGAGGTAGGAAAAGCTTTTCCATTGGAAAAGACATATAATGGAATTGTTATTGCATTTAAAATTGGGTGAAAAAATCATTTCATTCTACCACAAATGTTTTTTTTTCACAAATGCCTTTTTTTATTTTTATTCCCTCAATATAAATAATTGGTATAATTTAGGGAAATTAGCATGTATACGATTTTTTTTCTCTAATTTTTTTATTTTTATGTCATTTATTATTTTATTTCATTTATATTTATATTGTTTCTTTCATTTTTATGTTAATAGTAAATTTACACTTTTATTTATACATTCTAGTCATTAAATCTTAACTTTTTCAGTTTTTTCATTCTATTTCCCAATATCAGACATTTAAATGTAAATTATATTTCTTAGAGAAAACTAGATTTTGAAATTACTCAATATATATTTATATATATAAATGATATCGCTATGAAGAAGAAAGTGTAACTTTTTTCTTAGGGAGCCTCATTAATCATTTGTTGAGTTGAATAAGTACACTTTATATATATACATATATTTAAATAAATACTGATTAATCTCTCTACAACCTTAAATACAAGCTCATGCAATCCAGTGTAACCTCAAATACAACTAAATCAAGTTAAGCAATATTATTATGCAACTTAATCATTCTAATGCAGCTCATGCAATCTACGGCATCCTCAAATATAAGCCAATGCAACCCCAAACAACTCATTATAACCACAAATGCATGCTTATGCAACCGAATGCAATCCCAAACAACTCATTGGAACCTTAAATGCAGCATAAAACAACTTTAAACATCTCAATTGCAAATTTCATCGTTATGCAACTCATGCAATCCAAAGCAACCTCAAGTGTAAGCTCAATGCAACCTAAAGCAACCCACTGCAGTCTCAGATGCAAGCTAAGTCCAACCCCAAACAATCTAAAATGCAAGTCCAATGCAACCTTATGCAATCTAAAATGCAAGCACACGCAACCTAATAATTCAACTTAAAAACTAATATGCTAATTTTATTGCAACACATGTAATTCACTGTAACATTAAATGTAAATTATAGCATGTTAAGTAACTTGTTATGCAACTAAAACAACTTAAAAAAAATTCATTTGCAAATTTTATCATTTTAAGCAACTATAGCAACTTCATTATGCAAATTAATCATCCTTATGCAACCTAAAACAATTTGTTAAACAACCTAATTAACATATTAATAAAACAACTAAGTCGATTTAGAAAAACAACCAAAAATAACATGTAAAACAACTCATAAATCGCCTTAAGTAACCCATAAATATATCCAACTCAATGCTTATTCTTATGCAACTCACTACAAACCTCAAATACAAGTCCAATGCAACTCCGTGTAATCTCAAATGCAACCCAATGCAACTTGGTGCAACCTCAAATGCAACCCAATACAACCTAACAAACTCACTGCAACTTCTAATGCACGCTCATTCAACCTAATTATACGTATAGAGAAATTGTTCTCAACTTTCTAATGTGTACTTATTTGATAAGTGGATCAAACTTATTTTTTAATCTGAAGGAAGTGGATAAAACTTGGGCATGTGATGTAGATGACTTTTATGGAACACAATTACATGTGAATTACAAAATTTGTATAACTTGACTCGAATCGTTAATATATTCTTAATTTTATTTTAATATTTTAGGAGTACATTATCTTAATTAATTGTGTTATTATTACAACTTTATAATTAAATTGCTTATTACAGAAATATTTTTTAGTACACATGATATAACTAGACTTTAATAAAGGATAAAGATGAAATTTTGACTTAATTCACATTAAATGAGTCATATATCTATAAATGTAAACATGTATACTATATATATATATATATGCCTTTAACATGATTATATATTTTTGTTTAATAATTTCTTTAGAATGTGAACAAAGAAATCTGATATCAATACAAATTGTAATTTTGTAAAATAAAATACTTTGAAATATATATAAATGAAACAATTTTTGAAACACTGTATGAATGAATTAAAACTTTTCTATATATGTATTATTAAAAAAATCCCCTATAATTTAAGTATATATAGTTTGTGCTATATAAATATATAAATATACATATTTGTGTGTGTATATATATATTTCTTAATCAAAAAATAAAATGTTAAATTATTGAAAATAATATTATAATGGAATTTTTTAAAAATAGATCTTTATATGGTTCTAAAAGTAATTAATTAAAATTTAAAAACAAAAAAGTAATTTTTGTTATTTTTTACTAAATATAGTTTATTATATTTATTTTTCATTACAAAATATTTAATCCGTAATATGAGATAATTTGGTCACAAAAATATATTTTAAAATAAAAAATTATAAATTAAAACTAACATTAAAATGTAATGGTAATTTGAAAAAAAAAAGTATTCAATTATAAGGGTAAAGATAATATGGTCAAAATAATATAAGTTGCATTCTATTCCATTATATACCAAATATAATAATTACCATTCATTTATTTACTAATTCTAAAGTCTTTACTTAACAAAAGAATGGATTCCATTCTATTTATATTACCATTTAATTTCTATTTTTATTTTGCAACCAAAGGGTTAAGTTAGTAGTGTCGTTTGGTTGTGGGAATTAAAAATGGAGGAATGTGAATGAGAAAATGAATAGAAATGTAATGGAATAAAAATTAATATGAATAAAAAAAATTATTAAATTTTTTTCAATCTTATATTATAATGGTCTTTCATCCAATTTTTCAAATGAAATGTTCATTTCACCAAAATAGTGAAAACTCTTCAAAAGCCATCTCCAATGTGCAACAAATATGGTGATGCATTGGTTGTTTTCTCTCCGATCCAACAGTATTTGATTGACATATATGCAGTGGTAGTTATAGTGCACGACATCTTATTTATTATTATTATTATATTATATTTTATAATGTTTAAATATATTTATATATTATATATTATTAAAAAATAATATAATAATAAAAAATAATTTTTTTGTGTAACTTTTGGTGTAGTAATTGGAATGAAAAATAATATAACGACATTTTTAGTGTTGGTCAACACCAAATTTGGTCATATAGCTGGAGCTGGCATAATGTAATGATATTCTAATACTCTAAAATATAATATAAAAAAAATTAATTTATTTCAATTCCATTCAGCCAAGGAAAGATGAAGTGGCTAGCTCGAATTGATAAGGAATCATCAATGTTCTCTTTAATACATAGAACTAGATCTAAAATATTGCAGCATGAATGTGAACGAAACCAATAATGAAACATTGACAAGGCAAAGTCTTTGACTTTCTTTCTTTCTTTATATATTTTTTCAAATAAAGAAGAAAAGAAATGGAACTTGGCTAGATATAGCTAGCTATATTATCATTCACTTCATAATTCAATTATTTTGGTGGGACTATGTGGTCCGAAAGAAAGGTGTGTCCACTCAGGATTGAGGCGCATGTTCCATGGACGTCCTCAAAAACAGGGACTAGTGTGAGTGAGAGGACAACTAGTTCAACTGATAACCTAGCTAGCTAATCCCCGAAGTGTTTGGTGTGCCTTCTTATACGTTGTTTAAACAAAAAAGATAACATATATGTTGAAAATTTATAGTATATGGTGTGATTCAATCCAATTAGAGAAAGAAAACTAGAGTTTTCCGAGTGAAGTTGGACGAATATGATGTGTCAAAACAGCTCATTGTAGTGAGCATCATGAGTTGAAAAGATGTTATTGGGAGGCAGCCAAAAGCTAGGTCCATAATGTAAGTTGACTCCACTACATCCCTCAATATTTCAACAATAATGTCTTCCCACTTATTCTCAAAGGGCTATTTCCCAATTCCATAACACAAAAAGCTATGCTACACATAGTGGTTTGCAATTGCACTTGCATAATATTAAATATATATATAAACATTATCGACTTAATTATCTGTTTCGAGTCATACTCTGTCCCTAGTTTAATAGCTACTACTAGCTAGGGATTAATCCAAATCAGTCAAAGCATTATTTGATTTAATGAGCCTGTTTTATAGAGGACATACATCTCTATCACATATTAAAAACTTGAGCCACTATTGTATGTAACATCATATCAATTAGACTACGGCCATGCATATTTATTACCATTTAATTTTGTTATGTACGGGCAGGGAAAAAAGTCATGATTATGATCAAGATTAGAAGATAAGTGAAACTTTAATCACAATTGCATTAGCATGATGAATATGATCGATTAAGGTCAAATCATGAGACGACTTTGTCATCCATCAACACCGTGTAACAGTAAAACTCACTTAATCATGTTTTTCTTTTGCGTTTATAGATTAAACTAATTTAAACTCACATATGCAATTTAAATAATGAGGGTAGGCCATGACAACAACCCACTACCCACCCATGGCCAAAGCTGTATGAAAACTAGACTATGCTTTACTTTTCAGGAATATGGTCTGCTAAAGATGTATCATCAAAATGAAAAAGGCAGCAGTAAGACTACGAACGTTGAATTCAGAAAATTATTGATAAATTGCAACCCTCACATTTACATGTACCCATATCTTTATCTAAGTATGGCCGGCTCATCGCACACACGTGAAGGACACCTGGCAGTTTCCCACAATGTCCTCTTGGCACTACATGATAGGTTGATTATCCTTTGTTTTGTGATATGTAGTTCTCCTATATAAGGAAACCAAACCCCACTGAGTTGTTTTGCAAAGCAAAAGCAAAAGACAAATCCACAAGTTATATATAGATATATCACTCCGATTTTTGGTTCATAATCCTCTGTTCTGAGAACCAATAGAAAAGAAAGAAATATATAGAGAAGAATGGGTGCCGTCGTCTTAAACCAAAATCTACACTTAAATCCCAGCAAAGGGCCTCAAAAATTAATCGGCAACAACAACGATGTGATTGAAGAAATTGGAGGGCTAATTAGAGTCTACAAAGATGGAAAAGTCGAAAGACCACAGATCGTGCCATGTGTCGCGGCTTCATTAGCTGATCCAAATCATGATGATCAACTAGGGGTGGTGACTTCTATGGACGTGGTCATCGACAAGTCCACCAATGTCTGGGCTCGTTTTTATGTTCCAAAAATGAGCACTGCAATTATTACAACTACTGCTGCAACCCAACTCTTAGCCCAGAAACTCAAAATCCCATTACTCGTTTACTTTCACGGGGGTGGATTTTGCGTTGGCTCGGCTGCTTGGAGTTGCTACCATGAATTCTTGTCCAATTTATCAACCAAACTGAGCTGCATAATCATGTCCGTAAACTATCGTTTGGCCCCAGAAAACCCTCTTCCAGCTGCTTACGAAGATGGGTTCAAAGCTCTTTCGTGGCTAAAACGACAAGCCGTAGAAAGAAACGAAAACGAGTGGTGGTGGTCCGAACAATGTGACTTCTCAAAAATCTTCCTCGTTGGCGACAGTGCTGGCGCCAACATAGCCTACAATTTATCCATGAGGCTAAACTCCGACGACGCCAAGAGACTCAAACCTTTGACCTTTAAAGGTACTGTGTTAGTCCAGCCATTCTTCGGAGGCGAGTCGAGGACAGAGTCAGAGAAGTTCTCGCCGAGGCGGTCGGCGCTGAGCTTGGCGGCATCGGATACCTATTGGAGATTGGCTCTGCCTGCTGGGGCAACCAGGGATCACCCTTGGTGCAACCCCATGGCCAAAGGGTCGGTCGAGGAAGTATCTAATGATAATGATAAGATTTTGCTGCCTATGATGGTGTGCATTTCAGAGATGGACATATTGAAAGATAGGAACTTGGAGTTTTGTGGGGCTTTGGGGAAGAAGATGATGAAGGTGGAATATGTGGTGTACGGAGGAGTAGGTCATGCGTTTCAGATTCTCAACAAGTCTCAGCTCTCACAGACTCGAACTCAAGAAATGATGGCTCATATTAAAGCTTTCATTATTCGATATTAGTTAATTATTGTATATTTATTACAACTGTAATTTTCTCTTATGTAAAGATCTAGTGTTTATATACGTACGCCTTATTATTACTTTTCCAGTATATGTATGTACACTTCTGTATATAAAAGAAGCCAATAATTTGTATTTATATATGCTGCTTGAAATTTAACATTATTGTGTGTAAATTGATACCTTATTTTTATATGCTATCATCAGTTTATTTAACTCAATTCGAAAAACTGGGTTTAACAATCCAGCTAGTAATTAAATACGTGTGGGGTGCATTTGGGATAATTTCAAGTGTAAATTCTACACTGAAGTAATACAAATTTCATACTACGTGTATGTTTTTTCCTTTCAAACACAAGTCACGCTAAATTAGAATATTCTTATATATTTTTATTATAATTACTATATATATATATAATAACAAAACAGCCTTCAATTTAGAGCGATAAAGCTCATCAACGTTTTAATTATATCATGTGAACTCAATTCCAATTCTCCTGACACATTGTTCAAAATAGTCCCTTTAGCAATGATAACCATTACACAAGTTGTTCGCTTTAACTTCCTTTTCTCTAAAAATTGTTACTTTAGTTGGTTAGTTGTAAAGCTGTTATAATAGTTGAAGATTAAAAATTTGTGTTCTTTTAATCAATTATTGTAACAACTTGTAAGTACTCAGCTATAAATAAAAGACAGTCCTCATTTTTTTTTTGTTGTGATAAGAAACAACCTTCTGAGTAATTTTACTCAAATTTTCTCTAAATAGTTCTTATTTCTTTGGTTCCTTTATGGTATAAAGAGCCACTGACTAAGGTCATCCATAGCGTCCGTACCCACTAGTTCTCCTGCTTCTGAAATTCCCACTGCTGAGCTCAATGCTTCTCGACAATCTACTTCATCTGTTCCAACAATTGCTTCCATTTCCAATACTTTTGGATCTTGGAACTCCTTCTCCAATTCTGTCAATTCCTCTCTCACTATCAAACTTGACAGATTAAACTTTCTCTCTTGGAAATTTCAAGTTATATCCGCGTTCATTGGCCATGACCTTGAAGATCTCCTCCTCACTGATGCTTCCCCGATTCCGAAACTCACTGATGGGTCTGTTAACCCTAAATACACATTATGGAGAAGAAAGGATTTTGCTTTCTTGGCTTCGGTCCTCCATGACAGATGGTCTTCTTGCTTCTGTTGCCACATTCACCACCCCTACTCCATGTGGCGAGCCCTAGAACAGCGGTTTGCCAGTCAATCCAAAGCTCGGCTACTCCAAATCAAGGGACAACTTTCTCGCATTCAGAAAGGTCATCTTTCTATTTCTGAATATGTTGATAAAGTGAAGCTTCTTTGCGATAGTTTGTCCATCGCTGGCTGCCCAATTTCTGATGATGACATGGTAATGCACCTTCTTGAAACAAAATTAAACTTTCTAGAAACAAAAGAGAATTGACAGCCATGGAACTTGTCACTACAGGCTATAACATCCCGAGATATAGAGTCAAATTTCCCAAATGCTATAGGCTCCCTTGAAATTCTCAATTACATTACTTGAAACTCCTTCAATTTGGACATATTGGACCTTTTTGTCAACATCCGTTGTGATTGCTAATAGTCCAGCTTTGGCTTCTCCCACCATGACAGACGACCTCAAGCATCTCTTCGTGACAGCCCAAACAGCCTATCCAACATCATTCTCGGCCTCTGCACTTAACATCATACTGTCCCTTCCACAAGCCACATCAAAATTAATCTTCACCCAACCTCTGAAAGGGGGTTGCCAGTGAGTATCTTCCAGGCGAATGCAACAGGGAATAAGGGCTTCCTTGTACATTGCATGGTTATGTTTAATCTCTTGCACGCAGTTGTGGAGATCAATTGCAGCCCTTTTGTGAATCAAGTCATTCATGCACATCCAAATTTTATCAAGTATTAAAGAGGCATAAAGAAGGAATTCCGATTGGTAAACTCCAAACCTGTTTGATTCCCATATAAAAAGGAGCCAATCTTTCAATACTACAAAATACATTTATTGGGACACTTTCTAATAAGGGCACACATCTAAACGCCTGTCCTTAAAAGGTCACTTAGAGTTTTAAGGACTCGCGCTGAAAATCCTAATTAAAAGCGAGTCCTTAAAAATGATTGCTTTTTGGGATTTAAAAATGATTTAGATAACCTAAAATTGTACTAGCCCTTCTCTCTCCTCTTTCTTCTTCCCAGCCCGATACCACCACTCTCTCTGTCCTTCTCTCGCGTCTCAGTTGGCCAGACCAGACGAGCCATCTCCGGCCACCACCCAATGACACGCACCCCACCATGAGCTTCCTTGGCCCCTGAAACCCTCAACCCATGAAGCTTGCCTTCCCACTTGCCGACCTCCGTCGTGACTGGCTCCCCGAAGTTCCGCTGCCACTGTGAGTTTGTAGGATTTTTCAGGCCTCCACCATCAACAAAACAGGAATTCAAGGGCGTGGTTGGGTTCTGAGCTCAAGGGGAGCAAAACCCCTATGGAAATTTGACCCAAACGTCGCTGGAGGTGCTTGCCAATGTCACGAAATTCTGAGGGGTTCTTGGCCTTGTTCTCACCGCCACAATGGGCAGTGAGTCGCACCACCACGAATTTCGAGTTCCCCTCAACCTCATCTTCAAAACCCATGGGTTTAATTCCTCAACCACCGCGCCGCCACTCTCATTGCTAGAGCTCCGAGGTGAGCTTCAGCCAACAATGGTGTGGGCGACCCGAAGCTCATTTTGAGCTCTAAATGCTCCCGTGCAGTTCGTTATTTCTCCATTACTCCCATCCTCAATAACTGTATATATATTTCTTGCTTAAGTATATATATATATGTGTGTGTGTGTGTTTGTGTAAATTTGCCTATTATTTTTCTGCGTGTTATACAGGGAATGATTTGTGGACTGTGCTTGGTGATTTGTTCTTGACCACCAGTGAGTTGTTGATTGCAAGTTGAGCTTATTGATGCAAACTTGAATAAGTTCGATCATAGCTTGCTGAAAACGACCGTAGTGATCACTCTCATCACTTATTTTCTTTTTAAATGTCTTTTAATTTGAATAGAGTTTATTTTTTACAAGGGGGTTAATTTTGAATGATTATTGATTATGGGTCTCATTATAGATTATAGATGGTTATTTGTTATGCAGATTGTATGTGTTTGATAAAATTCCTTAAAGACTGTCATTTATTTGGTTATGTCTTTTCTGCAAGGCTTTTCTTAAGCTGTGTTTAAATCAAGCCATCTTAATAGTTTATTCAATGTTGCTGAATATAGGATTCCAATATTGAAAACAACATATCTTACTCTATGCTCTGTTTTTCCTAGCTAGAACATTACAATAACTTTAGAATAGAGGGCAAATAATTAACGATCTTATCTTAGTTGAATTCTGTTTATTAAGATTGATAATTTTAATTCTTAGAATAATATTCTTATCTTAACAATAATATATGCGTTAGATATTGATATTACAATTGTTTGTTCATTTAGTTAAGATAAATTAGGATGTTCTATATGGCAGTTCCAATGTTTATCCTTTAGCATTTTCAATGACCCTTACTCTTATGTTATTTAAGTATTGAGCTTGAAATGTCAATAATTATGTATGAGATGTATGGGATATATCAATGTATATCTGTGCATAGTCTTCTAATGGAGGATAGACTGTGTGGAAGAATTTTGCTTGGCTTTAATGCCTTAGTGTCTTATTTTATATATATATGTGTGGGTGTGTGTGGGTAGATTATGAGAGAAAGAGAGAGATTGAAAGTGTTTTGTCATCATTTTTTTAATTTTATTATAAGTTAATAATTCAGCATATTTAATTTTATTATAAGTTGATAATTCAGCATATTCGGGATACGGCCCGTGACACATTCTTGAAGATTGTTCAGAAGTGCATGTGTAAGTTTGTAATTGTTTAGGTAACATTTCATTGCTTTAGAGGAATGAGCATTGGGAATTAGAATGACATGATTGTTAGATTCTTAGGTGTCTTCTATTTCAAAACTTTAGTAGTTTGATGATTTCATTTGCTTTAGGTATTCTAGTTTTAGAAATTGTTTACAGTAAAGTTGATATCTTATTCAATGTATGGTGTCAATTTCTACAATCTTATTTAATTTACATTGTATCAGTAGGATTTTGGCAACTTCAGTGGCTTCCTAGAAAGTGATGATAGGTTTTTCTGAGAGTTACTGAACATTACATTTTGTCATTCTATTCACATATTTGGAGAAGACCTCATGTATCTAATTTTTCCGAAACCTAATTATTCTATTGAAGCTCCATATGTCATGAATAAGATCAAGGATACTAAAGCAGCACAAGATACATTTTTAATGAGTATGGTGTAAATTTTTGACATGTTTTCTTTTGTTAACAAATGTGAGCTATGTATTTAACTCAAGTTGTTATTATTAGATTCTTCTAGTTTTGTATCATAAATGTGATAAGATTGATTATTCGTATTTGATCCAAAATTTGTTTTTCTAGATTTGTAATTATTTAATTGAATGTATAGGTTTAGTTATTTTAATCTATAAGTTTTTGGATTTGTATATAAATATTTCCTTTAAATCATAATTTTTAAATTAAAACCAATTCAAATTAATTTTTTAAAAATTAAAAATATAACTTTTAAGAGAGCTCTTTGTGTGTCCTAAAAACATTTTTTTAGGGCACACAATGAGAGCCTTAAAAACTTTATTTGAAGGCACTCAACATGATCTTTTAGGGCATACATTGCTAGTCCTAAAAACATTATTTTAGGGCTTGCAACATGAGTCCTAAAATACTTCTATTTTTAAGGTTCTCAAATAAATGGCTTGCGGGGGTGTCCTAAAAATCTTTTTTAAGGCTCGCAATGCGAGTCTTAAAAAGCCTTTTATGTAGTAGTGTTTGCAATACGGAGTGGTAGATTTAGAGAGAGTCATGGCTTTCCACCCTACCAATCTAGCTTCCAATTTGTCAATGACGAACCTAAAATCCTTGGATCTGAACAAGGGTAGACCAAGATAATTTATATTGTCAATTGGAGTTGACACTCTTATAGCATTTGCTAACTCTCTCTTCACTGAGTTGGGAGTATTGTTGCTGAAGAAAATGGTTGTTTTAAGCTTATTAATCTCCTGCCTCGCCTAGCTAAAAAATGTATGCACACTCCCAATAGGCAGGGACTTCCTCAACATTGGCTTTTCCCATTATAATAATGTCGCTGGCAAAGAATAAGTGGGAAAAGGTTGGACCCCCTCTCAACAGATGAACACCCTTAATTTTTCCTTCTCCAATTTTAACGTCCAACCGTCGCGAAAGACCATCAGCAACCAATATGAATAAGTAAGGGGAAATGGGATCCCCTTGTCTAATCCCTCTCACTGGGTTAAAGTTTCCCATTGGACTCCCATTGATACATAAATTGAACAAAATTGTTTCAATGCAATTCTTCACCCAAAGCCAGTTAGTTGGAGGAAAGCCCAACTGTTCTATAACTTTCAGAATAAAGTCCCATCTTAATTTATCATAGGCTTTCACCAAATCAATTTTCAAAGCAAAGAAACCCTTCTTCCCTTTCTTCCACTTGAAGGAATGAATAATCTCTTGGATGAGCACATTTTTGCCTTGTATTGACCTCTTTGGAATGAATGCTACTTGAGTAGGACAGATTATCCTAGCAAGGAGAGGCCTGATTCTATCAGCAAGTATTTTTGCAATGAACTTGTAGAAAACATTGTACATAGCAATTGTTCTGAAATGAGTTACCTTACAAGCATTCTCCATTTTCAGGATTAGCACTATATTAGACGCATTAAATCCCTTGTGCATTCTCCCATAATGAAAGAAATCTTGTGTTCTATCACATAAATTCTTCCCCACATTTTCCCAACATGTCTTATAAAATAGCACATTCATTCCGTCGGTCCCGGGGCCTTGAAATTCCCCATAAGAAATAGGGTACTTTTGATCCCCTCCTTAGATAGAATAACCACCATGGCATTCATTTCTTCATGATCAAGAGCTGGAGACAAAATATTAGATAACTCAGCAGATATCTCTGACCTCTTCAAAGAAAATAATTTTTTAAAATACTTCAGGAATAACTGACATATCTGGTCACGAGATGTCAGACAATTCCCTTTCTCATCATTGATACGATCAATCAAATTACATCTGCGCATGATAGTGGTAGTAAGGAAATAAAATTTTGTACATTTGTCCCCCTACCACATCAGATTCACCTTGCTTTGAACCTCATTGATCTGCCTTCTAACGAGGTTCTCCTCACTCGAACACCTATGTGTTGGGATTTGTGCCTTGAAAGCGTATTTTTGTATGAACGATTACTGATAATTAAATAAAGTTAATATTTTGCACTCATAATTGTATTTAATTATACATGTCATTTATCATGAAGATGTAATATTATTGATTTGGTCTTGAATTAAGTATATGTATAATGATATATATACAAGAGGATTTCATTCAAGATAATAATATAAAAATTATTTGTATTTGCTAATTAAAGTGGGAGATTTATTTAATAAATATTATGAATACGATTGATCTTCTGTTTAAGACAGAGTAGTTTATCTAGATTGTTAAGTGTAACGACATAAAAAGATAGAGATACCGTATACAATATAGATTGTGTTGGATTGTGACACGATGAAAGAAATAACTTAGGATACAAGGGGATTCATATGGATAGGAAAGTGAGCATTTTTTCGCGCCCTAGCCTTCCAAGAGGATAATCTATTTGGCAATCTCTAGGAAAATTGGAGCCTGGAAGTTTCAGATTCCTCCTGTTGTAAAGAAGTATTGGAACTTTTGTTATGACTGGTTAAATACAAAGATAAGTGTTAAAATACAAGCAAGGTATAAACACTTAGTAAATTTCACATAGTGAAGAAACCCTGATGCTTAGGGTTTCAAGAAACCCTAACAAGCGATGTATCACCTGCATGCAGGCAACGTATCGCCTGGTAGGCGATACATCGTCTACATGCAGGCGACGCGTCGCCTACTATAGTACGTACAAGTTATGTGAAATGCTCTTAATGACGTGTTTTACAAGACTAATCCTATTGGTTAGACGTAATGATGATGCCTACTCTATATAAGGGTCAAAATAGTGTTTTGGAAGACTTGATCACTCTCTCCATCTCTCTCTACCCTCTCTCTTTCTCTCTTTCTAGCTCCAAGAATCTCTAGTTTTCTCCAAGAACTCTCAAAGAAAGTGCTTGACTTTGAGAGTTTAAGGCTTGTTAAACCTCAATCCTCATTTCCTCTTAGAAAATGCCTCAAGCATCCATGGTGGCTAGGAAATAGAGTATTAGAACAGTGTTTTGCAATGTGTATAAACATTCGTTTTTGTGTTTTTTTCTTTGTTCAAGGTGGTTGTTTTGCTTGGGGTTTTTGAAGCTTCATCAAAGTTGAAGAAGACCATTGATCTACTTGGGTTTGCAAGTTCTTTCTCAATCTTTATTTAGTCTCTGTCAATCCATTTTTTTGTGTAGATTCTAATTTTTGAGGTGGCGCTATCTCACTCTCCCCCAACATCCTAATACTCTATAATCTAAGATAACATATCATGATATCATGGAAGAATCTAACTCCTTTTCGGCATTGAAATTCACGACTCAATACTTTGTAAGATTGGATAGGTTTGGTGGGACTAACTTTGTTCGTTGACAAGACAAGATTATATTCTTACTCGCCACTTTGAAAGTTTTCTATGTCTTGGATAAAGACCTAAAAGCCTTGGAAGAGCCCAAGGAAGATAATACTCAAGGAGTTGTCAAAGAAAGGAAGAAGCGCGAAGAAGATGAATGGATATGTATGTTAGGAAACTTTTACAGGATCTTTATTTATTTTCATGTAGATCTAATATTAAACAAATTAATATGAGATTACCTAGAACATGTTTCTAAAATTGAATTCAAATAGAAACAATGATAAGAATATTTACAGTATACACAGCGGAATGAATGAGTCATTCCTTCAGTTTCTCTAACCCTTGTATCCTTTCTGTCGCAGGGTATTACCAAGAAACTGAACTGATCTTCTATAATCTTCATAGTCTTCCAAAGTATCCTTAAAATCACCTAGATTATAATGGCCAATTCTCAACACATGAGATAGATATAGAGAGAAGAAGAGAAGATAACAAAGAGGCTTAGAAAATGACTTGTGTTTAGAGATAATCTAAAAACTATCAAAAAATCTGACTTGTGACTTTTTTCCTCTTCTCTCACTTAGCACTCCTATTAGGCCATTTAATTTAATTAAAAATCAATAAAATAATATCCAATTAACATCCCTAGGTCGAAATTATCATGGGCTTAGGCCCATGAAATTTCTCATTTGATTATAAGCACACTGGACTTAAAATCAATGTATATATTATTTTCTATTGATTAAATTAATTAAATAATTATTTAAATATTTTATCAAATTAATTATTTATGATTTGAACCTTGATTTAAACTTATTTATTAATTTAGATACCAAATTATCTTAATTAATAAATCTGTCCTAATTTCTTGTTTGTTCTCTAAATTACATAACTCTGTGAAACTATCCAAAATTGACCTGATCAATTTTGATAATTCTAACTGATAATTAAATCAATTAATTGAGACTATCCAGATGATTTTATCCAAGGTACAATGGGGACCATGGGTCTATGAAATCAAGCTCCAATAAGTTATCATAAATCTAACAAATAAATTTACTAACTTATTAATTCCTCGTGACTCCACTAAAGACTCGGAATTGCACTCTTGAATTCATCGAATGCTTTATAAAAAATATAGATACGCTATTAATTATCCATTGTTACAACCATAATTGTCACTTAATCTTCTATAGACGGTCTACAATGAGATGGGACTAAAATACCGTTTTACCCCCTCATTGTATTTTATCCTTAAAGCACTTAGTTACTTGTAAATGATATTTCAGTAAACTAATTTAATTACTGAAATGAGATCTCTATCATCTAACACCTTGAGCCAAACTAAAAGGAAACCATAGTTTCACCTTTTCATCAGAAGCTATAGATGTTCATATCTATGATTAACACTCCCACTCAATTATACTACTGAGTTCCCAAGATGTAAGTATGAGCTAGTCCGTAGGGTAAGTTGGTAACGAACAAGTCAAAGAACTCAAATTATACAATCAGTTAGAATATTAACCACTCATAATTGAGATTGAATTGACCTATGGTCAACTATATGATATGACTAGAATAGATAATAACGGTATGTTTACTTATCTTATCAACTGTCAATATCGGCCATGTCCGATGTAACAAATACATTCGATCTTATCTACTTTGCTAATGTTCTGGAAAGAACATAACACTGTAATGTGTAAGTAGATCATATCGTAGATTGACAAGTCAGTGTAAATCCTGTGCATTGACTAATATTAGGACTAACTTAATTTGAACATATAATCATATTTATATTCCATTGTGATTACGTCACTATAAATACAATTAGCTATATGCTCGGGATTTAATAGAAGTTTATATTAAACATTTAATCATGAAAATAAAACATGTGAGCAAAGTGATTGACCAAGTCAAAAAATGATTTGTATTCTTTTATTGATAACAAAATGAGATTACAAAGAATTTGAGTTTTAATTCGGGCATAAAACCTCAACAATGTAGGGGTCACATCCTCAATTCTCTTTCGGATAGGCTTTATGATCTCTACACCAACACCATGACCACCAAGGAGATTTGGGAGGCCTTGGAAAAGAAGTACAAAAAAGAAGAAGAAGAAGGTACTAAGAAATTCCTTATTACTCAATATATGGAATTTAAATTTCATGATGATAAACCCATTCTCCCTCAAATTCATGAGTTGCAAATTATTGTGAATAAATTGTCTATACTTAACATTGTAGTTTCGGAACAATTCTTTGTTGGTGCCATTATATCTAAGTTACATCCTTCTTGGAGAGGCTATAGAAATAAAATTCTCCATAAAGAGATTTCTTTGGAGGAAATTCTTAAACACTTGAGAATTGATGAGGAATCTCGTTCTAGAGATATGAATGAGGAGAAGTCCAATGGAGAGACTTCAAAGGCCAATGTGGTGGCTAACCCTCCTAACAAGGGCAAAGGAATTGGTAAGAACAAGGGCAAAGGTAAAAAATCATTAGGGCCCAAGAATAATGAGGGACAATTCAAAAGTTCCAAGGGACCTTGCTTTATGTGTGGCAAAAATGGCCACTTTGCTAGAGATTGTAGGTTCAAGAGAAACCAAAAAAATGAGGCAAGAATCAATTCCACAGAAGATGAGCTAGTGGCAACACTAAGCGAAGTTAATACCATTCATGGAAATGTGAGTGGATGGTGGTATGATACTTGTTCCACCATTCATGTTACCTATGATAGAACTATTTTCAAAACCTTTGAATCTTCAAAGGAAGGGCATGCGATACAAATGTGCAATGAGAAAAGGTCCAAGGTTGAATGAAATGGAACCATTGATTTGTTCTTCACATCCGGCAAGATGGTTCTACTCACCAATGTCTTGTATGTATCGGAAATGAGTAGAAACCTTGTGAGTGACAATTTACTTGGCAAGCCAGGAATCAAGGTTGTGATAGATTTTTGCAAGCTTATTTTATCTAAAGGCAATGTTTTTGTGGGAAAGAGATATGCTTGTGATGACATGTTCAAACTTTGTACTTCTATTGACCATGTGAACAATAAAGTTTCTTCTTCTTCTTGTTATATGCTGACTCAAATTCTTTTAATTTGTGGCATGTTAGACTCAAACATATAGGATTTAGCACAATTAAAAAGGCTATCAAATATGGATTAATTGATTGTGATACTATTGAGCATGATAAATGTTAATTTTGTGTTAAATCTAAAATGGTAAAGAAATATTTTCCTAGTGTTGAAAGGAACTCTAAGTTGTTAGATTTGATACATAGTGATTTATGTGAACTTAATGAAATGTTGACTAGAGGAGGAAGTAGATATTTTTTTACTTTCATTGTTGATTTCTCTAGGTTTACATATGTATATTTGCTTAAGAATAAAGATGAAGCATTTGATGTGTTTAAGGTTTATAAAGCGGAAGTTGAAAATCAACTTGAAAGGAAAATTAAAGTGCTTAGAAGTGATAGGGGTGGTGAATATTTTTCAAATGAATTATTAACTTATTTTGTGAAGAGCATGGAATAATTCATGAATGTTCAACCCCTTATACTCCACAAAAAATGGTATAGCGGAAAGAAAAAAATAGAACATTTATTGAG
Organism: Humulus lupulus; assembly: GCF_963169125.1. Lineage (NCBI taxonomy): Eukaryota > Viridiplantae > Streptophyta > Magnoliopsida > Rosales > Cannabaceae > Humulus > Humulus lupulus. The sequence continues at coordinate 62,842,206 of NC_084795.1, read as the reverse complement.
ATGATAAATGCTATGTTATTACACTCTAAATTGAATTTTAGTTTGTGGGATGAAGCCTTGCTATCCGCTTGTCATATTTTAAATCGTATTCCCATGAAGAAAAATAATATCTCTCCATATAAGTCATGGAAAGGAAAGAAACCAAACATTGGTTATCTTAAATTGTGGGGGTGTCTTACTTATTGCAAGAGCACCAATTCTAAAAGGGCCAAGTTGGGTCCAAGGGCTATAAGAATTGCATTTGTGAGTTATGCTCAAAATAGCAAAGCTTATAGATTATTAGGCTTGCACTCTAATGTAATAATTGAATCTAGAGAGGTTGAGTTCTTTGAGAACATGTCATGCGATGACAACAAGTTAGAGCCAACTCAAACCAGAGAGTCTCAAGCGGAGATTCCTAGAATATTTGGTGAACAACCTCAATTTCCTAGAAGGAGCCAAAGTCTCAAAGATTTGGGATCAAGTGAGAAGTGTTCTCAAATAGAGACACTATACTTTGTTGAAGGTGATAATGTGGAAGTTACTTGGAAACATCCAATAGTACTTCAAATAGAATATGATCCCAAAACTTTCAAAGAAGTAATGTCCCCAAGAGACTCCGCTTTTTTGAAGGAGGCAATTAATGATGAAATTGATTCAATTATGTCAAACCACACTTGGGAATTGGTTGACCTTCCAAAGGGGTCTAAACCAATTGGGTGCAAATGAGTATTTAAAAAGAAATACCATACCGATGGCACCATACAAACCGTCAATGCTAGGTTAGTAGCCAAAGGATTCAAACAAAGAGAGGGAATATATTACTTTGACACATATGAACTGGTAGCAAGAACTACTTCTATAAGATTGTTGTTTGTCTTATCATCTATATATAACCCTTATGTTCACCAAATAGATGTCAAAACAACATTCCTAAATGGGGATCTTGTAATGACCCAACTAATTCTAAGACATTGGACCATTAAAACTACTAGACTTAGCTACTATTTTTGAGAAAACATACATAAGAAATATTCACAATTTTATTAAAAACTCCAAAGTAAATATTGAAATATATAAATGCGGGGTATGGGATCCCATTGTTTTAAAATAAAACATAACTTTAAACTAAAAGAAATTGTTTACAAAACTAAATGCGGAAAAATACATGTAATTTAAATAGACTAAAAATAACGTCGTCCTCGAATCATTCACGCAGTCCATCAAATCCCTTCATCCTTAATACACAAACCAAGCTTCCAAGAATCCTTCCGTCGTCATAACTATTTTCCTGCATACATAAAAATAAAGGAATGAGCCTAATGCCTAACAAGGAAAAATCTACTAGCACATATATCATAAAACATAAACATAAGACTACAAAACATATGACTATAAACACATGCATTATAATGGCCATCATACTTCTTGGGGCTTGCTAGCTAAGCAATCATATGCCAATAAATTTACGGGGCTTAGTTATCTAAACAAGTCATATAAATTTATGGGGCTCGTTATCTAAACAATCATCTGCCCAAGGAATAAATTATTGGGACTTGTTATCTAAACAAGTTATATATTTGTTATCTAAACAAATTATGTGATTGTTATCTAAACAATTTATATGCTAAAAACTAAAAACAAATCATACATAAATCATAGCACATATCAAAACATAAAAGCATACAAAATCTAACATATTTTCCTTACCAACATCGGGATTTATGAGAACAAGGATAGGATTTGGAACACTCTTAAAACCAACAATAAGAATGTGAGCATTTCTAAAGAAAGAGATGATAAAGAAATGAACTAAACGACCAAGAAGAAACTTACCGAAAAGAAACCTTAAGTTCAAAGAACTTGAATACCTAACCAAGAATTTAAACAACGAGTTAGGATTTGAGTAAAGAAAACTAAAGGAAACTAAGGAACCATACATAATGAACTTAAGATTAGGAATACCTTTGAATGTACTAGAACCGAACTACACCTTAATATTGAAAACACACTATAAATCTCACTTCCCAAGTGTTTATAAAGCTTAAGATGATAAAGCTTTTATCCCAACCCAAGTGTTTATCACTCTATAGCAACCCTAGAAGCGTGAAGGCTCTGAACACAGCTTAAAGAAAGAGAAAAATGGATGGGTAATAGGTCCTATTTATAGAGTTCAAGGAGTGAACTATCTCCTTTTAGCTTGAATAAAAATATTGAATATTAATTGAAAAATATTTGAATATTCATTCAGTAGGTGCTGAAGACTCGGTCAAAACGTTCAGAGGCTAGTCAAGAGGTTAGGAAATGAATCAAGCTCGGTTTCAACATCGTTTGAAAATATGGCCCTAGGGCTGATATATCGCCCATCATAGGCAATATATTGCCTAGCCTTATGTCCCGAGTGCTCTTCGTTTCGTTTGTCCGAAGTTGACGTGTTTTTCGTATTCCTCGTATGGTGATACATCGGCTCCTATGCTGTGATATATCGACATACGTGAATATATTAAACACGTAATTGCACATTTTCAGCATAATTTGAATTGATTAATCAGGTTTGACTGAGTAATACGAGATTCCAGCAAGTTCTGGAAGAGTCTAGAGCTTCTAGAAACTTCTATTTTTGAATTATCCACTTAAAATGCTTAAATCCTCAAATAAACAAGATTGTGACAAATGTCATGCTCCTAATGGTATTGGAAGATTCTAGAGCTTTCTTGAACATTCTTTTATTTAAACTATAATTAAATCCTTAAATAAACATGCACACGATAAGTGTCATGATCTTATTAATTTTATCTAAACCTTATAGTATAATAAATAACATTTTTATAATCAGCTATATTAATCAAACCTTATGTTATAATTAATATTCTTAAACTATAGGTTAAACTTATAAAATCTATAAGTGTTGCTGTGAGTGTTCAACAAAGTCCCGACTTGAACCAAAAACCACAGTAACTATCATACTATAACTACTACTAGCTACTACTACTACTACTACTACTACTACTACTACTACTACTACTACTACTACTACTACTACTACTACTATCTAACTAGCTAAGTAAAGTTCTGAGACTCTACAGATCTCGAGGAGGAGGTCTATATGGAACAACCGAAAGATTTTGTTCTTCAAATCATTATATGGTTTGAAACAAGCTCCAAAACAATGGCATGAGAAGTTTGATAAAGTCATTGTTTCTAATGGATTTAGACACAACAATGCGGACAAGTGCTTACAGTATAAAACTTGTGGTGACTATGTCATACTTGTGTGTCTATATGTAGATGATATGTTGATTTCGAGTAAAGACATGAAAACAATAATAGAAACGAAGAGGTTTATATTATCTAACTTTAAAATGAAAGGCATTGGAAATGTGGATACCATTATAGATATCAAAGTTAGAAGGAATAGTGGGGGTTTTGTGTTGAGTCAAACCCACTATGTTGAGAAAGTGCTTGAAAAATCTAGTCATCTCAAAATCAAAGAGGCACATACACCATTTGATTCAAACATGAAGTTTGAAAAGAATGAAGGAAGAAAGGTGGCTCAATTAGAATTGCAAGTGTAATAGGAAGCCTAATGTATGTCGCTCATTGCACAAGAGCGGATATTGCATATGCAGTTAGTAAACTTAGTAGGTTTACTAGCAATCCAAGTATCAAGCATTGGAAAGCTATTGAGAGAATTCTTGGTTATCTTAAGAGTACCAAAGAGCATAGTCTTCACTATACAAACTTTCTAAAGATACTTGAATGATATTACGATGCTAATTTGATATCAGGAGTTGGAGATAATCTCTCAACCACCGGTTGGGTGTTTACTCTTGGAGGAGGTGCAATTCACGAGGCTCCAAGAAGCAAAATTGTATATCACACTCAACCATGGAACCGAAGTTTATAGCTTTAGCGACAATCGGAAAAGTGGCCGAGTGGCTTAGGAATCTCATGATGGATATTCCTTTAACCGTGGATATGGTATTAACAATTTCAATACATTATGATAGCCTATGCGCACTTGCTAGAGCATATAATAGTGTACAATGGAGAGTCTACTCGCATTAGTCTAAGACATAAATATGTGAGACAATTGATTCAAGGTGGAATCATATCGATCTCATATGTTAAGACAAGTGAGAACTTAGCGGAACCATTTAAAAAACCTCTTGTGAGAAGGTTAGTAGGTTCTACTTCAAAAAGGATGGGATTGAAACTTCTAGAATAATAGATTCACTAATGATGGAAACCCAATTCTTAACTTGTACAAATCAAGGGAAATAGTTCAATGGGTAAGAATAAGTCATTGATAAGTGAATAGTTTGAACACTAAAACTTATGGTGAGTTCCATCCGAGATGGTTAGTGATGGTTGCTACAGAGTTAGGGTTAAGCCTAGGGCTTTTAATGAAGTTTAGGTGAGTGAAACAAGCATCTATAAATGTAGCAAAGATATTGTAAGAACTTTATCTATGTGGACTTGGAGGTGGTGCTGCCTCTCATAGGAGTTGGAGTTTCTCCTTGGAAAGTTCATGAAGAGATGAGCACATGGCCATGATACTGCTAAGCGAGAAAGTGGGAAAACAAAAGATGTGGTGGAGGTGTGTGAAGTATCACCGGGTTAATCATATGGAATACTTGGTTCAATCTTTAAGCAACTAATGATTTCGATAAGACTTTGTGGTATTTCACCAAGGTAAAGTTCAAACCGAAAGACACTTTATTTTATGCACCAAAACTGTTTTAAGCCAGGGAATGAGGCTTGTATTTAACCAAGTGGGGGATTGTTATGATTGGTTAAATACAAAGATAAGTGTTAAAATACAAGCAAGGTATAAACACTTAGTAAATTTCACATAGTGATGATGTGAAATTTGAGCTTCAATTGTAGGCACTTTAAAAATGTGTTTTTAGGTCCAAAGTGATGCATGGAGGTATCTAAGGGTTCCTAAAACTTTTGTTAGCATTTGGAGAAATTTTTAGACCTTTGAAAGTGTCCAAAAATAACGAGGGTGGCGATGCATTGCGACCCAAGTGGTGTAGCATCGCTTGACGCTTACGGTTTCAAGAAACCCTAATAGGCGATGCATCGCTTGCATGCAGGCAACATATCGCCTGGCACGCGACGCGTCACCTACTATAGTACATACAAGTTACGTGAAATGCTCTTAATGACGTGTTTTACAAGTCTAATCATATTGGTTAAACCTAATGACGGTGCCTACTCTATATAAGGGTCAAAATAGTGATTTGGAAGACTTGATCACTCTCTCCAATCTCTCTCCACCCTCTCTCTCTCTAGCTCCAAGAATCTCTAGTTTTCTCCAAGAACTCTCAAAGAAAGTGCTTGACTTTGAGAGTTTAAGGCTTGTTAAATCTCATTCCTCATTTCCTCTTAGAAAATTCCTCAAGCATCCATGGTGGTTATGAAATAGAGTATTAGGACAGTGTTTTGCAACATGTATAAGCCTTGGTTTTTGTGTTTTTTTTTTTTTTTTGTTCAAAGGGTTTTTTCAAAGTGGTGGTTTTGCCTAGGGTTTTTGAAGCTTCATCAAAGTTGAAGAAGACCATTGATCCACTTGGGCTAGCAAGTTCTTTCTCAATATCTATGTAGTCTTTGTCAATACATTTATTCTGTAGATTATAATTTTTGAGGTGGTGTTATCTCACTCTTCCCAAACAACTTTTAGATTGTAAATCAATGAAAGAAGGAGCAGGGATTCCAAACACGCAAGCTTTTGAAAAAGAACAAGACTCGGCCTGTGCAGGATGACCATGCGTCTTAGACAATGAAACTTTCCTTCACTTGTCCAAACATGTGATCTTTTCTTTATGTCACAAATGTCCTATTAAAAGAGGCCTTGAATTCCCAACGCCAGACAAGGCTAGTTGAAACTTTATTTTCTTGAGCAGTGCTCTTCGTGGACCAACATACAACATAATGAGGCCTTTCATCTTTGGACTAGACCGACCCAAATCATTACCATCAGAACCCTCACAGAAGTCCATTGTAGAGGATGGGCCCATAGGCAGGTCTTTTTACCCAACTTCTTTAGTAGTTGGCTCCTCATTGTATTTCTTATTTGGGAAATTTTCATAAATATGGCTTTTTAGCCATAATTGTGCAAAAATATGGGAATAAATCTTTTTATAATATGTATGGAAGATTTTATACAAGGAAAACTTAGAATATGGGAAAAATAAGTATATGCCATAATTGAAATTTAAACAACAACACATCAGCACAAATCAGGGGTACACATGTAATTACCCTGCTCATTTTTATTCAATCCTCCTCTCCTCTGCTCATTTGCTCATGCGTGAAACATGATCAAAAAAACACGTTACTATTTCTTCCATCTCCGGCAAGCAATTCTCCGGTGATAGCTTCCTTCTCCGGCAACGAGTAGTATCTCCGGCGATCACCGGCGATCACCACACCAATCGACCAACTCTAGCAAAGGTTTGACCCCATCTTCTGACAAAAAAATGCAAGAAAAATCTGATCACTAAACAAATGGTCCCTTTCTGCAGAAATCAAAAAAATTCCAACATTCTTCCAATCAAACCAGCTGCAATCTTTGAAGATTCCGGCGTCCTGCATATCCACTACACGATCAAGAAAACAAGGTTAGCAAGAAACCATTTCCTCTGTCAACTCTGTTCTGTTGTCATTTTTTTTTTTTTTGCAAACTATGTTCAATCTACTATATTATTTGCAACTATTATCTTGATTATAATAAAAATGATCATGATCAAATGTGCTTGCTGGAAACAAAAACAATTTATAAACTAAAAAATAGAAAAAAAATATCGAAGACTGGTTTGTATACATTGATTAACCAGAAAAAAAACAAGAAACATTCAGAAACATTACGACAACCAGTTACTTGGAATAACATGCAATAAATTCAACTCAAATGTTTCAGTACGGTATGCAATTACAGATTAAGGGAACCAGTTACCTTCCCACTGGTTTTTCTACATTCATTAACCAAAAAAAAAATAGGCAAGAAACAAGAACTCTGAAAAATTATTTGATGTATCTGGGAAGATTTACTACAAAAACAATCAGTAACAATAGGGTAACCAGTTACCCTGAAAAACAGAAAATAAATAAAACTAAGAGGAAATTACAACTATATAAAACTAAGGGTAAAAATAAGCAATATATGATTCATTATTAAGGTAACCAGTTACCCTGCAAAAAAAAACAAACAAACAATGTGTAAACTAAGTGTAACAAGTTACCCTGCAACAACAATCAATATATATAACTAATTTGAAAAACATAAAATATATAAAACTAAGTGTGACCAGTTACCCCACAAAAGCTAAATGCTTCAGGATAATATGTGATTAAATATTAAGTTAACCAGTTACCTAGCCCATTTAGAACCAACTAACTGCTTAAAAAATTGCCAAATTTTACAGATATGGACAATATTACTTCTTTGGTTCAATATGGAGGCAATTGGAATGAAAACAACGAGTACCAAGGATACACAATGTCTGGGATATTAATACCACCAAATTGTTCTCTTGACAACTTGGTGAATCTGATAAAAAAGGAGATAAAGGAAAAAACAGCAACTATTGAAGTTTCTTATCAAGTAGAAAAAGGAACACCACCAATGAAGGTTGTAACAGACAATTCAGTGTTGTTCTTCCTGGAAATAAAGAAAAAAGTTGCTACTAAAATAACAGACTTACCATTGTGTGTCACTATAATTCAAGAATCAAACAATGAAAATGACCTTCTTCTACTAGCAAATCAGAAAGCTACAGCAGAAGAAATGGAGGTGGGGACATTATTAATGCAAGCAAATCAAGCTTCCATCAATGAACAAATGTTACTTGAAGAAGGAATGTCAAGCACAACAAATGAGGGCATAAATGTGTCATACATACCCCATTTTGCTGAAGAAGTAGCTGATTTCATAATTGAGGACAATACAAAAAGAAAAAAGAAGTTGGATGAAATCCAACTAGTAATATCTGATTACAGAGTGAACACAATAGAGCAATGAAAAATTTACAAGGATAAGAACACAGTCAAATCAGCCCTTAGCTACTATGCAATGCTGCATAACTTCCAGTTCAAAACAAAAAGATCAGAACCTAGAGAGTACCTAGTTACTTGCGCAGATGAAAAATGCAACTGGTTGGTGAGAGCATCTAAGTACAGAAATCAAGATTTATTCAAGGTACGGAAATGCAATCCAAATCACACTTGCTCTGTTGAAATTGTTTTGGAAGACCATAGGCAAGCAAAAAGCATCGTAGTTGGGGAATTAATAAAGAATAAGTACAAGTCAATCAAAAGAAATTACACTCCAAATGACATCATGAATGATATGAATGATGACTTTGGAGTAACTATGGGATACACAAAAGCATGGAGATCAAGAGAGAAAGCTTTGCGTCTAGTAAGAGGGAACCCCGATGATTCATATCAGAAGTTGCCAATATATCTTTACATGTTGAAAAAAGCAAATCCAGGAACAATAACACACCTACTCACAGACAAGGAAGATAGATTCAAATACCTACACATAGCTTTCTCTAACTCAATCAAGGGTTGGAGATACTTGAGGCCTATAATTGTTGTTGATGGAACTTTTTTGAAAAATGCACATGGTGGTACCTTGTTTTCAGCATCAACGTTAGATTCAAACAACAACATTTTCGTATTGGCTTTTGGAATAGCAGACTCCGAAAATGATAACTCATGGCTATGGTTCTTCTCCAAACTGCGAGAAACCTATGGAGAACCCGAAGGTATGATAGCTTCAACGATATATTCTTGTTTACAAACAAACAGGAACATTTTACCAAAACAAAATACACAAATACATGCTATTTCTTTTAGAATATGACCAAAGTAACTGGTTACCTTCACTAAAATAATAATAAAAAAAAAATTTGAAAAATACTTGGTTTTTGTTTTTTTATATTAAAATATGTGTACTACACAGGATTGGCTATAGTTTCTGACAGATATAAGAGCATAGACAATGCAATACATATGGTGTACCCAAATGCTTTCCATGGAGCTTGCATGTTTCACTTACTCAATAATTTGAAAGGCAAGTATGGGAGCCATGGAGAAGAACTACAAATGAAATTCATTGCAGCAGCAAAAGCATACACACAGACAGAATGTGAAAACTACATGAAAGGCCTTGATAGAATTGATAGACGCATTAGGCCCTATTTAGAAAAAGCCAAGTATGAAACTTGGGCAAGATCATACTCGCCAACAAAAAGATACACCAACATCGCAGAATCACTCAACGCTGCACTAAAAGCTGCAAGAAATCTCCCCATTGATATCTTGGTTGAATGCCTTAGAAGTTTGGTTCAAAAGTGGGTTTGGAACAACTCAAATAATGCAAATGGAACATTCACAAAAGTCTCTACAGCAACAGAAAATGAATTGAGACATGACATTGTTTCAAAAATGAAGTATGAGGTATGCAACTAAACATATTCTTACAAATCCTTATACTGTCAATTGATGGTAACCAGTTACCTTCCATAAGAACATGAATTTTTTTTTACACAGAAGCATAACTAGTTACTTTAAATCTTAAGTCTACTTAAAATGTTTATTATCTGATTCTAATTCATGACAAACTATTTTTAGGTCTTGCCTTTCAACACAATAGAATACCAAGTTCGTGATCAAAAGGGGATAAATTTCACAGTAAATATACATAATAGAACATGCACTTGCAATAGGTTCCAAGAAGATGAAATACCTTGTGGCCATGCAGTAGCTGTCATTGCAAAAAGAAACTTGAGTGTCTATGATTATTGTGCAAAATTCTACAGAACAGAAACGTTGAAAGCATTGTATCAAGAAAATGTTCATCCTTTGCCCCATAAAGATGAATGGAATCTCCCACAACACTTGGACATACTAGTGCTGCCTCCAAATTCAACAATCCCTGCAGGAAGACCAAGAAAGAAACGAATAAGATCAAGAGGGGAAAATAACGTAATAATCACCTGTGGGAAATGTGCACAACCAGGACATAACAGGAAGACTTGCAGGAATCCTCCATTTCAGAAGCCAAATAAACAGAAAAAGCCAAAGACATAGATTCACATTCTACAGAAAAACAAACCTTTCATAGCTTTCCTCATTGAAAGAGATACTTTCATATTCATCAAGTATCATTCAGAATTTTAATAAGATTGTTTCAAAATAAAACACATTGATTGGTTATGCAAACTTATAAAATCCTTTCAAAATAATTTCTTGGATTTGTTTGCTTCTATTTTTCAATGCTACAATCACTAACAACAAAAACAGCGATATAGGTAACTGGTTACCCTGAAGTTTCAATACAAGGTAAATTACCCCACTATAACAATCTCAAAGCCAAAAAAAAAGAAAAAAAGAATTAAACCCTTTACTTTCTTCTATCACAAACTCGTCTATATATAATATTAAAGTTACTTTAATATTAATATAATAAACTGGTTGCATAACTATTAAAAAAGACAAGCTTAGGGGAAAAAAAAAAAAAAACACTTAAGTAACCAGTTACCCTCGGTATATTATGAAACAAACAGCCTGAGAACCTAGTTACCCTCCAATATCACCATTAAAATTAGTTAAACAAACCAACTAGGAATTAGTTTCCCTCAAGTTATTCCATAAAACAGTGGAAAAAAAATACAAAAACAAACAGAAAACTAGCTACCTGATTTAAAGGGTTATCTAAAATATATATTAATAAATGTAATTAACAAACAACAAACCAATGGGGAAAAAATTAAAAGGAAAACAATTAAGTAACCAGTTACCCTTGGTATGTTAGAAAATAAACAACCTGGGTACCTGGTTACCCTCTAAATTATTCTTCCAAAAAGCTAACAGCAAAAGAATTAACAAAACGATATACTAATATGTATATATAAAATGACCTTAAGAATCCCAATGTTTTACATAAGAAGAAAATTAAAAAAGCTAACTGTTAAACTAGAAATTGATTCACCATTTAATTACAGTTGTAGAAAAGATTAAAAAACCAAAAGAAATATAATATCACTAAAAGCCTATGCAGCAATTTTCATTCTTTTCTGTCTCCTCTCCAGAAGCTTCTCAGTGAACTCATCGCTAGTTAAGTATCCCTCAAGTTCTTTGTTCTTTCCATGATAGTACAAGCTGACAGCAATGTCTTTACGAAGGAGGCGAACATCAATATTTTTAGGCATCTCATTCTCCTTCCCAAGAATTATTTGCTCAGCAAAATAAGTACAGAACACACCACAATCACTGCATAATAGAAAAAAGAAAAAGAAAAAAAAAACAACTAAGAACATATAAACAAAACAGAACACAAAAGAAAAAAAAAAACTAAAATCAAATAAACAAACTAACCAATCAGTCTGTTGAGGAATGCCTTTAGCAATGCTCAACTTCAAAGCCTCATTCTCTACCACATCATACGGGCTAACATCAAGATGAATATCTTTACGAACATAGAAATCAATCATCTCCAGAAGAAGAGGAATCAAAACAGCAAATGCCTCAACGACAGGTAAAGTCTGATTTTCATGCTTTGCACCAGACATTGAATCATACACCGTAAGAGATCTCTGCTGTACATTAAAGTGCAACAAAATCCAGTGCATAAGACCATTCACATTAACAGGCATGACAACATCATCAAGCAAATTCCAATGAGTTGCACAAAACATGGATTCCCCCTTCATTATCTTCAAAGCAACGCATCTCTCATCTATTTTAAATGCGCCACTACCTTTTTTCTTAAAATCTTCATACATAAACACTATGTTTTGCCCAAAACAAGTGTCAGTCGTAGATACTCTTCTCTTCAAATCTGTAGACAATTTAACCTTTCTCCTCAAGTAATACATCATCACATCAATATGCTGCATAATAAATAAAATACATGATTATAAAATGATATGGGTAGAAACAAATCTACTATGATTTGGGTAACCAGTTACCTAATGAACTACAACAAAGCAAACAGTAAGGTAACTGGGTAGCCAATAACATCATAATATATAACATAAAATAGATCACCAGACTTATTACCTTGTAAAAAAAAAAAAGAGAAAAAAAAAAGAACTCCAACATGAAAAACCAGATAAATTAAAAAAGCGAGAATCTCACCGATGAGTCAACGAATTGCCCAGAGAAATAAAGGCTATGAAACCAAGCCTTCTCAGAAATATGAACAAAAGTGAAATTAATTGGTGGCTCCACAGAATTATCATCATATTTTTTAAACCTGAAAAATACATTAAAAAACAAAATAAAAAGCTTAACAAATTAATCATACATATTACACATATAACAAACTTTAAAACAAATAATGGTTATACATACTTGTTCCTTTTCTTCAAACCATGATTAATCCAGGAATCAAACTCAGACAGTTGTTCTTTAGTGTGATTATCACCAAGGTCATTGGAAAAGGGACAAATATTATCCAATATCGTCCTCTTTCTTTTTTGTTTCACTCCAACTTCAGAAGATCCAAATTTTGTTAAGAAAGGAGATTTTACAACAGCGCTTGGCTTCGCTTGCCTTTTCCTTCCCAAAATCAGTCCAGTATCAACTGCTTGTGCATCATCATACTTCACAATTGACCACTTACTTCTATCCTCCAAAGAACTACTCTCTTTAAGTGGCCTCTCAACTGAATCATTAATAACTCTCCATATTGCATTAGACACATGAAATGTGGGAGTTTGAGGACTTGAGCATACACTTGAGTCAACCTTAATTGGCTCCTGAAAAAAGAAATAAAAATATACAACCAATACTACATTACAAACAAGAAAACACAGAGGAAAAAAACCAATTGCTTAAACAAAAAAAACGAAAATAAGATCTTACTTTAACAGTAGAAAAAAATTGTGAAGCAATCTGAACGGAATGCTCCAAATCAGCCCCCAACTCCTCACCAATATCAACATTTTGGTAACCCCCAGAGGAATGACCATCAAAAAAATCCTAAAAAATACAAAAACCAGCAATTTTTAAACAAAATAGAACCAAAATAGACATCATAAAAGGGAAACACACACCACAACAGAAACCAGTTACCTCCGAAGAAGCCTCAGCATGCATAGGATCTTCAAACTCTCCACCAACATTATGATTACCAGCTGCCATAGATGCCTTAATACCATCCAACAAAGATATAACAGAAGCAAAATCAGATGCAAAGGCTGCCTTCAATTCAGAAATTGCAATCAATATAGACTTCTGCGAATCTTGCACTTCAACCAATTTTGATTGAATGGCAATAAGATCCTGATGCATATCTGAGGAACTAGTAGCATCGTCATCGGGTGGATCTGTCGGCGAAAACTTGCTTTCAAAAGACAACCCTCTCAGAATAGGCAGTCTCAATTCTTCAGTAGTAGGCATTATGACATTAACATCATACTGCAAGAATCAATTTTTTTAAAAAAAAAACAGGCAACACAAAAATAAATGAGACAAAGTAACTAGTTACCCAACTATAAAACAAACATAATAAAAAATAGAAAGAAAACGACAAAAAGAAAAGAAACATTGAAAAAATAAAACAATATCAATACCTCTTCCTCCAACAGAACGTTATCAACCAAATACTGATATGACATACTTCCCCTGCTTGTCCAATTCAGAATCCTTGGAAACAAACAATTAACCCGTCTACACAAAGCTTGAGAACAAGAGGGAATTGTCTCATATATCCATATAAGGAAAGCAATAGGGAAACCATAGCACTTATAACTATAGTTATCCAGTGATCCATCAGCTTTCCTAGGAACACAATCATACATGGCATTCCTATCTTTCAAAACTGCCCGCATCACACATCTAGTTCTTTGCCACAACACTTTCCCAAAAGCAAACTTCTTCATCTCAGCAAAATTGGAATCAACCATGGCAAAGAATGAGTTGTCAACGCGAGTCTCAGTTTGTGTCCCGAACAAAAAATTGGCTAACAAATGAACAATAGCCAACTTAACGACAACCTCGTCACCTTTCTTCTTCAAGTTTTTATCATTGAATGCACATGCAACCTCCTCTTTCCTAAGCTTTTCTTCCTTCCTGGGTTTACCTTCGTACAACGGAAAAAGAGATTTCCTAAGCCCTAAATCAGCCTCTTTGAACATCCCAAAGTCAACACTGCCCACACATTTCAAACCAGTAATCAGGGCAAACTCACTGATTGAGAACCTAACTAATGTGCCACCCAAGTTAAACCAAAACTCGGATTCTTCATTTTTTTGATAAACCTCCCGAAGCAAAACACTATGAAATAACTGTGCCTGAAATGTAATATCAGGCATATCCAAAAAGTGACCAAAAGGAGTTCTTCGAAACATTGCTTTTTGTTTCGAACTTAAAACTGCCTTAATCTCACTAATAACAGACGGCTTATTCCACTGTTGGACTTTACTTCCAAAACGCCTGTCAGGTTTAATTCTGAAATGCGCATCCTAAAAACAAACATGAGAATCAATTACACACTGATAACATAGCAGTAAACAGAATAAAGAAACTATGAATAATATGAAGGGGGGAAAACAAACAAGGTAACTAGGTACCTATTATAAAATAACAGTAAACAGAATAAAGAAACTATGAATAATATGAAGGGGGAAAAACAAACAAGGTAACTAGGTACCTATTATAAAATAACAGTAAACATAATAAAGAAACTATGAATAATATGAAGGGGGGAAAACAAACAAGGTAACTAGGTACCTATTATAAAACAATAAATGTAAACAACTAACTCGGTACCTAAAAATCCAACAAAAAAATATAAAAAATAAAATAAAAAGAAAAGTAGAAAACATACAGAAAAATGAAAAGCTAACATTAAACTAAACAAAAATTATACAATAAAATCAACACAAAAGAAACTAGGGACCACATGATAACACATTACAAGACACTAAAACTTAAGAAACATAATAATACGATTAAACCATAAAAAGTAAACAGGAACCACAGAAAGAAAAGCAAGGCCAAACACATATAAACTATTAACTTTAAAAAAAAAAAAACACTAAACATCAACAACTAACTAGGAACCTAAAAAAGCCAAAAAAAAATAATAAAAAAAGAAACAGTAAGGGCATAACATAGATAACAGGGAAACTTAAAAACATTAAAATAACAACAAATGATAAAAGTAAATCAATTGAAAAAAACTAGGGACCACATGAGAACACATGACAAAAAAAACTAAACATAATCATACACTTAAACCATATCAAAGAAACAAAGCACCACAAACAGAAAACAATACCTCTAGAATGCACTTTGAACTTTGTTTTATATGTATGTTTTTCTAGTTACCTAGTTACTTTGAACTTTGTTAAATGTCGAACTGGACATGAATGAAATCAGTAGTATACGACAAGGAGTATGAGGAAGTTTTATCATTATTTAATTGACAAAACCACACACAAACACACATTAAGATATTTATATATATATATAAAAACATGCTCTAAACTTGAAGTTACAGCAAGTCAGAGCCAGTTTCATCATAATCTAATATAAAGATGAAGGCATATGATATTAATCATATATGTGGGAATTACAAATATCATATAAGATTTCCCTCAAGGGAAACATGCAGCAAAAAGGAAAAACATACAAATACACATAGGAAAAAACAAATCAAGGTAACTAGGTACCTTTACTCTACTCTGACGATCTTTCTTTGTCCCAGCAGCAGTTCTCTTGATCCTTGAAGAACCCTTAACTTGAGGGGAAGAACGCAAACCGCCATCAACACTTGTTGATGAAGAACCAACATTACCTCCCTTAAAAAACATAAACATAAATTCAAAAATTGAAAAAATAAACAATGAAAACAACATACAAATAATATTCGATTCCAACTCAAAAAAACAAAAATCAAACTAACAACCAAACCAAAACACTGAAAGAAACACGATACCTTAACGTTAGCTCCTGCATTGTCGGCAGGAACCGTCGGAGTTCGAGGAGATCGGCGCATTCCGACAACAATCAAGACAGTTCACCAAAATTTCTGAAAAATCCAGACGACCAAACTCCTAAACAACAACTACGATGACCGAAAACGACTCCAATCACACCAAAATACTCATCAACAAACCCCGAACACCAAACTCAAACCGCATGCAACCAACTGAAAAAAAAAGAAATAACGCTCGGGAAACAAAGGGGAAACAACTGATCGGAAAAGGTAAAGTAAAAAAACTACCTATGTAAAATTTTAAAAAATTACATAAAATAAAATTACCTAACTACCCCTGGAATTAAAAAATTATCATTAAAAACAACATATGGCATAATAAAGACATCTTAACAAAAATATGGGAAAAAAAACCACAAAAGTGATAAAAAAATATAAAAAGCCATACAAAAGTTAAGATGAAAAAAAAGCCATATTTTTGAAAATATCAATTAAAAGTCCATATAAAATGTAATTTCCACTTCTTATTTTCTAAAGGAATTAGAGATTTACTTGGGCCTGGGAAAGTAATACAGGCCACATAGGTCCAAGGTATCTCACAGTGAAAACCTGGCCCATTCTTCTGCCCATAATGATCTTCTTTGAATTCAATTGAATTCGAGGGAAGCGCGGGATCCATTTTAGGCAATGCCAATTGTTGCTTTTTCAGACTACTCTTGTCAGATGAGGCTTTATTGCCAAACTTGGATAATCTATGAACATATTGCTCTCTATTTTTTGGTCTAAGCATAGCTTTTTTCCTTCCTAACATCAAATGGGAAAGTTTTGTTATGGCAGGACTGGGAACTCGTATGGGCACCAGCCAACCTTTGACCTGCTGAACTGTTTCATCCTTGGAACCTCCAATAAAGACTTCTTCAGATGTCGGAGTCGGCGAAAGGCCTAGGTTAAATTGCTCTGGTTCCAGCTTCATAACAAGAGGAGTGTAAGGTTTGTTGATACCTTCATAAAAACATTCCTTGAAGGAAGATTGGGCTTTAAGCCAAGGACCAAAGAGATTAACAACCACCCCATGAAGATTGAGAATGTTAGAAGGGCTACTCACCATACAGAATTGTCTACCGTGGCCTATACATCCACAGTGGATGCAAAAGTCACACAACCTCTCATATTTAATTTGTACCCAAGCATACTCCCCACTTTTTCTCTTATAATAAAACCCAACAAATAGGGGTTTTGAGATTTGAACCTTGACTTTAATGTGTAACCATTTGTACCAATTCGGTAAACCATTGCCATTAAAGTCTACCTCTAGAACCTTACCAACCTTACCACCAATGATTGTGGAATTATTACTTGACAGATACTTAGGAGGTAAGTTATGCACTTGGACCCACAAGATCACAAAATCAAACTACATTTCACTTGGCAGTACATAAACTTGCCATTGTTTAAGGACCAAAAGGTCTCTATTAATGCTCAACGGGCTCCTATTTATGACCCACTTTTTATCAGCTTCATGTTCAAACGTAAAATGAAAAATGTTTTTGTTGGTTAGATCCACCTGAATAATGGAAATAGTCTCAGGAAGATTCCATGCTCTAGGCAGGATTCCCATCATACCGATAAGCTTTGAAGCTCTTTAGATAGTAGTTTACCATAAAGACTCAGAAGAGAGTAGTTTTTCCACTTACATGCATTGGGACTAATATCCAAAGTGGCATTTTGGATAGAGAGCACCACCTGGGGTTCATGATTCGGATTCTCCATGCTTGGAGGAATACCAAGTAGCATAAGACCAGCCAGAAAAGTCGACAAACTAAAAAGAAAAGAACAAAGGGAACCCACGGAAGTCAAACAAAGCCAAAGCAAAGGTTCAAAAGGTTAGAAAGAAACACAAAAGGCACTCAAAACAGGTCAACAAAAGACGTAGGACAAGAGAATATTCGAGGCTCCAAAAGAAGTGAAGGTTCCCCAAACAAACGACAAGGCGATGAAAAAGAACGGGAACAAAAATGGGAACTTGGGAAACTAAGAGAGAAGGATGATGAGTGAGTGGAAAGGAAGTTGGAACGAAGGAAGTGAGTTGAAGAAGCAAAGGAAAATATTTTAGGTCAACAGGGTTGATGGACAACAGGGGTGAACCGTGCTTATGCTTTTCTTTCTAATTCAATATTATTATGATATGGAATTATAGTCATATGCTTTATATTGTGATATATTTCGATTAAGTGTTTGTTTTTTTTTATACTAGATGTTATTTTCATCCTGGACATAATAATTATTAGTTTATTTTTTAATTGAAAAATTCAATTTCTTAGTTATAGCACATAAGGAAGAAAAGCGGTCAGAGAACTACTCAAAATAATGGGATTTTAGCACAATTTTCCCGAGTTATACACAGATTGTCAATGTAGTCCTTGAGTTTTGTTTTTAAGCAATTAAATCCTTATGTTTGTCATGTAGTGTCAATTAGGTCCAATTATTAACAGATGTTTAGTTTTTAACGGAATGTTCACAATATAATTTCTAATTTAATTTAATTTAAAATTCAATAAAATTAAAATAATTAATTGAGAAGTTTAATTTTAGATAAAAAAACTAAAAGAAACAATTATCATAAAAAAATAATACTTTTTCTTTCTTCCCTCCACACTCATATATATATATATATATATATACCCCTTTTTTCCTTTCCCCTCCTCATCTCATCAATTTAAACGATCACAGCTGACCAATAGAAAATTATTGGTGAAAGCCAAATTTTTTGAAGAAAAATTATATATTGTATTGACTCACTTTGAAAAAGGGTCCACATAAAAATGATTCATAAAAAAAATTTATTAAACTACTTATTTTTTTTTCTCTTATATCTTTTTCATAAACGCACCAATCACTAAAACATTTTGGCTTTCATTAGTAAGGTTAAGCTCACATGACTCTCTTCTCTTCATTTGTTCATTACCTATCGAATCTTTTTGTTTTATGCTTACGGATGGGGTTGTAATTTGTAATAGTCTAAACGATACTATTTGTTTCTTCTGCATTATCTTTCTTATATTCTCATGGTTTGCAGTCTAATATGCTTTGATTAATGAAGTAGGGACTAGGGCTAGCCATGTCGCAGTCTAATCTGTCTTGACTATGAAAAATATGGCCACCTTGGTGCAGCACGACTAATGTGCGTCAGACCCCTTAGCATCTCCTCCCCCTTCTCCAATGATTGCTTGAACGACTTCTGCCTTATCCGAAGCTTGGGACCAGTCGTCAGAAGAAGTGAAATGCTATAAGATTCCACAATCATGCTACAATCCCTATACACATGGCCTAGTGTGCCTTGACTACTACTCTAGAGCCTTTAGCCCTGCAAGGGATTTGATTTCCATGTTCCACGCCCAACAGGCATCTGGAATTAGGTCTTACCCTTTCGCAAACACTACTACAAAAAAGACTTTTCTTTGCAGTTTTTTTACTTAATATACTGCGGTTTTCGAGAGTATTGAAAAGCGCAGTGTATTCGACTGCAGAGAAAAGTGGTACACGAACCGCGGAGAAAAGCCACACTTTTCTCTGCAGTTGTGATAAGCCAACTGCAAAGAAAAGTGTGTTTTCATAAAAAAAATAATTCAATTTCGATTTTATATAATTATTTTGAATTCTGATTATATATATTTTTATAATTATAACCTAGCCTTTTAATAAAAAAAATTAATTTTCAATTTTAATTATATATAATTATTTTCAATAGTATAACATAATTTGTTAAATTGTTATATATACATTTCATAACTAATACAAAATAACTGGCTAGTAATGAATCAATGACTTTAATCTTTCTAACCAATATAAGTTAGCACTTTAATCTTACATACATATAAGAAAATTAGATTTCATAAATAAATGGCATTAATCTTGCTAACCAATCACTTTGTAGTGGTAGTAGATCCTTTTTGACATTGTATTCATTTTTGTCAAACCACTGCAAAATTGAAAAGTTAATATAGATTAGATAATTAAATATTATATCTAGTATTTCTTAAGCAAAAAAAAAAAGAGTTTAAAATATAACATACTTTCTTCTTGATAACTTATGCTGGATTCGGTGCATTTACAAGATCATAAATGTATCTTAGTACATAATAACCACATTCATGACTTTCAGGTTGTTTTGGACAAGAACCTCTCAGCAATTTTGTAAATGTGCCGATGTATTCATTTTCGAAACATTGTGCGTATGCTCTACAAAAAATAAAATTAATTAAATACATATTATACTCTCAACTTTTAAAAATTAACAATGCATACATTACAATTGAAGAACTTACTTTTCCATAACCTCCTTAATTATTGGTGGAGATTTATGATTTTTTAAAGGGTCCAAAATTATGGTCATCCCCCGCATCATCACGAGCACCAACATCCAATGTTGACTAAAACAATAATAAATTATGATTATTATAAAATTAAAATTCAACCATAGTAGTGGTAATATTTAAGTAGTTCGTTCTTACTCAACAATCCAAGGAATGAAATATATTTGGCCTCGTCTATCCATAGTCATTATCCATTTGGCTATAAGATCCATCGTATAATTTTTACTTTCATCATTGCCAATAGAAAGATGTTCGGTGTCAAAAAATTTGTATAATTGTCGTGAAATTGGGTGCATGCTTTCCCAAATGCATCTGTAGAATATCAAGTAATGTACCTATAATACTTTCGCACACATTTTTTTTCTATATGCATGACATCCAAACAATGTCGAACAAGTAAATCTTTCCAGTAAGGGAGACAAAAAAAAATTGATTTCCTTTGGAAACATCCATCTACTTTCTTATTTTTCTGCATTTTTCCATACTTGAAATCAATTTTCTCTACTTCTTTAAGAATTTGTTGCCCCCGAAAGTGGCAAAGGAGCAACACCTTTTTCTTGATCACCATCAAATGCTTTTTTCCCCCTATAATGATGATTTAGGGGCAAATATCGTCTATGACCCATATAACAAATTTTGTGCCCATTCGACAAACGAATAGCCCTTGTGTTAGTGCAACATATTGAACATCTCTGGCAACCTTTTGTGCTTAACCCCTTATAGATTACCATAAACTAGGAAATCATTAACAGTCCACAACAAAACAACTTTTAAGTTAAAGACTTCTTTCTTAAAACCGTCATACAACACCATTTTCATACAAAATTTTCAAATCATCAATTAATGGTGCCAAATAAACATCTATATCTTGTCCCGGTTGTTTTGGGCCTGAAATCATTAACGTGATCATCAAAAACTTTCTTCTCATCACTAACCACGGAGGAAGATTGTACATAACAAGGAAGATAGGCCATGAACTATGCCTACTACCTAGAGATTTAAGTGGATTTACACCATCGGCAGCTAGACCTAGACGAAGATGTCTTGCTTCAGTTTTAAATTCAGGATTTAAGTTATTAAATTTTTTCCAAGCCTGCGAATCTGCAGGATGTCGAAGTTTACCATCTTTCACTCACCTAGTCTCATGCCATATTAAGTTTTCAGAGTGTTCTGCACTTCGATATAATCGCTTAAGCTGCGGAATCAAA
Source organism: Humulus lupulus (assembly GCF_963169125.1). Lineage (NCBI taxonomy): Eukaryota > Viridiplantae > Streptophyta > Magnoliopsida > Rosales > Cannabaceae > Humulus > Humulus lupulus. Next base: position 62,820,682 of record NC_084795.1, on the reverse strand, counting down.
GGCAAGTACCACTGATCTCTTTAAAATTAGCACGCAAGTATACGTGGTCAAATAAAGTAATATACGATAAGTAAAGTGTCGATCCCACGAAGACTGATATTAATTACCAATAATTAACTTCTAATTCTAATTGATTTAAATAATAATTTCATAATTATGAGTAAAATAATTATTACTAAAAATTAAGGAAACTATTAAACACTAGAGAAATTCAGAGATAAAAATTTGATTTAATTCAATGGATGTAAAAGTTAGGGCTTTAGTTTCATCAACCATCCACTTATGATTTTTAACCAATTCTCAATATTTCTTAATTCTATTGTGATAGCAGATTAAAATTATATATTATAGTCTTGCTAGGATCTATAATTCTCTACAACATATTATTTCCTACATCTCTGTGGTAAATCAATATATTGCAGGCTTTAAACACGTAATCCCTAAACTACACAATTCATAGAAGTACTTTCATCTAATATAAAATTGTGATTATCTATCTATAGCATAATTAGCCTTCTCTTTTCAGAGCATAGGTTAAAATCATATAAACATGTAAATGGTGATCAGTCATTCACAAGCATTAAACATAAGATAAATAATCCACAGCAGAAGAAAGAAATTCAGAAAAATTGCATTAAGAAATCAAAAGCTTCCAGAAGAATCCACTAACACCCTAATAACAAGATTAGTTCAAAACAAACATAATGGAATCAATCAAATTAAATATAAACATAAACTCAAGAATAGAGAAATAAAGAAGAGATCAAGGAATCAAACTCTCAGATCTTCAATGTTCTCCCAAGTCTCTAATAATTTCTCCACATAAAAAATTAATGAATCTCCCTAATTAACTCTTAAAAACGTATTTAAATAGAAACCCTAAATTTTTTTTCCAAGTAAATGACGATTTCGCCCTTCTGATAGCCACGAAAAAATACACGCGCCGTGGCCCTGGCATTTAAGTGCCGCGGTGCGCCTCTCTGAATTTGCGCAAACACGCTCTCTGACTTCAGCGAGCACCGCGGCCCTTGGAAATTCCAGAAAATGGCTCTCTCTGCTTTTTCCTTGCGCTGCAACTCTTCATGTAAGCACCTCAGCCCTTCATATTGACCCCAGAAACTTATTCCAAAACTCCAAAATGAACAATTCTCTCTGCAAATGAATCCTCAACTGTCTTCTTGTCAACTTTTAGCATAAATTTCCCAAATTGTGCTGATTTTTCATTCATTTCCCCAACTTGACGTTTCCTTATTCTATTTCCTGCAAACATACCAAAACAAGCATAATATCGCATAACATTCCACCAAAATGACTCAAACTTACCCTACACACATGTTAAAAACTATGCTAAAAATGACTCATCAAATTCCCCCAAACTTGACTTTTACTGGTCCTCGAGGAAACCAAAACAAACAATTCAACTAATGACAAAAACACAACACACACATATGAATCAAGCCAACAACAATACTAAGCCTCAAGCTATGAAAAACAACTCACTTATATAATCTTCAAGGAAGTCAACTTTTCATCCAGAATTTCAGTTGAAACATTTATTCCATTCACTTAAACAACAAAAATAACAGCTCTCTAAATCATGATTAACAAATAACATGTAATTGAATTCATTTATGCTCACTAAATTTCCACTTCAATCCAACAACCAAATAATATCCCATAAGCTTGCTACACTTGCTAATCTCCACTAATGTAGACAAAACATGCTCAGAAATCAATAGGTCTTTTCAAGCTTATAATTGAATGGCTTAGGCAAAGGTGGATGAGAAACTCATTTAAGCTCAAAATGTACCATGAACACTAACCAACCAATTCAACTTTTAATACAAATCACAAGCCCAATCCCAAAGTTCTCAATATCTTATCATTTCGAGAGAAATTGCATAATCAATTTTTTTTTCTTTCATGTATAACATTCCACTCCCCCAAACTTATTCCTTGATAATACAATTTGGAGTGTAATATTTTCTCATCATTGTATATTTTTTCTTTTCTTTTCTTTTTCTTCTTTTTTCTTTTTTTACTTTTCTCTTCTTTCTCTCAAAATATATTTTCTTCATTGTTGACACAAATTTTCATACATAACCTCCCATTACAAATCAACCTGTAGAGTCCAAGAACTTTACTTAGCTAAGATAGATAATAGTATGATAGTATTTATATCATTATCTTTGTTACTGTGGATTTTGGTTCAGACCGGGAATTATTTGGACACTCATAGTAGTACTTATAGATTTTCTAAGTTTAACCTATAGTTTAAGAATATTAAGTATAACCTAAGGTTTGATTAAAGTGACTGATATTAAGGATTATATTATTATATTATAAGGTTTAGACATCAACCAATAGGATTTTAAGCACATGTTTTGAATGGTAATTAAGGATTAAGATTTTTGAGGATTAAATATAATAAGGAGTAAAGTTTGAATGTTATAGGGTCAGTCAGCAGCTTTGAGTACGTTGAGGGCTTAGTCAAGGCTGTTTACTCCATTCAAACCTAGCTAAAAATGTGTAATTTCGTGTTTAAATATTCAGCGTATGCCGATATATCGCAGCTATAGGGGGCGATATGTCGCAGCACGTAGATACGGAAAACACGAAACGATGCACGGTCGCCTCGGGCATACTGGCCCAGGCGATATATCGCCTACAGGGGGCGATATATCGCCTCCTTCAGCATGGATTCAAACTCTTTTGAATTCATTTCCTTTCAGCCATTCAAACTCCTTCAACAGTCCAGCATCTTGTGAACGAGTCTTCAGCCTCTGCTGAACGATTATTCAAATGATTTTCACCTAAAAAGCCATTATTTTTATTCAAGTAAAATCAAGATATTTTCATTCCCAAACTCTATAAATAGGACCTAGTACCCAGCCATTATTCACCATTTGCTCTAAGTTCAGAAGCTGCTAGTGTTAAGTGAGTGTGAGAGTGTAAACACTTGGTTTGGGGAAAAACTATAAGCTTAAACATCATAAGCTTATCAAACACTTTGGGAAGTGAGTTCTATAGTATTTCGGTGAAGGTTAGATTGATCTTGCAATCTTTGAGGTAAACCCAAAACTCTAGTTCCTTTCTGTATTTTATGTTGTTTCCTTTCTCAAAACCTTCTACTCAGTCCCCTAACCTTATTCTTATTTTGGTTAGGGAATCCAAGCTCTTAAGCATATAAGTTGGTAAGTATGTTTTTATGGTTTAGTCTTTCCATCTCTTTCATTTCATCTCCTTTCTTTAGACTCACTCTTTCTTATGGTTTTAGGAGTGTTCCAAAAGTCCCAACTCAGTCCATAATCCCGGTAACTTTGGTAAGGAAAATAGGCTAGAATTAATATGTTATGTGCTTATGTTATCTATATGTTTTATGTTATTAAAAGTGTTATGATATGTATATGTGTATGTTTGTAGGCTTGGGCATATGACCCATATGACTAACAAGACCCCAAATGGGTTATGGGCATATGACCTACTTAGCTAGTAGGACCCCATTAATCCCATGGGCATATGCTTGTTTAGTCTATGGGACCCCAAGTAATAATGGCCATTATAATAAGTGAATTATGTGTTATGATATGTCTTTACGTTATTATGAAATTATGTTTATGTTTATGACTATATGTTAGATTTTTCCTTGCTGGGCATTAGGCTCATTCCTTTCTGTTTATGTGCAGGAAATAAGCTTTAGAGGCGGAAAGATTCGTGACGCTTAGAGGATGTGTATCGATGGTGAATGGAGTCAAGGGGCCGAGCGTTATTCGATTCGAGGATGTAGTCTTGTTTATGTTTTTTTATGGTTTTAAATGTATTTTCCGCATTTTCTATGTAACCCTTTTTACTTTAAGTTGTTTTTTTTTTAAAGACGATGGGTACCCATATCCTACTTATTTTATGAAAGTAACCTTTGTTTCCACAAGTTTCAATAAAATTATGGTATTTCCGCAAAAATGTAAGTTTTATGTATAGATTCGTTAATGGTCCAAATAGTCTAGATTAGTGGGTCGTTACAGTTGGTATCAGAGCAAACGGTTCCTTCGCATGAAGTTCTCCTCGATACACATGCTCAAAGCTCCGAATCGGACCGCCAAGTAAGTGTTTAAGTTACAAGTTACAAGTTACTTTGTCTATGTGTATAGCTAACAATTTTAGTGTTTATGTTTTCAGTTAAGAATGAACGGAGCTTTAAGCAATGAGGATATCCGAGCCATTAAGGCTTTAAAAAGAATAAGGGAGCCAAGAAACACCATAGGAGCACTAGAAAAGATCACTCAAAGATTGATTTTGTTCCACAAAGAGATAGGTCACCTTCAAGAGTCTAAGCAAATCATGATGAGAGCTACAGAACAATATGTCCTAGTAATTAGGCTTTTAAAAGATTTTCCATCAGCAATTTTAACTTTAGAAGAAATATGGGAGAATATAAATAATGACGATGACTTACAAGCAGCCCTAAGATATTATTCTCTCATACTTAAGTTCACCTATGATTTAGAGTTTCAATTCACTAATGAGCAACAACATAGGATCTTCTTAAATCTTCCCCGAGGAAATTTTGAGGCTCAAGACAATGATGATTATAAGGAGATAGATAATGATATGCTAGATGAAGGATCGGATGTAGAAGATCCTGATTTTTAAGAATAGCTAGTTTTTTCAATGTTTGTTTTGTTTATTTCTTTATTTTATGATTGTAATAAGTGAAAATTATTATTTTTTTTCCAAATTAAGTTCATGTTATTTTATTTTCATGTATGAGTTTGATTTTTTTCGCAATCATAATGAGTAATAAATAAAATGAATAATGACTAAGTTCAGTGAAGGTGGATACAAATCAATGAACCAAGTTTCCTTATTGAGAGTTAGGGGGCCTTAGTAGTGGGAACGATTTTACTGATCCCAGCCCTCCCTCAATATGGTTAACTTTGGAACAAAGATAAGTTTCGAGCCTGAGAATTAAGTCATATAGGATGATTAGAAACACACTTAGAAAATAAAGATGACTTGTTTTTCTAAGTATAGAAACCCACTCTAATAATAAATAAAGACCTATATAATTTTTCATAAGAAGTCATAATAAATAGGTCCGAGATATGTTTGTTTTAGAATAAGTTTTTTTGCCTTAGAGCCTATTAGGGTAAGTTCTAACAAGTTCTCGACTGTTAGAACTTTTGGTGAAGATGTCGCTCCGAAGATCTGCACGCACCAACGGAAACGCCTCCAACGTTGTTCCAACGACCAATGATGCCCTCCAGTTCACAGAAGAGGAGTGCGTACTACTACTAGCCGCAACGCGCCGACACCGTCAGCTGACAACACCGTGGAAATCGCTAGACGGCGACAACAAGTCGAGGAACTCTTGCAGCAACAACGTCAACAGGCGCAGACTCAGCCTCAGCCTCCGCCGCAACCGTAGTCGCAGCTACAACAAATGGCCCTAGCACCCCAACAAGTTGGTCCATATGGGGGATGGCCAGTGACGAACTACGCACCACATCCAGTACCGAATATGGAGTCAGTATATGAGAGGTTCCGCAAGCAGCACGCTCCAAACTTCAAAGGGACTATAGACCCCTTTGAGGCAGAAGAGTGGCTAAGGATGTGAAGCCAATTCTTACGCACATGAATTTCAGTAATGCAGACCGCATATCCTGCGTCTCGTCATTACTCAAGAAGGATGCCAGAATATGGTGGGACTTAGTTCAACAGACTAACGATGTCACCACCATGTTATGGACAATATTTGTGGAGCCGTTCCACAAGAAGTATTACACCTCGGCAGTCATTGCTAATGGTAAAAGAATATGCTCGTCAGTTCAACAGATTAGTCAAGTTTGCACAGAGTTGGTCCCAACCGAATTTACGAGGTTGACCAAGTTCGTCAGAGGACTTAGACCAAAGATGGAATTAGGGGTTAAGTTAGCAAACCTGGGAACCACTACCTATGCCAATATTCTAGAGACGGCAATCGAAGTAGAAAGGATTCTGATGAATGTTAGTAAGGAGAAGAAGGATTAAACGATGGTCCCAGACCAAAGTCTCTGCATTGACCCAAGGAGGAACCCATGCTAGTAACAAGGATTTACAGGTCAGATCCTATCCTCGATAGTATATGTTCTAGTATTGCTTGATTGGTAGCTGTATACTCGTAGATCTCGTTAGGAATGATAGAAAAACTAGACAAACCTAGTGAAAGATTTAGAACTAGGTTTGTAACCGAGTTGCCTTCGGGCAAAGTAGTTCTATCATCACGAATAGTACGAGGCGTACCGATCAAGATTGAGGACATAGAACTAGAAGGAGACCTGATAGAGCTAGTGATCAAGGACTTCGACGTAATACTAAGCATGGATTGGCTAGCACGGCATGGCGCAACGATCGACAGCAAACGCAAGAAGGTGATGTTCGAGACTCCTGACGGCCAGAGACGATGCTTCATGGGACAAGCTTCAGGACTACGCACACCGTTAGTGTCATCTCTCAAAGCTCAGAGAATGATGGAGAAAGGATGCCAAGCATTCTTAGCCAGCATCACAAATGTGGAGAAGGAGACATCACTCAAAGTTGGAGATGTTCGGGTTATACAAGAATTTCCAGAAGTTTTCCCCGATGACTTGCCAGGATTGCCGCCAAATCGAGAAATAGACTTCACGATAGAATTAGTACCCGGCACCGAGCCTATCTCTAAGGCACCATACCAGATGGCACCTACGGAACTCAAGGAGTTAATGACACAGCTATAAGAACTCCTAGACTTGGGTTTCATTAGGCCAAGCCATTCACCATGGGGAGCTCCGGTACTATTCGTGAAGAAGAAGGACGGAAGTATGCGCATGTGCATAGACTACCGTGAGCTGAATAAAGTGAACAAATACCCGCTACTTCGGATTGATGATTTGTTTGATCAACTCCGAGGCGCGACTGTATTCGATTTACGGCCCGAGTATCATCAGCTCAAGGTAAAGGGAGAAGATATTCCTAAGACAACCTTTAGGACTCATTATGGACGTTACGAGTTCTTGGTTATGTCTTTGGGTCTTACTAACGCGCAAGCCACGTTTATGGACTTAATGAATAGAGTCTTCAAGGATTACTTAGATAAATTCGTCGTTGTATTCATCGACGATATCTTAGTATACTCCAAGGATGAAGTAGAGCACGAGGAACATTTGAGGATGATTTTGACGCGATTGAAGGAGCACTAACTCTACGCGAAGTTCAAGAAATGTGAGTTTTGACTCTCACTAAACATTTGACATCACCTCCCCTGTAATTTCAATATTCCCCAAACTTCCCAATGGCTTTTCAAAGAATTCAAAAAAAAATTCACTACAATGCTTCACAATCCCCACAATAATCTCAAAACAATAATCCCTTCACAATGTCTTCAATATAATGAAATCACCCAAAAAAAATTCAAATATTTGGAGAAACACTTACTTGGCTATGATATACTCCTCTTGAACCCTTCAATTGCACCAAGTAATAATTAAATCACCATTTGAATTCCAATGGATAGAATTTGAAAAATAAGGGTTTGAAGATTTTTGGGAATTAGGGATTTCTATAACAGAATAAGAAATGGGAAGGAAAAAGAAATGTTTGGAGGAATATATATATGGATTCAAGGTGGAATAGGGAATTAGAGAGAAAATTTCTGGGTTAAAAGAGAGAAAAGCTAGTGAGAAAATTTTTGGAATTTTTCAAAATGGAGAGAAGTGACAAAAATGGAAGAGGGAAAACCCTCTAAAAGCCTCGGACCCCACAAGCTCCGCGGCCCGTATAATTTTTTTTTCGGAGAACCCAATGAGGCGTCGCAGCCCTTCCCACATGCGTCGCGGCGCTTGTTGCATGCCAACCTGCCCTCTCTGGTTTTGTCAAGGGCCGCGGCCCTTGCTCCATCTGATGCATCCCTCTCTTCAGGCTTCAACATTTTCATCATTTTTATTTTTTTTTCAATAGTTTTCACGATTTCCACGGTTCTATTACATTAAAAAATACTTAAAAATAAAAACTAAAAGAAAATAATATGTCCAACCACAACTAAAAAAAAATAAAAACTAAAATTGTTCATAAACTTTAAAATTTAAATCAAATGAAAATTAGAAATAATGAGATGCCTCTCAGCTGCGTTGTCGTTAACGTCATTTAGCTAGATGCTGTTTTATCTTCATATCAAATTGGTTCCAACCCGACCACATACTTGCATTTTTCCACCGGACCCTCCAAGTAATGCTTCAATCTCTGACCATTCACCTTAAAATGTCTCGTCTTTTCACTATGAACTTGCACTGCTCCACAAGGAAGTGATACAACTACCGTGTACGGTCCTGACCATCGCGACTTCAATTTACCAGGAAAAAGTTTAAGTCTGGAATTAAATAACAAGACTTTATCCCCTGGTTGAAAATCCTTCCTCAATATTCGCTTATCATGAAAGCCCTTCGACTTCTCCTTATAGATCTTCGCATTCTCATAAGCTTCATTTCAGAATTCTTCAAGCTCATTTAACTCCATAAGCCTATTCTGCCCCGCCATGAAGAGATCAACATTTAAATTTTTCACAGCCCAATAAGCTCTATGCTCCAGTTCCACCGGTAGATGACAAGCCTTACCAAACACCAATCGATAGGGAGACATACTAATCAGAGTTTTGAATGCAGTGCGATACGCCCATAGTGAATCATCGAGCTTCTTCGACCAATCCTTCCTCGAAGTATTTACTGTCTTTTCCAAGATACCTTTTATTTTCCTATTCGACACTTCAGCTTGGCCATTAACAATTGGGTGATAGAATAATGCCTTTCGATGATGAACACCATAGCGAGCACAAAGAGCAGTGAACCACTTGTTGCAAAAATGACTTCCCCGATCACTAATAATTGCTCTGGGGGTGCCGAATCGAGTTAATATTTTTTTTTGAAGGAATTTAAGTACTTCCTTCCCATCACAAGTAGGCGTTGTTGCGGCTTCTACCCATTTAGAAACATAATCTACCGCAAGAAAAATATATTTATTATTATACGATGATGGGAAAGGTCCCATAAAGTCTATCCCCCATACGTCAAATAGCTTAACTTCCAAAATACCAATCATCGACACTTGATCTCTTCTTGATATATTCCCAGTCCGTTGACAACGATCACAACTTTTGACAAAATCATTAGCATCTTTAAATAATGTAGGCCAGTAAAACCCACTTTGCAAAACCTTCGCTGATGTTCTTGTTCCGCCAAAATGACCACCGCAATGCAAACTATGACAGTGAGTTAAGATTGACAACATCTCCTCTTCGAGAACGCATCTTCGAATAACTTGATCAGGGCAATGTTTATACAGAATAGGCTCCTCCCAATAATAATGCTTCACCTCCGAATAAAATTTCTTTAATTATTGCCTTGTCATCTCAGGAGGTATAACTTTAGCACCCAAATAATTAACATAGTCTGCAAACCATGGAACATCCTTGCAAACACTTACTTCAAACAACTGCTCATCAGGAAAAGCATCATTAATCTGAACTTCTTTATCAAGAGAATCTTCATCAACCTCCACTCGAGACAAATGATCAGCCACCAAATTCTCAGTACCTTTCTTATCCTTAATTTCCACATCAAATTCTTGTAATAACAAAATCCACCGAATAAGACGAGGCTTGGAATCTTTCTTAGTCATAAGATACTTTATCACCAAATGATCTGTGTAAACAACCACCTTATTCCCAATCAAGTATGACCTAAATTTATCAAAAGCAAACACTATGGCCAATAACTCCTTTTCTGTAGTTGCGTAATTTATTTGAGCATCATTCAAAGTACGACTTGCATAATAAATCGTTCTGAATACCTTGTCAACTCTTTGTCCCAACACTGCCCCAATCGCAAAATCACTGGCGTCACACATCAGTTCAAATGGCAAATCCCATTGAGGCGCAACAACTATAGGTGCCGAGATCAATTTATCCTTAAGTATCTTAAAAGCTTGTTGACACTTCTCATCAAAATCAAATGTAACCCCATTCATTAACAAAGTGGACAGTGGCTTCAAAACTTTGGAAAAATCTTTGATAAACCTCCTATAAAATCTCGCATGACCTAAGAAACTCCGTACTCCTTTTACTGATACTGGTGGTGGCAAATTCTCTATCGTTGAAATTTTTGCCCTATCCACTTCAATGCCTTTCTTAGAAATCTTGTGCCCCAATAAAATTCCTTCATTTACCATAAAGTGGCACTTTTCCCAATTAAGAACCAAATGCGACTCTTCACACCTCCTCAACACCAGCTCCAAATTAGTCAAACACGTGTCAAAAGAGGACCCATAAACCGAAAAATCAACCATAAAAATTTCAATCTCCTTCTCAACCATGTCAGAAAATATTTCCATCATACACCGTTGAAACGTGGCTGGTGCATTACATAACCCGAATGGCATCCTTCTAAAAGCAAAAGTCCCATAAGGACATGTAAACTTCGTCTTCTCTTGATCCTCCGGTGCAATTACAATCTGATGATAGCCTGAGTACCCGTCTAGAAAACAATAGTAGTTATGCCCCGCCAACCTATCCAACATTTGATCAATAAAAAACAAAGGCAAATGAACTTTCCTAGTTGCCTTATTCAACTTTTGATAATCTATACATATCCTCCAACCCGTCATAGTCCTAGTTGGAATCAGTTCATTACTTTCATTCTTCACCACAGTCATACCCCCCTTTTTAGGTACTACTTGCACTGGACTCACCCAAGCACTATCTGAGATAGGGTAAATCACTCTAGCATCTAACCATTTCAAAATCTCTTTCCTCACCACTTCTTTCATTGTCGGATTAAGTCTTCGTTGAGCATCAATAGTCGGTCTCGTCTCATCTTCTATAAGAATTCTATGCATAGCTGTCAATGGGATAATTCCTCTTATATCATCCAGAGTTCACCCTATAGCAGTTTTATGAGCTCTTAACATCCTCAACAACTTCTCCTCCTCTACTTCTGAAAGAAATGATGAAACTATAACTGGAAGAGTCTCTTTTTCCCCAAGATAAGCATAACGGAGATTTTACCGGTAAAACTTTCAATTCTAAAACAGGTGGCTTCAGAATCGATGGTAATGGTCTTTCTGGTCCTTCACCCAATTCTTCAAACTTCTTATGCTTCCACGGCTCAGCTGATTTTATCCACTTCAAATAACTCATCGCTTCTTCATTTTCCTCACCATCTACATCATCAACTATAAGACTTAATTCAAGAGGATCCTCACTTAATTTTTTTCTTCCTACTACTTCTTCGACCACATCAACTGAGAAACAACTATCACTTGCTTTAGGATAAGTCATAGCCTTAAACACATTAAATACTACTTCTTCCCCTTGAACTCTCAGCTTTAAATCTCATTTTTGCACATCTATCAATGCTTGCCCAGTTGCTAAGAATGGTCTCCCCAAAATAATAGGAACATTCTCATCCTCCTCCGTATCAAGAACTATAAAATCAGCTGGAAATATAAACTTATCCACCTTTACCAGTACATCTTCTATAATACCACGTGGATGCTTCACAGATCTATCAGCCAGCTGCAATCCAACTGTGGTTGGCCTAGCTTCCCCCAAACCAAGTCTACGGAATACTGACAAAGGCATTAAATTAATACTCGCCCCCAAATCACAAAGTGCATGCTTACATTCAAACTCCCCAATCGTGCATGGAATAGTAAAACTCCCAGGATCTCGTAACTTTTGAGGAAGCTTTCTTTGGAAAATCGCACTACATTCTTCTGTTAGCGCCATTGTTTCGTAGTCACCCATCTTTCTCTTATTAGAGAGAATCTCCTTCATAAACTTTACATAGCTGTGCATCTGTTCTAATGCTTCTGCGAACGGTATATTTATATGTAGCTTCTTGAACACCTTTAAAAACTTTGCAAACTGTTTATCTAAATTATGCTTACGAAGTCTTTGTGGATATGGAATTCTAACATGATACTCAATATTCACAGGTGGGGTCTCCTCTTCTTTCTTAAGGTCTTCGGTAACCTTTTCATCATTCAACTTCTTTTCTTATTCTTCTGACTGATTCTTCTTTAGCCCTTCATACCTCGTTCCACTCCTCAAAGTAATAGCTTGGCACTGTTCTTTAGGATTAACTTCTGTAGTGCTAGGAAAATTTCCTTGAGCTCTATTAGTCATTAAAGTAGCCAATTAGTCATTAAAGTAGCCAATTGCCCTATTTGAGTCTCCAAACTTCTTATGGATGCCCTGGTTTCAGTCATGAATTGGTTAAGTACATCAGGTTGGGTTTTAGCTGGTTTCATTTGCATTTGGTGAGGTGGCCTATTTTGTGGTTGATAATAGCCAGGTGGAGGATTTTGGTGTGCATATTGCTGTGGATAAGGTGGCCTATTTTGGGTAGGTTGATATGGTGACTGAGGTGGAAGATAAGGTTGGAGAGTGTTTTGGTTGTTAGACCAGGAAAAATTTGGATGGTTCTTCCAAGCTGGGGTATGGGTCATGGAATTGGGATTATTAGGCTGTCTTTGGTAATTTCCTATAGCTTGTACTTCTTCCATGGGCATGTTATTCATATCTATAGCAAGGCATTGGTTGGGTGGATGGTTTGTACCACACACTTCACAAAGGTTTTGAACTTGCATAGCTTGAGATGAGAGTGTAGTCTTTTGTAATTGCTTTGTCAAGGCCGCTACTTGAGCTGTAAGCATGGATATAGCATCCAATTCCATCATTCAAGCCACCTTCTTTGGTTGTCCCCTTTCAGTTGGCCATTGATAATTATTCATTGCCATCTCCTCTAATAGCTCATATGCCTCATTAGCACTTTTACTCATAAAGGCACCTCCCGCTGCATCATCTATGATTGTTCTAGTCGTTCCATTCAACCCATTATAAAAATTATGTACCAGCATCCACTTTTCTATTCCATGGTGTGGACACTTCCTTAAAAACTCCTTAAAGTGCTCCCAAGAATCATACAGTGACTCTCCATCCAACTGATAAAAGTTATTAATCTCGCCCCTTAACTTTGCAGCCTTTGCTGGAGGAAAGAATTTGGCAAGGAATTTATGAGATATCTCCTCCCATGTAGTGATAGAATTCGCCTGTAAAGAAATTAGCCAACTCTTCGCTCTATCCCTCAGTGAAAAGGGGAATAACCTCAGTCTTCTAGCATCATCACTCACCCCATTCATCTTGAACGTTGCACATGTGTAAATTGGGGTCCTCCGTTGGCATACCTCCAAAATGAACAGTTGACTAAACCACCTGAAGGATTGCAGGCTTAATCTCAAAATTGTTGGCAGCAATTGTTGGAGGTCTGATGCATGAATGCACTCCTGTAACAGTAGGAAGTACATAATCTCTCAAAGTTCTTGGTCCTTGCTCCCTTGGAATTTCTGCAGCCCCTTGACCATTATAAGCACCGTTTCCCAAATTGTCAGCCATGGTAAATTCCAATTTCCTTTTTATTTTCCGGTTCTGTCTGCACGTTCTTTCAATTTCCCGATCTATTGGTATAATCTCCTTTTGTCTATTGCTTCGCATATACCAAAAATTCCTGGAACACAATAAACCTTGATCTGAATAAATGTTAAAAAATACAAAAAAAAAAAAAAAATCAAATTAGAACAAAAATTAACTTTATTGATATTTAAAAAAACACTCCCCGGCAACGGCGCCAAAAACTTGATCTCTTTAAAATTAACACGCAAGTATACGTGGTCAAATCAAGTAATATACGATAAGTAAAGTGTCAATCCCACGAAGACTGATATTAATTACCAATAATTAACTTCTAATTCTAATTGATTTAAATAATAATTTCAGAATTATGAGTAAAATAATTATTACTAAAAATTAAGGAAACTATTAAGCACTAGAGAAATTCAGAGATAAAAATTTGATTTAATTCAATGGATGTAAAAGTTAGGGCTTTAGTTTCATCAACCATCCACTTATGATTTTTAACCAATTCTCAATATTTCTTAATTCTATTGTGATATCAGATTACAATTATATATTATAGTCTTGCTAGGATCTATAATTCTCTACAACATATTATTTCCTACATCTTTGTGGTAAATCAATATATTGCAGGCTTTAAACACGTAATCCCTAAACTAGACAATTCATACAAGTACTTTCGTCTAATATAAAATTGTGATTATCTACCTATATCATAATTAGCCTTCTCTTTTCAGAACATAGGTTAAAATCATATAAACATGTAAATGGTGATCAATCATTCACAAGCATTAAGCATAAGATAAATAATCCACAACAAAAGAAAGAAATTCAGAAAAATTGCATTAAGAAATCAAAAGCTTCAAGAAAAATCCACTAACACCCTAATAACAAGATTAGTTCAAAACAAACATAATGGAATCAATCAAATTAAATATAAACATAAACTCAAGAATAGAGAAATAAAGAAGAGATGAAGAGATCAAGAAATCAAACTCTCAGATCTTCAATGTTCTCCCAAGTCTTTAATAATTTATCCACATCAAAAATTAATGAATCTCCCTAATTAACTCTTAAAAACATATTTAAATAGAAACCCTAAAATGTTTTTTTCAAGTAAATGACGATTTCGCCCTTTTGATAGCCACGAAAAAATACACGCGCCGCGGCCCTGGCATTTAAGCGCCACGTGCGCACCTCTCTGAATTTGTGCAAACACGCTCTCTGACTTCAGCGAGCGCCGCGGCCCTTGGAAATTCCATAAAATGGCTCTCTCTGCTTTTTCCTTGCGCTGCAGCTCTTCATGTAAGCGCCGCAACCCTTCATATTGACCCCAGAAACTTATTCCAAAACTCCAAAATGAACAATTCTCTCTGCAAATGAATCCTCAACTATCTTCTTGTCAACTTTTAGCATAAATTTCCCAAATTGTGCTGATTTTTCATTCATTTCCCCAACTTCACGTTTCCTTATTCTATTTCCTGCAAACATACCAAAACAAGCATAATACCGCATAACATTCCACCAAAATGACTCAAACTTACCCTAAACACATGTTAAAAACTATGCTAAAAACTGACTCATCGACCACATCACTTTCTGAGGAATAAGTTTCCTAATCTCCTTACTCTTGTTAGGTTTGTAGCGGGGTGAATCACATTCTGGGCAAGTGTCCATGTCTGCATACTCTTTACGATATAACACAATCGTTCGGACATGCATGGATCTTCTCATACTTCAAGCCTATGCAATTTAAAGTTTTCTTCACTTCATACGTAGACTCAGGGAAGCAATTATCTAACGGCAAAATCTCTTTAAAAGCAGCTAAAAATTGACTAAAAAATTTATCGCTAACTCCATTTTCTGCTTTTATGTTGTAAACCATCGTTGGTTATATTTGTTTCAGACAACCATTGAATAATGGTTTATCTGCATCTCTAACCAATTTATTGAATTTTGAAGGATCATCAACAAACTCTTCTTGTGCTTCATCGAGCAATTCCATAGGATGATCGTCAAAATCACTATAACCCAAATCATCAATCCCTCGTCTCCCGAATGGATATGGATTATTATTTTTCAATGATTTCCCAGGCAAATACCATGTACGATAACTTGTATCAAATCCCCGACAAAATACATGATTTTTTATCATGGTAATATTTCCTTTTGATCCATTACCACAATCTATACATGGACAATGAATTCTTTCTGGATCACTACAATTTGTTTGGCAAAATTCTAATAATTGGTTGAATCCGTCTTGAAATTGTTGTGTTTCTCTATTATCAAGAATCCATGGCTTATCTATAATGATAATATCTACCTAATTCCTAAGTCAATAATGAAAAGAAAATTAATATTGTAATTGAAAAAATTATGTTCAATTAATAAATTATAAAATGAAATGGGCAGAGTTTCATTTATTTCTAGAACATATCCAAAATTCATATGTATTTACAATTTCAACATAAACAAAAACATAATTATTACATATATTAACTTATAAAACATGTTCAATTAATATCATAAAAAAAAATTGGGTAGAGTTTCCTCTGTATTTATAGCATATCCCAAGTTATCTACCTATAAATTCACATCAAACAAAACATATAACAAACAACATGCATGTTCTCAACCATAAGTCACCGCAGCACACACATAATTTGCAGAACCTACTTCACTAAGACACACATGTTATCAACCTTCTATTATCTCCGTAGCACACAATTTTATCTCAGAACCTACTTCAATACAGATGAATATCTAATATATTCAAACTCCTCTAACAATAGTTTGTAAATATAAAAAAAAAAAAATTAAGTAGTAATTATTACTCACCTTCAAAATTAATCTTCAACAATTTCAACACACCTCACACTAAAACAAATATTTCCTACAATAAAAATTTAAACATTAGTAAATATATGGTAATTGAATTTATCCTAAAATAATATAATTAACAAAAATATACTTTAAAAAAACCATTACCTAAATAATATACTAAATTATGTAAGCAATAATATTTTAATATAAAAAATTATGTAAACAACATTATTATAAATAAAATAATACAAAAAATACCCTAAAACGGAAATATACATTAAAAAATAAAGTTTTAGTGATCAAAACATGTTTTAAACAATGAAAATGTCTTCTAATCCTATATAAACTTTCAAAAATGTTAGAAAATACTATAAAAATAACCATATAAACATACATTGAAACCCCCATTAAACCCACTCAATATTTCTTCATTTTTACACTAAAACTTCAAAATAAATCAAGATTAAGTATATTTACATGATTTCAAGCTTTAATATGCAAGAAAATGAAAAAAAAAATGGACAAAATGGGGCTTACCCGTGGCTTGGGGACGGTGGTGGAGCGCTGTGTGCCTCTCTGTGAAAATGGAAAATGCAATATGAGAGGGAAGAGTAGGGTCTCAGGTTGATGTAGGAGGAGGGAAGGCTTTTCTCCGCGGTTCTATACCCAAAACCACAGGGAAAAGTACTTTTCCCTGTGGTTTTGGGTATAGAACCGCGGAGAAAAGCTTTGCACTTTTCTCTACGGTTTTATACCCAAAACCGCAGAGAAAAGTGTCCCACTTCAAGCTTTTCACTGCGTTTTTTTTAAACCGCAATAAAATAGGGTGCAAACATTAAATATAATTTTTTCAACTATTTCAAACCTTTTCTCTGCGCTTTTTGTTTATTGTTGAAAAAACCCGTAGAGAAAGCCTATATTTGTAGTAGTGAAATGATAGAGCATCCATTCCATGCTCGTGCACATCACCAAGGGTGCACCTTCGAACGTGGACCACTACAGCACCTCTAGTACAGATGTTGCCTCCTGCGGTCCAAGTTTGCAAGGAGAAAAGGGCTCTATACCCCTCTAAGTTTGCAAGGAAAAAAATGTGTATTTTTACTTTGTTGTAGCTTTACAAATCACATTGTTCATAAACATCTTTATTTCTTGTCATAAGTTCTTATAAACTCAAAAAATACTATATATAATAAATGAAATTTTAAATTATAGCTACTTGAACATCTTTGCTTGCTAAGTAGTACTCGACTTTACGTTTCCTATTTTATACACATTACTTAATTATTATACAATCCCATTCAATACGTCGAAGATATTCATCCATAGTGCTCTTCAACTTTGGATGCCCTATCCCATATCGCTCGCATGTTATGTAGTATGGAATCCCACTATTTACCATCTCTGACAACGCTCGCGTCGAGTATAACCAACCAGGCCTCATGTAGAGTCCAAAGAACTTTACTTAGCTAAGTTAGATAGTAGTATAATTGTAATAATAGTATTATCTTTATGACTGTGGATTTTTGGTTCAGACCGGGATTTATTTGGACACTCATAGTAGTACTGGTAGATTTTCTAAGTTTAACCTATAGTTTAGGAATATTAATTTTAACCTAAGGTTTGATTAATATGAATGATATTGAGGATAATATTTATTATACTATAAGGTTTGGATAAGACCCAATAAGATAATAGCACATGTCATGTATAGGTTTAATAATGATTAAATATTTTGAGGAATAAATTTATTAAGGTTAAAATTTGAATACCCTAGATTCAGTCAACAGCTTTGAAAACGTTAGAGGGCTTAGTCAAGGCTGTTTACTCAATTCAAATTAAGCTAAAAATGTGTAATTTCGTGTTTAAATATCCAGCGTATGCCGATATATCGTAGTACGAAGATACAAAAAACACGAAACGTTGCACGATTGCCCCGGGCAAAATGGCCCAGGCGATATATCGCCTACAGGGGCAATATATCGCCTCCTTCAGTGTGTTTTTGAAAGTTTTCAAAAACACTCTCATTCAAATCCTTAACCTCTTGATAAGTCCAGCATCTTTCTGAACGAGTCTTCAGCCTCTGCTGAACGATAATTCAAATGATTTTCATGTAAAAAGCCATTATTTTTATTCAAGTTAAATGAAGATCTTTTCATTCCTAAACTCTATAAATAGGACCTAGTACCCAGCCATTTATTCATTCTTCAAGCTAAGTTCAGAGGCTGCAAGTTGCTAGGTTATTGTGAGAGTGTAAACACTTGGGTTGGGAATTATAAGCTTGATCACTATAAGCTTACCAAACACTTGGGAAGTAAGGTTCTATTCACATTTTGGTTCAAGGTTTAGATTGGTCATAGAAGTACTCAAGGTATCCCAAACTCTAGTCCATTTCTGTATTATTTTCTTTAAAGTTCTCATAGTCTTCTACTCAGTATTCTAACCTTATTCCTATTCTTGGTTAGGAAATCTAAGTTTTTGAGCACAAGGTTTTTGGTAAGTATATTTTGATAGCATAGTTCCTTCATCACTTTCATCCCTTTTCTTCAATATACTCACCCTATTATAAATGGTTTTTAGGAGTGTTCCAAGGTCCCAAATCAGTTCTCATATCCCAGTTATTTTGGTAAGGAAAATAGGATAGGATTTATGTGCTATATGATTTTATATGTTATCTTATGAATGTGTGTTATGAAAAATGCTATGTTAAGTATGCTTGTAGACTTGGGCATATGACCTATACAACTAACAAGCCCCAAATAGATTATGGGCATATGACTTGCTTAGCTAGCAAGACCCCACTAATCTAATGGGCATATGACTTGTTTAGTTTATGGGACCCCAAGTAATAATGGCCATTATAGTATGTATGTGACATAAGTGTTATGATATGTTTTATGTTACATTATGAATTTTATGTATATGATTATATGTTAGATTTTCCTTGCTAGGCATTAGGCTCACTCCTTTTATGTTTATATGTGCAGAAAAGTTACTTTGGTGGCGGTAAAGGTTCTTGGAAGCTTTGGGGATGTGTGTTGAGGCGGAATGGATCCAAAGAACCGAGAGTTTCTATTCGAGGATGAAGTCTTTATTTATGGTTTATGTGTATTTTTTTTTCTACACTTATTTATGTAATTTCTTTTAATCACAAGTAAGTTGTGTTTTTCCTTTTTAAAACAATGGGATCCCATATCCTAACTTAAAATTTATGTAAGTTTAACATTTCCTTTTTACAAGTTTTAATAAAGTTATGATTTTTTTTCACTTGTAAGTATTATTAAGGATTAGTGTCCATGTATAGTTTTCGTTAATGGACCAAAGTCTAGAGTAGTTGGGTCATTACACCTCACGAATATGCGCCTCATGAAAGGCACCCTTACCCAATCTCGATGTTCACCTGTCAATTAACTACAACCACAAGCAGTATAGCAATATGCCCACATAGTACGACCATCGAATTATCAAAATACACTTTACCGGGCAACCTCTACCACCACCTGTATGGTCTCCTCGTATACCTTTTCACATATGGCCTAAATGGCCTATGTAACCTTCTCTCATAGCAAGATAAGTTCGACACACAAGCTGAAAATATACAAATACACCATCAACAAAAAATAAAACAGAAGCCACAAAGTCGTACAATTCTAACACCACCTTTGTCATTAATCGAATATCAACGTTAATTTGATATACACATCATCCAATAGCCAAAAAACAAAAACAAAACAAAATGGACAGCTACGCTACAAGCAAATCTGCATCTGTGCTCTCAATAAAATCAATTTTTAGCACCTTTGCTCATCACTTCCAGTGGCGATTCCAACAGAAGCTGAAGGCTCACCCGCATCTTGCGCAACAATTTTTACAACAACTGCATCACCCAGTATTATTTGTTTACATTTAGGATCAATAGAGTCTGCCATAGACACTGCCTCTTCCACTGGATTACCACTGGCTAAGTATAGAAATCCCATCGTGTCCTTCTTTTGTCGCATCATATCCAAATGCTCTTGTGGATATTCAATAGTCAAATCTCCAAGTTGATTGAGATAAGCTTCCACATTGTAGTTGCCTATCTCCACTCCTACATCAACGCAATACTTCTCCAACTTGGCCCATTTTTCCTCTAGCGTTTTTCTGGTATTTCCTAGAGCCTTGTCCAAGTATTTTTCCATATCCACCTCCACAATTCGGATAAATTTACGCTCTGTGATCTTTCGATCTTTAATATGATGCCTCGTAGCTTCCATCTTAATCACACCAATCTCCTGTAGTGTGCCCAGTTTCATCAATACATTGTCATAAAACACAACGCAGAGGGCACGATACAAGTTACAGAACCTATATCACACAACCACTTACTGTCTACATTATTATGACTTACCTTCATTAGTACCTCCACGCATTGCTCACTCCGCGACAGTTTTTCTTCCGTACTACTAAGGTCAGTACGCAAACCTTTAGCCTCATTCTAACTGTTGACTGCGTTTTTAGCCAACGACGTGAGAACGTCAAATATGAAAAGCCTTCAAGAGAAATAAAAACGACACAGACGGTTTAAACAAGAAAAATAAATAACACAGGAGATTTTTATAGTGGTTCAGCCCCGATTGTCGGTAATAGCCTAATCCACTTAGAGTTGTGATTTATAGATCTGTACTCAAGATCAGATGGACTGAGCCAACTGAGTTTCTTCAGTATAGATTGTGAAAATACAAGAATTCTCTCTAATTTCAGCACTTTCTCTCTCTAGAATAGACAGACCCAATTTTCTCTCTCTAGAAAGAAGAAGCAGAAGAAGCCCTTCTCTCATCCCATAAGCTCTCTATTTATAGGTCTGGGATCCTCAACTGATATCCCCTTATAATAGGGATATTTTATTATATTTATTACATTTAAACATTCAAAATTCGAAATGTAACAAACCCCCCATTTGTGGGAAGAATGAGAGATTCCTGCGTATGTTGTTGAAGCTGTCTCTGGGAATCTTGACTTAGTCTCCTCTAGCTAGTTGATCCACCTCCTACTGACCACCCATGCAAGTGTTGGTCAGACGTGCATGGTGGTAGGACATGCATGGTGGTAGGACATGTTTTCGTGGGTTGAACGTGCATGGTGGTAGGACATGCACTTCTCTCCTCTAACATGGCACTCTCCTCTAGCATGCCATGTTCCTCCTTGAACCAATCTCCTTGGCTTCTCCTCGGATCAAGGTGGTCCGAGGCAACCTCCTTGGCACCTCACCTTGGACAACATTGAGGCAACCTCCTCCATGACATCTCACCTTGGGCAAGTTCAAGGCATTCTCCTTTAGCATCTCCCAAACATGTCTGATCGAACATTGTATAGACTCTCCTTATCAAAATCTAAGCCTCCATCCTCTTGCATGAGACTCCTCCTCCTTAGCTACTTACCTTGGACACGTTCGAGCCAACACTTAGGAAACCTTGGGAGGCTTGCCTCCTACACACCCTTGGGGTCTCTTAGGACCACATCCTCCTTGGGGTCTCCTAAGATCACTTTCTCCTTGGGGTCTCCTAAGACCACTCCCTTGGGGTCTCCTAGGACCACATCCTCCTTGGGGTCTCCTAGGACCACTCCCCTTAGCTCTCCTAGAATGCATTCTCCTTAGCCTCCTAGGATGCATTCTCCACTTTTTGGGTATAACACTAACAATTGCTCAGCGATAGTTCCACTTCTAGCTTCTGCTTCTGTGTGCTCGGCAGATCAAATTCCAACTTCACCATTTTTTTCTCTATCTCTTTAATTACCTTCTCCTTTGCATCCCTCCCTATCTAGGCACCAACGACGTCCTCATTTAGGCCATCAATTTCTTTTATCAAACCCTCAATTCGATCTTCATGTTTTTTTGCAGAATTGCTGCTTTTCCATCCAATTATTTGTCATTTCCTGTAACGCTCTAATTTCTCATAATATTACCGAGAACACAACGTTGAATCATAAAAATAAATGTTGCTATTTTATTTAAGAAAATACTATAAAGCAAAAGGATATCATGTTTTTACAAAATAAAAAAGATCTTTAACAAAATTAACTAAGCAACATTCGAATTTAAAGAAATAAAAATACTTAAAAAGAAAATGGTTTCATAATAAAATCATAGGCCCTTGATTATTCCAGTGGCTACATGGTCCTCACGAATCATCACTAAGCTCTTTAGGTCCCACTCGCCACCGGCCATTCTATCCTCAGTTATCTACATAATAACACAATAAGGAGTGAACTTCTAAGCCCAGTAAGGAAAATGCAAACAAGAATTCATAAAGTCATATAGTCATAACACACATATCATAAGTTCATAAAAGATTTCATAACAACACTAATTTATACAAATCATATAAGATCATAATATATTCTAGATCATAATAAAACTTTAAGTCATAAACATATCCTATTGGTCATACATAGGTCATAATAACTGTTGACGTCGTTTTTCGTCAACTTAAATTGTAGAATAATTAAACAATAAAACAATGAAGAAAATGAATAATGAAGAAAAACAAGAGGATTTTTACGCGGTTCAGCAATTTATTCTGCCTAGTCCACGAGTCTATGTTATTAAGACTTGGGAGTTTTCTGAAAACTTTTTAAAGAAGAGTTGCCTAGAAATTTCTCTCCAGAAATCAGAAATCGGGCCTTTACAAATGGTGATTCCTTCTCTATTTATAGAGAAGGTTGTAGAATTCATTCCCACATATTTCAGGAAGATATTTGTTAGATTAGCTTATATAGGATCTTTATTTATTTTCATGTATATCTAATATTAAACAAATTAATACGAGACAGCCTAAAACATGTTTCTAAAATTGAATTCAAAGAGAAACAAAGAATAGAATACTTACAGTATACGTAGCGGAATTAAAGAGTCCTTCCTTCAGTTTCTCTAACTCTTGTATCCTCTCTGTCGTAGAGTATTATCAAGAAAATGAACCAATCTTCTATTTTCATCACAATCTTCCAATGTATCCTTAGAACCACCTAGACTAGCATGGGAAATTCTCAACACATGAGATAGATATAGAGAGAAGAAGAGAAAATAACAAAGAGGCTTAGAAAAGGACTTGTGTTTAGAGAGAATCTAAAACTATCAGAAAACCAGTGATTAAACTTATCTGTCGTCTCAGAAATCTTCACTGATGACTTCTCTCTAAGCACTCCTTTTATAGACTCTGTAATGCCCCGGATTCCCTAATATGGTTTAATGGCTGGATTAGTAGGCCGGGAGGGCCATAACTGTTTAATTATGCCATTAAATGTGTTTATGCATGATCATGAGAATTATATTATAATATGATGTTAAATGCATGCATGTGGGTCCGCATTTGTTTACATGGGTGTTTTGGTAATTTGGCCCGTTGAGGGTATAATTGTATATCTGTGTGTATGTCAATGATATATTGTGAGACCACATTATAATGTGGATTGGTTTGAGTATTTCGGCATGAGACGATCTTTAAATATGATATATCGATTTGGTCATAACAGGTTTGAGCTCGGGGTGAGTCTCAGGGTGATTTTAATGATTAGAGCGTTACCGGGGATATTAGGGTAACGGGATATGAATTGTTGGTGTTTGAGAATATTGAGATTAGCGGGAATTGGGAAGCTTTAATTATGATTAACGGGATAAGTGGAAAGTACCAATTTTACCCTTGAAATGGTTTTAGAGGCTTAAAGTGACTTAAGGGTATTTTGGTCATTTGGGGTTTGGATATATATGACTTAGGAGGGCTGTAGAAGAACAAAGCCAAAACAGAGTGTCTTTCTCCTTCCCGTACACCACCCTTCTCCATTTTCTTCTTTGGTGTTCTTGAGCTCAAAGTGGGGTATTAAGCTAGGAAATTCAAAGGCTGAGGTTGTGGACTTGGTTTAGCCATTGAAGGAGGTTCAAATCTGGTTTTGAGGTGAGTTCTAGTCATTGAATTCAGGTTGTGCTCTGTTTTTCCCTTTAGTTTTTCAGCTTTTGATTCTTGTTGAAAGTTTGGATTTGAAGAGGTTTTGATTGATGTTTAGTTTGGGTTTTGATGAGAGGGAGTTGTGGGTGATGTTTAGAGGTTAAATTGAGTGTTTGAAGGAGGTTTTGGGTTGGTTTGAAGGGCTGGTTTCAGAGGAAAAACGCAGGGGAGGTTTACTGGTGCGTTGCTGGTTTTTGGCTGAAATGGGTATTGAGCCGCGGCATGGCATAGGTGAGCCACGGCCCAAGGTGCCTGTCAGGGTTAGGCCACCTCTGTTTGGGGGCGCGGCGCGGCGCAGCTAGGGCGGGTCGCGACCCTTAGGGCAATTTTGGCCAAAATGGAGTTTTTAGCTTGGGGATTCAAGCCTTAGGCCTCGGGGTTGAACCTAGTACCCGGTTGAGTGGTGTTTGATGTCTCGGAGGCTAGGTTTTGGTTTGGAACCCTCTGTTATCATTTTTATTGATGAATTCTATATTTTGGTTATGACCAGGTGACTGTCAAGGAATTTAAAGGTAGATCGTTCTCAGGGGTCGTTCTTTTAATAACTTTCACTTGAACCAGAGGTAAGAAAACAATGTATGAATACAGTTGCACCCTATATAGGTATATGACATGCATGGTTTGATATTGAAGCATGTTGGTTGATATATGTGGACATGGATTGCATATTAAATGCTTGTGAACGTTGATTACCTGTTTATGGCACTGACTAGTCAGGGACCGACCCTAAAGTCGATGATCATGCATTGAATGGCTCTATGGCATTAATGCTAGACCAACCCTAAGGTCGAAGAACTTATAAGCGCTTGCCTGATCTAAGACCAGATGTTCATAGCCAGGGCACATGGCTAAGGGACGTTGTCCATAGTTACGACTCTAGAGTCGGGAGGAAGGTTATGTTGGCGACCAATCACCATGAACCTATCCTGATTAAACTTATGAAAGGACCACTTATCAGTTAAGCCTTGGTGACCCTATTGTCACCTGGCTAGAGGGAGCTGTACCCATCTTTTGTGACTTTGGCTACTGCCACCTATATGTTATGGACTGATAGTCCTGAATGGTTATTATAATCGTTGTTGATATTATGTCATGCTTTGTTGTGTTTTCTTGCTGGGTCGTGGGTCATGGGTGCTATGTGGTGCAGGTAAAGGGAAAGAGAGGCTCACCCAACCCTGAGTGGAGAGCTTGGGCGATGTTGTGTACATACTGGGCCGCTTGACCACCACGGTCAGGGAGTTCTCAGAGGGACTAGGGGTTTACCCTATTTTTGCCGCTTAGGCCGGCGGGAATGGTAAATTTGAAACAGTAGTGACCCTTTTGTATTATGAACAGCTTGTAAACATCTTGAAAGACTCATGAGCAGTTTATTTACTTAATGAAATGTATGATTTCCTTTTTACTGGGTTTTCACCTTAACCTGATAATAACACTTAGATCACGTTTTTGACCAAAGGACTCGGGTAGCGGGTCAAATTTCTGGTTCAGTGTTCACCGTAACTGTTCTGGGGTAGCCAGGGCATTACAGACTCAATTAGGCCATTTAATTTAATTAAAAAATCAATAAAATAATAGCCATTTTAAAGCCCTAGGTCGAAATTATCATGGGATATAGGACCGTGAAATTTCCCATTTGATTATAAGCCCATTGGACTTAAAATCAAGGCCTATATTATTTTCTATCGATTTAATTAATTAAATCCTTTATCAAATTAATTATTTATAATTTGAACCTTGATTTAAACTTATTTATTAATTTAGATACTAATTTATCTTAATTAATAAATCTGCCATAATTTCTCTTTTCTTCTCAAAATTACACAACTCTATGAAACTATCCAAAATTGACCTCGTCAACTTTGATAATTCTAATTGATGATTAAATTAATTAATTGAGACTATTTAGATGATTTTATCCAAGGTACAATGAGGACCATGGGCCTATGAAATCAAGCTCCAATAAGTTATCATAAATCTAACAAATAAATTTACTAACTTATTAAATCCTCGTGATTCCACTATAAACTCAGAATTGCACTCTTGAATTCATAGAATGCTCTATAACAAATATAGATACACTATTAATTATCCATTGTTACAACCATAATTGTCACTCAATCCTATATAGACGGTCTACAATGAGATAGGACTAAAATACCGTTTTACCCCTCATTGTATTTTATCCTTAAAACACTTAGTTCCTTGTAAATGATATTTCAGTAAACTAATTTAATTACTGAAATGAGATATCTATCATTTAACACCTTGAACCAAACTAAAATGAAACCATCGTTTCACTTCTTCATCAGAAGCTATGGATGTTCATATCTATGATTAACACTCCCACTCAATTATACAACCGAGTTCCCAAGATGTAAGTATGGGCTAGTCCGTAGGGTAAGCTAGTAACGAACAAGTCAAAGAACTCAAATAATATAATCAGTTAGAATACTAACCACTCAGAATTGAGAATGAATTGACCTATGGTCAACTATATGATATGACTAGAATAGATAATAACGGTATGTTTACTTATCTTATCAATTGTCAATATCGGTCCAGTCCGATGTAACAAATACATCCGATCTTATCTACTTTGCTAATGTTCTGGAAAGAATATAACACTGTAATGTGTAAGTAGATCATACCGTAGATTGACAAGTCAGTGTAAATCCTGTGCACTGACTAATATTAGGACTAACTTAATTTGAACATATAATCATATTTATATTCCATTGTGATTACGTCACTATAAATAAGATTAGCTATATGCTCGGGATTTAATAGAAGTTTATATTAAACAAATAATCATGAAAATAAAACATGTGAGCAAAGTGATTAACCAAGTCAAAAAATGATTTCTATTCTTTTATTAATAATAAAATGAGATTACAAAGAATTTGGATTTTAATTAGGGCATAAAACCCCAACAAACTCCCACTTGCACTAATTGAAACTAATGTCTTAATTCTACTAATCCCATTTCCTTGATATGCTTATCAAATGTAGCTTCTGGTAGTGTCTTTGTAAACGGATCCGCAAGATTGTCTTCAGTTGCAATCTTCATAACCTTCACATCTCCCCTGGCCACATATTCTCGAATAATGTGATACTTCCTTTCTATATGCTTACTCCTCTTGTGACTTCGAGGTTCTTTCGAGTTGGCTATCGCTTCTGTATTGTCACAAAACAACACAAGCGGTTTATCCATTTCTGGAATAACACCAAGATCTGAATAGAACGTCTTTAGCCAGACTATTTCCTTAGCTGCTTCTGATGCAGCTATGTACTCAGCCTCCATGGTGGAATCTGAGATTGCATACTGCTTTATGCTTCTCCAAATCACAGCTCCACCCCCAAGAGTAAACACCATTCCAGAAGTAGACTTCCTGTCATCGACATTAGTCTGAAAATCTGAATCGGTGTAGCCTACAGGGTTCAAAACACCACCCTTGTAGACTAACATATAATCCCTAGTCCATCTCAAATACTTCAGGATATGCTTAACTGCTATCCAATGTTCCGGTCCTGGGCTTGACTGATACCTTCTCATTACTCCCACTGCATAGCAGATATCTGGTCTAGTACACAACATGGCATACATCAGACTTTCAACTGTAGATGCGTAAGGAACTTTTCTCATTGCATCTTCCTCTTCAGGAGTCTAGGGAGACTGCTTCTTTGAAAGATGAATTCCATGGCGGGACGGTAGACGCCCTTTCTTGGAATTTGTCATTGAGAAACGTTCAAGCACTTTATCAATGTAAGCTGCTTGAGATAGAGCAAAAATTTTGTTCTTTCTTTCTCTGATGATCTGGATACCTAGAACATAACTTGCTTCACCCAAATCCTTTATCTGGAATTGAGTGCTCAGCCAATTCTTCATATCTGATAATTCCTTAACATTGTTTCCAATGAGTAAGATATCATCTACATAAAGAACCAGGAATACCACTATTTGATTTGCCTTCAGTTGGTAAACACAGGCTTCATCAATATTTTGTTCAAAGCCACAGGTTTTGATTATTTCTTCAAACCTAAGATTCCAGGAACGAGAAGCTTGCTTAAGTCCATAGATGGACCTATTTAACTTACAAACTTTTCCTTCTTGTCGAGATACTTTAAATCCTTCTGGCTAATTCATACAAATGACTTCGTCAAGCTTTCCATTAAGAAAAGCTGTCTTGACGTCCATTTGCCAGATCTCATAGTCGAGAGCGGCTGCTATGGATAGGAGGATGCGAATGGATTTGAGCATGGATACCGGACTAAAAGTTTCCTCATAGTCCATGCCTTCTCTTTGGGTATAACCCTTTGCCACTAATCGAGCTTTATAAGTCTTGATATTTCCATCAAAACCTCATTTCTTCTTATAGATCCACTTGCACCCAATGGCCCTAAAGTCACTAGGTGATTCCACAAGATCCCAGATGGAATTTGAGTACATGGACTCCATTTCCTGTTTCATGGCTTCGAGCCATAGTTCCTTTTCAAGGCTAGCCATTGCCTGTTTGAAAGACAACGAATCATCATCACTAGTGTCACCAACAATCATATTGGTTTCTGTTGGGGTTTTATGCCCTAATTAAAACCCAAATTCTTTGTAATCTCATTTTATTATCAATAAAAGAATAGAAATAATTTTTTGACTTGGTTAATCACTTTGCTCACATGTTTTATTTTCATGATTATTTGTTTAATATAAACTTCTATTAAATCCTGAGCATATAGCTAATCTTATTTATAGTAACGTAATCACAGTGAAATATAAATATGATTATATGTTCAAAATAAATTAGTCCTAAGATTAGTCAGTGCACAGGATTTACACTGACTTGCCAATCTACGATATGATCTACTTACACATTACAGTGTTATGTTCTTTCCAGACCATTAGCAAAGTAGATAAGATCAGATGTATTTGTTACATCGGACATGACCGATATTGAAAGTTGATAAGATAAGTAAACATACTGTTATTATCTATTCTAGTCATATCATATAGTTGACCATAGGTCAATTCAATCTCAATTCTGAGTGGTTAGTATTCTAACTGATTGTATTATTTGAATTCTTTGACTTGTTCGTTACCAGCTTACCCTACGGACTAGCCCATACTTACATCTTGGGAACTCGGTTGTATAATTGAGTGGGAGTGTTAATCATAGATATGAACATCTATAGCTTCTGATGAAGAAGTGAAACGATGGTTTCTTTTAGTTTGGTTCAAGGTGTTAGATGATAGAGATCTCATTTCAGTAAGTAAATTAGTTTATTAAAATATCATTTACAAGGAACTAAGTGTTTTAAGGATAAAATACAATGAGGGGTAAAACAGTATTTTAGTCCTATCTCATTGTAGACTGTCTATAGAGGATTGAGTGACAATTATGGTTGTAACAATGGATAATTAATAGCGTATCTATATTTGTTATAGAGCGTTCTATGAATTCAAGAGTGCAATTCTGAGTCTATAGTGGAATCACGAGGATTTAATAAGTTAGTAAATTTATTTGTTAGATTTATGATAACTTATTGGAGCTTGATTTCATAGGCCCATGGTCCCCATTGTACCTTGGATAAAATTATCTAGATAGTCTTAATTAATTGATTTAATCATCAATTAGAATTATCAAAGTTGACCAGGTCAATTTTGGATAGTTTCACAGAGTTGTGTAATTTTGAGAAGAAAAGAGAAATTATGGCAGATTTATTAATTAAGATAAATTGGTATCTAATCTAATAAATAAGTTTAAATCAAGGTTCAAATTATAAATAATTAATTTGATAAATGATTTAATTAATTAAATCGATAGAAAATAATACAGGCCCTATTTTAAGTCCAATGGGCTTATAATCAAATGGGAAATTTCACGGGCCTATATCCCATGATAATTTCGACCTAGGGCTTTAAAATGGCTATTATTTTATTGATTTTTTAATTAAATTAAATGGCCTAATTGAGTCTATAAAAGGAGTGCTTAGAGAGAAGTCAAAAGATAAGTCACAAGTCATATTTTCTCATAGTTTTAGATTCTCTCTAAACACAAGTCATTTTCTAAGCCTCTTTGTTATTTTCTCTTCTTCTCTCTATATCTATCTCATGTGTTGAGAATTTCCCACACTAGTCTAGGTGGTTCTAAGGATACATTGGAATATTGTGAAGAAAATAGAAGATCGGTTTAGTTTCTTGATAATACTCTGCGACAGAGAGAATACAAGAGTTAGAGAAACTGAAGGAAGGACTCTTTAATTCCGCTGCGTATACTGTAAGTGTTCTATTATTTGTTTCTCTTTGAATTCAATTTTAGAAACATGTTTTAGGCTATCTCGTATTAATTTATTTAATATTAGATATACACGAAAATAAATAAAGATCATGTATAAGCTAATCTAACAGTTTCACCATCCAAACCATAGCGAATTGGGTTCCTAGAAACCCTCCCACTACGACGAGGTTCCGTGACTGTTTGCTCAGGAATAGTGGTACTTTCTTCATTTAAACCGACGCAAGTCGGTTGGACGTGAAGAGTGGGAATTTCATCATCAACTCGCGTTGATGAAGATGGAACATTGGTTGGAGTCAATTCTTTAACCATCTCCTCTAAAACTACTTTGCTGCAAGGTTTAAAGTTCTGGACATAGTCATTTTCCAGAAAGTAGTAGCATTTGTAGAAGTAAACACTTTCTTTTCTGAATGACTATAGAAAAGTCCACCCCGAGTACCTTTAGGATAGCCAACAAACATGCAAAATTCAGTTCGCGGTTCTAGCTTTCCCTCCTTTTTCCTCAGGACGTGAGCAGGACACCCCCAGATTCTATAATGGCGTAAACTAGGTTCACGACCATTCCAACATTCTAAAGGTGTTTTGGGGATTGATTTAGACGGCACGATCATTTCGGCGTTCCACTACACCATTTTTTTGCGGAGTACCTGGGACAGTAAGTTGTGATAAAGTCCCAAGTTCAGTAAATGATCTTGGAACTGCATATCCAAATATTCTCCACCCCTATCAGATCGCAAGATCTTTAACGTTTTACCTAATTGGTTCTGAGCCATTGCTAGGAATTCCTGAAACTTTGAAAATGTTTCTGATTTCCTATGCATTAGGTAAAGACATGAGTATCTAGAGTAATCATCAATGAAAGTGACGAAATACTCAAAACCACCCCTGGCTTGTACATTCAAAGGTCCACAAACATCTGAATGCACAAGACCAAGTGGTTCTTTGGACCTATCACCCTTTGCAGAGAATGGACGTTTGGTCTGTTTGCCTTCTAGACAAGATTCACTGTAAAGAACGCCCTAGACTAATACTTACAAAAACATTCGCATAACATAGTTTATAAAGGAATAACATTCATTATCAAAGTCTCAGGGGGACTTGTTTAAAACCATGCAAGTTGGCGCCATAAGTTTTAAAATAAAACATAGATTTTTATGCAAAGTTCAAAGAAACCAAAAATTTAATAACTGAGTCCCACTGATAATTTAGGAAAAGTCTCTTAAAAACAAAACATAATTTAAATGGCGTTCTACGTTGATCGTTTTTCCGTCCATAGGATTACCCCACGCCATACACCCCATGATGAAAGAACTCCTCACGTCACCACGCGTGCCATAAAGAAATCCTATTTGCTACCTGGAAGGAAAGTAAGGGGGGTGAGCTAAAAGCCCAATAAGGAAGTACAAACAAATAAGCAAGTAAGAATACAACAAATACAAACACTAACGTTCATCTAAAACATCATGGTATATCATATCATAATCGTAACATATCATCATATCATAACATAATCGTAACATATCATCATATCATAACATAATCGTAACATATCATCATATCATAACATAATAGTGACATATCATCATATCACAAACATACAGCATACATGATGAGCATGGATCGCTAGTTGTCCATGTCACCCTATGAGGTAAACAGGAGACCACTGGTCCTTGAATAACCTCGGCGCGTCCGCCCTAGGAGTTACGTCTCAATCTCCTTAGTAACTCGTTCGATGTATCTGACATCGTAATCTGTTTGATGTATCTAACATCGTAATCTGTTTGATGTATCTGACATCGTAACTGGTTTATGTATCTAACATCCATACACATATCACATTCAACATATCATCACGTTATGGCATTCATAATTCATAACAATTTATTCACACAACAATCTTACCATTCATAGCATAAAATCATATAATCTATCTAACTTCCTTACCTCAGGTCCAAGCTAAGAAATTTCACAATCTTTCAACGAGCCTATATCATAATCAAAATAACATTTCTTAGGTTCATAAAATTACTATTTTGCCCTTCCATACAACTCATGTGTGCATGGGCCATGCACACATAATAATAGTTACACAAAACATGCAATTATCGTCATAAAAGAATAATGCTCGTTTGACCCATTTTACTAGCATGATCGTTTTATAAAAACCACATAGTTGAATAATAAACATAATTTTGGACGTAAAAGTGGAGTTGCATGTAACATGCATACGTGGGAACATTGTGTAATAAAGACGTTTTCAAAAACAATAATTCTACATTTCTTACTTTTATTGTTTTAAAATCAATAGACATATTACATGCTTTATTTTTCTTAAAATTTCTAAGTTGATTAAATTTCTCAAAACTTTATTTTATTTTAGCTCAAAAATAAAATATGTGACAAATTTCATTCATTAATCTCAAATTACAAGGAATTAACCAAAAAGCTTGGATTTAATTAAAATGCCTATTTTTAATATGTTCCTTTAGAAAAATAAATTTTATCACTGTGTTACTTAAATGAGGTGAGAAAATATATTTTTAAGTGTGGAAAAATATAATTTTATTTAAATTATTTAAGACTTAGTTTTATGTAACAAAATCCATATGTGACAATTAAATAACAATTTTTAACCTTTTTAAAACAAACTTTCAGCCACCATTTATTTTCTCAAAAATCACAAATAAATAGAATCTAAATATTTTTCTCAATCAAAATAAAGGAAAAAATCATAACTTATCAAAATATACATTCATACCATTTAAAATACCATTTTTCAATATTACCATAACTTAGGAAAAATAATTTATTCCAAAAACTCATCAAATTCATTTTAGTGAAACTCACTTCATATTTTCTTACAAAAATTCCAGCAACTATATTTATCATTAAAAATCACCATATTCAATTTAAAAGCTCATATTTTCACAAAAATCAATAAAAATTCTGTAGGTAATTATTTGAGTAAAATATCATTTTAATGAGACTTAAAATCCCCTTTTTAATTTCATATAATTAACATAACATCAAGGACATTACTTATGCATGCAAATCATCTTTTTATCAACTTTTACCCAATTATTTCCAAAAAAAACAGCAAGCTTAATTCCTCATGAAACTCATCTTTTATCCCAAAAATTTCACATAAAATCATACATGTCCAAAATCTCATCATACTCTTATTATATACATGATTCTACTATTACTAACATATTCACATGAAATTTTATAAAACCAATTTTCTATTCCATTGAATCTACACATGAAATCCAACAACAATAACCATAGCAATAGCATACATAGATTCATAACACCATATCTCATGAACATGCCTTTACAAAAAAACCCTAACATAATTCTTATCATTATTTTCATGCATCTTATAATTTATTCATTCACAATATAACATGCATCCTATCAAAATTTCATGGATCCAAATATCAAGATTGCCAATTATCATTTTACCCATATTACATAGGTCCTAAAACATGGATCTAATATATTGAAAATCATACAACACCAAAAAAAATATCAAGATAATCCTTAGGTATGCCTAGGCCTAAATCTCCATATATGCATTCATAAATTATCACTAATCATTATACATAGAAAGATCAACACCAAAACCCTTTTATACACTAAACCATAATACCCTTCATGCAAGATCAAACAACTCATCATCAACAAGATAACAAGAACACAAAGTACCCATTTTTTTTTCTACCCAAAACATGAATCCCCTTTTAACCATAATCCCTCTAATAATCTATTCATCAAAACCATCACAAAATTTAGAAAGGATTTCAATACCTCTTCTTGATAGAAAATCAAGAATCAAATCCAACCAAGAGTCCAATAATCCTCCTTGCTCAAACCCTAGGGGTTGTATATTTTGAATGATCAAGATGAAGAAGAAGATGAACAAGGTTAGAGACAACCCAATAATAATACTAGATTAATCATAAGGAAAAATAACCAAAAACCTTACCCTAGCTTGAACCCTTTTTTCTTCTTCTTCTTCCTTCTCTCTCTAGGTCACGCCCTCTCTCTCTCTCTCTTCTCTCTATAATTCGGCAGCCCCAAGCATAATGCTCTTCCATTTTTCTCATTCCCTCTTTATCCTAATTTTCCCATAATGACTCAATAAAAGAAAAAGGTAACTTTCCTATTCTCTTCCAAGATTTGTCTTAATTCATATTTATCTAATTATATCCCAATAGGTGGAAAAATAAAGATGATCACTTCCTTTCCCAAAATAACATTATCACCTTATTTTTAATTTATTTTATCTTAAAAAAAATTATGGACATAAGATGATAACTATAATTGACCCAAATACAATAAAAACCTCAATCTTCCTTTCCCATTTAGGTTCACACGTACAACCTCTCTATTTCCCTTTTCTTTTCTTTTTTTTTTTTTAATTTATTCAAATAAAATATAAAATAAGGAAATAAAAAGTGTGTAGAAAATCTACACGTGTACCATGCTACCATGCACTAGCACACACTAAATCACTAGGGTGCATCACTATCTACCATGCACCTTAGTGCATTAAACCAAATCTCACATAATTACCTCAATTGCCACACTTATTTAAAATGTAACACTAAAAGAACACATG
This sequence comes from Humulus lupulus, assembly GCF_963169125.1. Taxonomy (NCBI): domain Eukaryota; kingdom Viridiplantae; phylum Streptophyta; class Magnoliopsida; order Rosales; family Cannabaceae; genus Humulus; species Humulus lupulus. Next base: position 62,785,489 of record NC_084795.1, on the reverse strand, counting down.
TTACACACTATTCACTTATTAAATTAATTAACCAAACAAACAATTAACAAATTTAAATTCAAAAGATTATACCAAACAATTCTAACAATTAAATAAAATAATAAACAATCAAATAAAACAAATAATCAACCAAATAAAATAACAACACTTAAATAAAACAATTCATCACACTTAACATTTAAATAAATCACAAAAATTTAAATAATCTAAAAAAAAATTTTGGTGCACTACATTCACAAACAGGTAATTTACCTAAGGTGAGTTCCCTCAAAGGTCCATCCTTTGTAAGTCTTTGAATCCTATCATAGCCAATGTGACCTAGTCTCAAGTGCCATAAATACATCATATTATTGTTATCGGTCTTTTGACGTTTATTGGTCCTAGGTTTAGCTACTTTGCATAAATCATTATTAAGAGCGAGGGGTTCGTTAGGTTGCAGAATATAAAGCTCATTTTCCAAACATGCAATACACAATTGTGATCCATTGAATGAAATAGATATATTAAAACTTGTGAAAGTCATAACAAATCGTTCTAATTGCAACATGGAAACTGAAATTAAATTTCTACTAAAATCCGGAATAAAAAATACATCTTTTAAAATTAAGTATTTATTTCTGAACTTCAGACGAGCTATTCCTCTAGCTTAGACCTTAACAAACGCTCCGTTCCCAACTCTAAGCTTTAAGCCGCCTTCGTCCACTTCCTCCCATGATTCAAGAAGCTGTAAAGAGTTACAAACATGGTTGGTAGATCCAGAATCAATAATCCAAATGGATTTATCATTATCTAAAACACATGTTTCTTAGATAAATGAACTATAATAATTACCTTTGTTTTTCGCTGCTAGAAACTTGGGGCAATCTCGTTTCCAATGCCCCTTCTCTTTGCAGTGAAAACATTTACCTTTACCTTTCTTGTTTTTCTTGTTTTTCCCCTTAGGCTTTTGTGCACTTTCCTTTGCAGCCTTTGCAGGCTTGGGGTTGTTGTTTTGCCCACCTTTCTTCTTGTTTCCAGCTTTTGAAGACGAAGCTTGGTTAGCTTCAGCCTTACAGTAGTAGTAGTTGTTGTCTTCTTTTATCCTCCCTTACTAGGTCCACCCATGATAGACTCAAAAGTTTGAAGCTCATTCATGAGCTGCGTCAGACCATTGTTGAGTTTATTCAACACATAGTTGGTGGTGAATGGAAGGAAAGCTGGAGAAAGACTGTTGAGGATTAAGCCAACTTGATTTTCCTCATCTATTATGGCTACGTGCAGTTCAGCTTCCTGAAAGTAGTTTGTCATCTTGATCAGGTGATCACGAACATGTTGAGAAGGTGCCATTCGAGCATTGGCATATATCTTGGTGGCCTCAAAACGAGTCTGCGCTGACTTGACACCAAACATGTCTTGGAGCTGATCCATGATTTCATAGGCTGTCTCGACATTCTCCATCTTTGTCTTGAGAGTGTCGACCATACTAGTCAACATGTAGTACTGCGCCTTGTTGTTAGCCGCATGCCAACGCTCATACTTGTCCCTCACAGACTTGGTAGCTCATTCAGCTGGAACTTCCGGGGATTCCTCAGTCATGACGAACTTGGAGTTGTCACCTATCAACACAATGTTGATGTTCTGCTTCCAATTAAGGAAGTTTTGTCCAGTGAGTTTCTTCATCGAAAGTTGAGAAAGGATGGGAGTAGACACAGACAATACTTAGCTTACAACTACAAATTATCAATAAAGTAGAAATCAATCACATTTTCTCAATAAAACTTCTATTCACACAAATTTTAAGAAATAGCACAACATATACCAAAATATGTAAGATATGAGAAAAAAATACCAAAAACAATCATATCTCTATTTCTTTAGGTTTTTAACTAATCTATGATACACTTGTCCCGGTTGGCGAGAGTAAAAAATACCACTAGTTAAATCGAGTTGTAAACTCATTTAATAATGGACACCATTATTAAAACCCTACTATTCGATCAAAATAAGAAAACAAAATCTCTTTTTTTATGAGCTAGACCCACAGTTTCAATAATTATAGATTTAGTCATAGTAGTCACCGTAGGGGTGAGTCTAGTAGAATTTGACCTATAATTATCTGTCTTTCGAAATCTAACCTTGTCAAAATAGCTAATGAACACCTTCCGTAGGGGGACAAATCAAAACGCCTCGAGGTCCCATTAAGCTATTGACTATGTTAAACCAACGGTGGAGATCGAATAAAAATCTTAAAATAAGCTCATTATTAAAATAAAAAATAGTATTTTTATTATTTATTTTTAGAAAATTAATGACTATGGTTTTCCAAAAAAAAATTAATCAAATTAAATTTTTGAAACCAAAGTCCTATAATTTCCTCTTAATTCTAAAGTGTCACATTGAAACAAATTCAATTAATTCAGAATTAATTTGTTGCTAATCAATATTTAGGTTTAACTAATATAATGAACCTATACAATTAAGTCCAACTTAGGTAAATGGGCCTTAACAATTGGGCTTGTATGGAGGAGGGTTGTGTCCAGTATGTCGTTCCCACTACAAAGGCCCCCTATCTTCCATACAAGGTCCGAAAGACAGGAATTTAAACCTTCGTTTTATTAATTATTATTAATTGATTAGGCCCACTATAGTCATGCAAAGCAAATGGGCCTTCACAAGTGGAATCTCCCACAAGAGAATAATTTAAACTTTACATTTTCTGATGGGCCCAAATAAAACCTATCATTTTATGAATATTTTATTTGGCAAAATCTCACATATCTAACAAACATATGGGCCACATATGGGCCAATTGCAAGAATGCCACATATAGTGCAAACAGACATGTTATAATTGGATGGGCCTAATCATGTTACTATATGAGCAATTCTATGAATTTATGCAAAATATCACAATTCATTTCATTTTCAAAAATACCACAATTAATTATCTAGAATTTATCAAAAAAAATTCAAATTAATTAAATTTTTACAAAAAAATAAGTCAATTTAAATGAAATTTATCAACAATTAACAATAGTTAATTTAAATTTCATTTATCAACAATTAACTTGGTTTTAGGTTAATTTGAAAAAAAATATTAATTTAATTTAAATAGGATTTATCAACAATTAACCAAAGTTAATTTAAATCCCATTTATTAAAAAAATATATTTTTCAAAATTTAACCAATTTTAAATTTTAAAATCTATATCTAAACTATTTTCCAAAAATATATTGTGTTGTTACAACTATTAGCTAATATTTTAACTATTTAAAAAAAATATCAATAGTTATAACAACCCGAAAATATCTCAAAATAGTTAAACAAATTCAAATATCCATAAGAATATCTAACTAACAATATTCAAATTTCAAATAATTTAAATATTAAAAACTATAGAATAAAAAGATATTTATATTTTCAAATAAAGATTTAATAAAAAAAGTCAAGAATTTAAATGAAAATATCTTAAATATCTGATATCTGATATCTTCTTTCTAATATTTTAATATATTAAAAGATTTAAAATTAAGTTGTTAGTCTATTTTTAAATTTGAATTTGAATCTTTGTAGAAAATATCTAATTATTTAAATATCAACTAACAAAAATATCTTATTTAATAAAAATTTAAATAATAGAACAAAAAAGATATTTTTAGTTTTGATTATAAATAATAAATTTCAAAAAATTTAATTTTCTTTAATTTAAAAAAAAAAAAGGATGAATAGTACCCGCGGGACTGTTCATTGCGTGCATGCGTGCGTGTGGTGGCGCAGGTGCGCGTGGGCCTAAAACATGATCTTTATTTATTTTCATGAATATCTAATATTAAACAAATTAATACGGGATAGCCTAAAACATGTTTCTAAAATTGAATTCAAAGAGAAACAAAGAATAGAATACTTACAGTATACGCAGCGGAATTAAAGAGTCATTCCTTCAGTTTCTCTAACTCTTGTATCCTCTCTGTCGCAGAGTATTATCAAGAAACTGAACCGATCTTCTATTTTCTTCACAATCTTCCAATGTAACCTTAGAACCACCTAGACTAGTGTGGGTAATTCTCAACACATGAGATAGATATAGAGAGAAGAAGAGAAAATAACAAAGAGGCTTAGAAAAGGACTTGTGTTTAGAGAGAATCTAAAACTATCAGAAAATATGACTTGTGACTTATCTTTTGACTTCTCTCTAAGCACTCCTTTTATAGACTCAATTAGGCCATTTAATTTAATTAAAAAAAATCAATAAAATAATAGCCATTTTAAAGCCCTAGGTCGAAATTATCATGGGATATAGGCCCGTGAAATTTCCCATATGATTATAAGCCCCTTTGACTTAAAATCAAAGCCTGTATTATTTTTTGTTGATGGTGAGAACTCGTCAACTAAGTTAAGTTAGAAAAATTGCAACACAAAGATTATCAAAAGAAAAGCTTTAGAAATCTAAGTAGATACTCCAAGAACAATTGCAGAAGAAAAATGGTGAAATCAGCTTGTATTGATTATGGTGCAATGCTACAGTAATTTTTCCAACCCCCTTCCATGCGGAATTGGGGTTCATTTTATAGTGGGCTCTAATGGCCTTGGATACATGGTGGTCCAGGGGACCAAGTGGTACACAAGTACACTGTCAGGAGAGTGGTTTCAAAGGTAGTGGTGTTGGTACTAGTACATGGCCAGGTACCATGAGGATGTCTCCACTACTCGACCGTACGAATGTCAGAGGAGTGGTGCAGGTGGTAGTGATGTCGACTCTAATGTTTGGTTGGAAGCATGCAGGCCATGTCTCCTCTCCTAGTACTCCCACTACTTGTCAGGTGTATGCCTTGTGTCCATGCTCCAGCTTCTCTCGGTTTGTCATGGTGCTCTGTACTTCTTCTGACTTTGAATGAATCGCTATGAGCCTTCCCCAATTTGTCCTTAATCGTGTGTTAGAGAGGTCCTTGATCTTACCTCTTGTTAGCCCAGCGTAAGAGTGGTGCCCCGTTGGTAGCGCTTATCTTAAGGGGAGGGATAAAGCCTCTCCAACGAGGCCCCCTACGTATGCGACCACTAGTGCCACGGACGTGATAAGGCTAGGTGAGACAATGGTCTCGCGAGGAACCTTGGGCGTACAAGGCGAGGTGACACGACTGGTGCATGGCGAAGAGGCCTCGCGAGGCGCCTGGGGCGCGCGAGGCGGCATGGCTCGCGAGACGCCTGGGGCGCGCGAGGCGGTACGGCTGGTGCGTGGCGAAGAGGCCTCGTGAGGCGCCTGGGCCGCGCGAGGCGGCATGGCTCGCGAGACGCCTGGGGCGCGCAAGGCGGTACAGCTGGTGCATGGTGAAGAGGCCTCGCGAGGCACCTGGGGCGCACGAGGTGACATGGCTCGCGAGACGCTTGGGCGCGCGTGTAGTGCACCAAAATTTTTTTTTTTAGATTATTTAAATTTTGTGCTTTATTTGATTTAAATGTTAAGTGTGATGAATTGTTTTATTTAAGTGTTGTTATTATATTTAATTGTTTATTTGATTTATTTGATGGTTTGTTATTTTATTTAATTGTTAGAAATGTTTTGGTTAATTAATTTAATAAGTGATTAAATGTGTAACATGTTATCTTGCTATTAGTGTTACATTTTATTTAAGTGTGACAAATGAGGTATTTATGTGAGCTATGGTGGAATGCACTAAGGTGCATGATAGATAGTAATGCACCCTAGTAATTTAGTGTGTGCTAGTGCATGGTAGCATGGTGCACATGTGTAGATTTTTCTACACATTTTAGGTTTCCTTATTTTAGATTTAATGGAGTTATTTATTTATAAAAAAAAAAAGAATAAAAGAAAAGGGAAAGGAGGAGTGGGCGTGTGACCTAGTGGGAATGCAATATATCATTAAAATGGTAAAAAGGATCAAAAATTGAAGACTATAATCATTTGGTGATAGGCTTGATCATGTTTTATTCCTTGTATCTTTTTGAAATAAAGAAAAATCAAGGAAAATAAAAGAGAAATGGAAACTTACCTTAATTTTTTTGGGAGACTTTATGAGAGGATTTGTCATAAAGGGACTAAGAAAGGAGAGAAGAGCCATTGCTCTTGTGTGTGTGTGTGGCTGCCGTGACCTAGAGAGAGAGAGAGAGAGAGAGAGAGGCGTGTAGAGAGAGAGAAAGGAAGAAGGAAGAAGAAAGTGAAGAGGAACCCCCTAGAGCTTGAACAAGGGTGTGGAGTTTGTGGTATTGATCTTTTGTGTTCTTGATTCTACAATCAAGAGAGGTAATGGTCTTTTCCTTGGCCTTATATTGTTTTTGGTGGTTGTATTTGAGGTTTTGCTAATGGTGTTAATGGTTGATTTTGGGTAGGAATGATTGTATAGGATTTGGATTTTGTGAGAGTATGACTTGTGTTTAAGGGTTGTGATGTTGATTTTGCTATGCATGAAAAATTGTTATAATCTATGAACACTTGTAAGGTGATTTCGGCCTAGGTACACCCAAGGGTGTTCTTGAATTGTTGTGTGATTTACAAATATTTGATCCATGTTTTAGGACCTTTGATATATGGGTAAGAGAACAAGAGGTAACCTTGATATTTTTTATCATGAAAAGTTGTTAGATGCATGTTTTGTTTTGAATGATTAAATTGTGAGATGCATGAAAATAATGATAGAAATATGCTAGGTTAAAATAAGGCACATGTGAACATGGTATAAATTTACTATATGCTATTTTATTGAAAATGTTTTGTTGGCTTTCATGGAATTGCAACAAATGATTTTAAAAGGATTCATGTGATTATGTTAGTGGAATCATGCATATTATAAGAGCATAATGAGATTATAGGCATGAATGGTTTTATGTAATTTTTGAGACAAAAGTTGAGTTTTACAAAGAATTAAGCTTGCTGTTTTTTTCAAGATAATTGGGTAAAAGTTGATAAAAATATGAGTTGCATGCATAAATAATGTTCTTGATGAATGTGTTAATTTTTATGAAATTAAAAGGGGATTTTAAGTCTCATATTATGATATTTTACTCAATTAATTTCCTACAGAATTTTTATTGAATTTTGAGAAAAAAATGAGTTTATAAAATTGAATATGGTGATTTTAATGATAAAAAATGGTTGCTGGAATTTTGTAATAAAATGTGAAGAAAGTTTCACTAAAAATGGATTTGATTAATTTTTGGAATAAATTATTTTTCCTAAGTTATGGTAATATTGAAAATTGATATTTTAATGGTATGAATGCATATTTTGATAAATAATGATTTTCTTTATTTTGATTGAGAAAAATATTTAGACTCTATTTATTTGTGATTTTTGAATAAAATAAATAGTGGCTGAAAGTTTGTTTTAAAAAATTAACAATTGTTATTAAATTGTCACATATGGGTTTTTACTACTTAAAAACTAAGTCTTAAATAAATTAAATCAAAATATAATTTTTTCTACACTTAAAATATATTTTTCACATCATTTTTGTAACACAATAATAAAATATATTTTTCTAAAGAAACATGTTAAAATAGGTATTTTAATTAAACCCAAGCTTGTTGGTTAATTCTTGGTAAATTAATATTTATTTAATGAAAACGTCACATATTTTATTTTGAGCTAAAATAAAATAAAGTTTTGAGAAATTTAATCAACTTAGAAATTTTAAAGAAAGCATGTAATATGGCCATTGATTTTCAAACAATAGAAGCAAGAAATGTAGAGTTATCGTTTTTGAAAAACGTCTTTATTACGCAACGTTCCCACGTATGCATGTTACATGCAAATCAACTTTTACGTCCAAAATCATGATTATTATTCAAATATGTAATTTTTATAAAGCAATCATGTTAGCAAAATGGGTAGAACGAGCATTATTCTTTTTGGCGATAATTGCATGTTTTAGTGTAACTGTATTCATGAGTGCATGGCCCATGCACACATGAGTTGTATGGAAGGGCAAAATAGTAATTTTATGAACCTAAGAAACGTTATTTTGATTATGATATAGGCTCGTTGAAAAGATTGTGAAATTCTTAGCTTGGATCTGAGGTAAGGAAGTTAGATAGATTTTATGTTTCTATGCTATGAATGGTAAGGCTGTTATATGAATGAACTGTTATGCAATTATGAATGCCTTAATGTGATGATATGATTGAATGTGAAATGTGTATGGATGTTAGATACATCAAACAGAATACGATGTTAGATACATCAAACAGATTTCGATGTCAGATACATCGACCGAGTTACTAAGGACATTGAGACGTGACTCCTAGGGCGGACGCGCCGAGGTTATTCAAGGACCAGTGATCTCCTGTTTACCTCATAGGGTGACATGGACAACTAGCGTTCCATGCTCATCATGTATGCTGTATGTTGTGATATGATGATATGTCACATGTATGTTATGATATGTTGATATGTCACGTTTATGTTATGATATGATGATATGTCACATTTATGTTATGATATGCTGATATACTTATGTTATGATATGATGATATGTCACATTTATGTTATGATATGTTGATATGTCACATTTATGCTATGATATGTTGATATGTCACATTTATGTTATGATAAGATGAAATGTTACATTTATGTTATGATAGACCATGATGTTTTAGATGAATGTTAGTGTTTGGTTGTTTGTTGTTTTTCTTACTTGCTTACTTGCTTGTACTTCCTTACTGGGCTTTTAGCTCACCCCCTTACTTTCCTTCCAGGTAGCAAATAGGTTTTCTCTATGGCACGCGTGGTGACGTGGGGAGTTCTTCATCATGGGGTGTATGGCGTGGGGCAATCCTATGGACGATAAAACGATCAACGTAGAACGCCATTTTTATTATGTTTTGTTTTTAAGAGACTTTTTCCTAAAATTATCAGTGGGACTCTGTTATTTAAATTATTTGGTTTTCTTGAACTTTGCATAAAAACCTATGTTTTATTTTAAACTTATGGCGCCAACTTGCATGATTTTAAATAAGTCCCCTGAGACTTTAGTAATGGACGGTATTCTTTTATAAGCTATGTTGTACGAATGTTTTGTAAGTACTAGTCTAGGGCGTTCTTTACAGCGCGAGGCGGTTGTGGGACATCAGGGGTGCGCGAGACCCTCATACACCCGCGAGGCCACATGGGCGCGAGGCGCTATGTGTACCTGCGAGGCGACGTATGCACCCGTGAGGTGCAAGGTGCCTTGGCTGCTACAAGGCGATGAGTCCCACGATCCATCTTGGGTGCCCGTGGGTGTCCGAGGTGATATGGTCATTTGGAGCAAGGTTGATTTGGGAATCCCTTCGAGGGACAAAAGGGATTTCAGACATGGCTGCTTTGGACCTCCCAGGGACGTTAGACGTGAGATGCGGCTGTTGAATTTTGAGCATTCACACTTGCCCCCCAGTCTAGGAGAGGACCTTTAGTGCTTTGGTAGACTATTCTCTTTAATTATTATAAATAGGCCTTCATGCAAGGCTTATTATTTGCACCTTACTTCCTTAACTTAGTGGTTTTGAGATTCCTTCTTCTTTCAAGAGCTAAGGGGTTCAATCCCCCACATCCTCACTTTTGCTATAGTTTCCTCCATTTTTTTTATTATTTTATTTTATGAGCTAATTTTTGGTCTATTTATGTCCCTTCATATATTTGAAGGCTAACACATCTTTTCTGTTTATTTTTGCAGACACGTACTTTCGACCACTTGCCTTTATTTGACCGTGACGACGCTTTTGGCCCCCGACCTCCTTTTGACCACGACAGCGCCCCATTGTACCTTCTTGAGGTATATTTTCTTTTTCCCTTATGTTCATTGGGTCCAAATTAGCATTACTCGGGATGAGGTACTTTGGCCTGAGCTGCCGTGAGTTAACCCAGTTTCATGCCCCCTCGTTTATACCCTGTAGTGGATCATTTAGGGCGTTTGTATCTAGAGGTTTTAAGCCCATTCCTTTGTGTTTTGTAGCAATCCTCTCATTTATAAGTGAACCCCTTTTTGCTTTCGGGACGAGGTCTCATGGCCAGTGACGGTCCGTTCGGCATACCTCCGGGGGTTGAGTTTGTTGACTTGTCTTCAGACTTAGAGTCCCCTGAGGAAAACCCTTACCAAAACTATGACTCCTTAAGGCAGGCCCGTATCCGTCATCTTGAGCACATGGCTGAACTTAGGCGTAAAATTTGGGTGGTGGAGAGTGAAATTGACTCGGCGTTGAGAGGAGACGAAGCAACTTTCCCCTTGACCTTAGTGACCACGTAGCGAGCCTTAGGGTGACCCTTTTAGATTTGCGGGGGGAGTTAGAGTTTATGGAGGGACACCTTCCGCCTGAGCCCTCCAGCCCATCCTAGCCTGATGACTGTCATGGGGCCGCTTCTGCTTCTCCTCAGCCCTTAGTTTCGATCTTCCCTAGCTTAGTGCTTCCGCAGCCGGTCCCCCGGTGGAAGACTCTTGCTAGGAGGAGAAAATGGAGGGTCAAGTGTTCTGTCTCTTCCTCACCTTTTTCTTTTGGTTTTGCAGATATGCCGAGGGCATGACGATAGGTATCTACCAATGAACCGGACGATGCTCCTTTAATGGCATCCCAACTGGTGTCACATGTGTCAGAAAATAAACTGAGGGAAATTGTGAAGCACTACCGCATTCCTCCTGAGTACGCTTTATACACTCCTTTGGAGACATGCCGGGTTGACTGCCCTAACACCGGCTTCGTGGCCCTTAGTGAGCACATCCTGAAGGCGGGTGGTACCATCTTGTTACACCCGTTCTTTGTTGCGGTCCTCAATTACTTTGACCTTGCTCCACTTCAGCTAGCACCCAATAGTTGGCTGACTTTGAGCTGCCTTTTCATTGCGTTTGCGGAACTGGTGGAACGTGCTCCTACAGCGCTAGAGGTGCATTTCCTCTACAATCTCATGCCCTCTCCCAAGTCAAAGGGCTTCTATTATTTACAAAAAGCCAATAGCGAGGTCTCTTTGATAGAGGGCTCAGTGTCCAACCCGGGGTCCTGGAAGCAGGACTTTTTCTTCGTGCAAGGCCCCCTCTCTGTTCGCGGGCACTTCCGCGCCACTCCCAGTAAGCACCCTAAGCCACATTTTCTCTCTTCTTCTTTTTTGCAACTTATTATTTCATGACTTATGTTTGTGTCGACCATGGCGTGGATTATGCAGAGCAATTCGCCGAACCTGCAGTTGTTGGGTCGGAAGCGAAAACTGTGAGGAAGTTCATCAAGGCTGACCCCGCTATGAAAAAGGTTGTGTACCTATTCACCGTGGAAAATCTGAACCTCCACAAACTGTCCCCAGTCTCAGATCCCAAGTTGCTGTGGACCATCTCTGGGTCCAAGAAGATGAAGGCGGTATCGGTCGAGCCTTGCCCTGATGAAGGTGAGGCTGAGGATGTGCCGGAGGAAGCCCCCCTTGAACGCGGGGGACCTCACCAGCTGTCCTCGTCTCCTGGGGGATGCCCTCCTTTTGTCTCTTTTGATCCGGACATAGCCTCCCACTCCCAAGACCAATATGCCATTCTGGGGCATTTTTTTTGCCCCGATCCCGAGGACTATGATGCTTTCCCTCAGGCTCCCCTTGACCCTGGTCCATCGGGAGCTTACTTTGCCGATCTTCCTGCACCCTCTTCTGATCTACCTGGGCCTCACTTTTCCAATTTTTCTGCGGCCCCTCCCGTTTCGGCGAGTGGGTCGTCTGTCCTCACCCAGCCAGGTGCCCCTGGCCTGGATGGGGTGCCCTGGGTGAATCGTATGGCGACCTCTTACGGGCGCCGGTACGTCCAAATCGCCTCGGACCTCCCCGAATCTGACTGGAACGGTCTTGGGAGTTTTGCTCTGTCGGACCTTGGGGAAACTCTAAGGCGCACCACTGCTTGGGTGAGTTCATGCATCTTGTGTCGGCACTATTATATATAGATTTACATACATTTTTTTTGTTACTTATTATTGTTGTTGTTAAATTTCTTGTGCAGGCCTATACTGTGGCTCAGTGGTTTGCCGAATCGACAAACAACCTCTCCGCGTCGAGTACTGAGAGGGACTGTCTCACGGCCCGGGTCCAGGAGCTCGAGATAGAGCTTGAGGAAACCCAGAATAAGCTAAAAAGGGTTCGGACCAAACTTCCTATCTCGTCAAAAAGGAAGCAGAAGGCGGTTGCCAAAGCCACGAAGCTGCAGCACAAAGTTACCAGCCTAGAGGGCGAACTCTAGGGGACCAAGGCTATTGCGGCTGCGTCGCAGGAGAGAGTCACTTCTTTAGAGGCTGAACTCGAGGCTTCTAGGGCCGAAGTAGCCGCGTCGCAGGAGAGAATCGCTTCCTTAGAGGCGGATAAGACAGCTATCGAGTACAGGTCCATGGACCGCGCCCTTTACGGCGTGTGGAGGCAGGATCCCAACTTTGATTTTTCTTCTTTTGGCAAGCACGCCATTGCTCGAGCGGCCGTGTGGAGCGCCTGTGGTTGGAGGCCCTGAGGTCGTCATATCATCATTTCTGTCAGCTATCCTGCTGTGGGCGTATGCTCATTTTGAGCCTTTGTAATATTATTATTATTATTATTATTTTTTAAATCTTTCCATGTTACCAAGACTCCATTTTCAATATATATATATACATGTGTGCTTATTTATCTCTTACTCCTCTGTGTTTGAGGTCTTTTTGAGCCTGTATGATGGGGTTTGGTAGGTTCCCCTCTTTTATTTACCAGGCTAGAGGTCCTTTGCAGCCCATGTGAAAGGGTTCAATGGGACCTTTTTTGGTGCCTCTTGATTACTTCTATCAGGATATTTTGACCCCTTGGGTTCTAGCTATCCTTTTATATATTCTTGCACGCGCTTATTATTTTTTGCGAGAAGCGTCCTTCTCGTCATTATTCATAGTACTATTTTTGCAAGGGTCTCTTTTAGGACCTTTTTTGGCTAGACGGCTTGGTGGCCGCTCTAGGCTTATTGGTGGGTGCTCTCTCTAAGGTCTTTCCTCTTGTGGGAGCATCTGCCTTTATTTGGAAGTGTGTTGTTTTTTTTTTGTTTTTTGTAAGACCTTTTGGCCTCCTTGATGTTCATAAGGGTAGCTAATCCTTGTGAACCCAAGAGATGCCTTGTAAGGTCCTCTCCCTGTTTATAAGGGTTCATCACGAATTGCATTCCTCTTTTAAATAATTTTGTTTAAGGCTCTTATGCAAGGGGTCCTTTTTAGGATCTTCCTGTTAGAGGGTCCTTTTTAGGATCCTCTTGATAGAGGGTCCCTTTTCGGGTCCTCCTGATAGAGGGTGCCCTTTAGGATCCTAGTGCAAGGGGTCCTTTTTAGGATCCTCCTGTTAGAGGGTCCTTTTTAGGATCCTGGTGCAAGGGGTCCTTTTTAGGATCCTCCTGTTAGAGGGTCCTTTTTAGGTTCCTCTTGTTAGAAAGTCCTTTCTTGCGTGCCGTATGTTTTTGTCTCCTGTCCTGCCCCCCAAGTGTTTGGTGAAATTTATTTTGGCAGGCACTTTGGCTGATGCTTGCATAGAGAAGAAAAATAACACGTGAAGTTGCGAACAGTTTCATTCATAGCATGTGGTTTACAACGACATATTTAAAAAAAGGGTTACATCTAATTGGGAGGTTACCTAGGTAGGCTCTTTGATTCCTACTCACTAAGCTAACATAACAAGGAACAAACTAAACATAGGTCCTCTTCGTACCGGGTGCCGAAGCCTCACTGGTAGCATTTCTCGAGGTGTTCTAAAACTCGTGGGTCCAACTCGTGTGGGTCGCACCTTCATACACAACCATTACCATCGGCACCGATGGCTTTGTGGCTGTGCGGAGGGACATGTTATAGCATTTCCTCGCTTCCTTCTGCTTCCCTTTCACACATGCTACTCCCCCAGGGGTTGGGAATTTCATAGCTAGGTGATACACAGAAGTTATTGCCTTCAATTCTCTCAGAGAGGGTCTCCCTAATACCGTGTTGAAGGCTGAGGCGCAATCCACCATGACAAAGTTTGCCATTATGGTGGTTTGCCTGGGTTGTTCCCCCATGGTGAGGGCTAATTCAATTGCACCTAGGGGCTATATCGAGTTCCCTGTGAACCCGTAAAGGGAGGAATTGTAGGGTTTCAGGTGCCGGATGCTCAGTCCCATCTTCTCCAAAGTGGGGCGATGCAAGATGTCCACAGAGCTTCCATTATCCACTAGGACCCGATGTACTCTCATGTTCGCAAGCTGGGCAGTTAGCACCAGGGGGTCATTATGAGGGAAATGTCCCCCCTGCACGTCTTCTTCAGTGAAAGTTATTGAGTCACTCTCGCCCTTGAAACTCTTCGGGGGGCGTTGCTCCAAACCTAAGACGCACGGTGGTGGACTTCGTCTGGCCTCCTTGGCATATTTGTCTCATCCCTTCCTTGAATCGCCTCCGAATCTTGGTCCTCCAAAGATGGTCCTGACCTCTCCCTATACTTCTGGGGCCACCTCTCGCGCCCGCGGCGGGGACGCTCCTTCTTCTGGCCTCTAGTTCTCCTTGCGCACATATCTGCCCAAATGTCCCCTGTGGATGAGCTCCTCGATTTCCACCTTCAAATGGTTGCATTCCGCGGTGGTGTGGCCGATATCCTTGTGATACTAGCAATACTTGCTGGGGTCTCTTTTAGACCGGTCTTTTTTCATTGGCGGGGGCCTTTTGAAAGGGACCTGGTTTTCGTTCGTAACGAAAATATGCTCTCTCGCATGGGTGAGGTCAGTGTAAAAGGTGTAGGGGCCCTGTAGGCGCTCCTCAGAGCGTTGATGCTTCCGGGGTATCTCTCGTTCCCTCATAAACCCACTTCTTCTTTGCACCGCTTTGGTTTTCTCGGACTGAAGGTTTCGGGGGCGACGGGCCTTTTCCGACTTTGAGGTTCTCGTGACCATCCTCCACGCAAATGTATTTTTGTGCCCGCTCATAGAAATCATCCAAGTCTGTGGCCTCCCTCTTGAGCATGTTATCCCATAACTTGCTTCCTAGGCGTACTCCAGCTGTGATGGCCATTTTCAGCTCTCGGTGGGTCAGGCTCCCTACCTTAGCTGCCTCCATCTTGAACCTGTGAATATAGCTCTTCAAACTCTCATTTTCTCCTTGCTTCACATTTGTGAGGCTGGTGCCTGGCATTGTGTAGTCTTGCACGGCGTTGTGCTGCTGGAGGAATTCATCAGAAAGTTGTTGCCAAGATCTGATGGACCCCGGTCTAAGTCTTTTGAACCATTTGTACGCAGGTCCTTTTAATGTGACAGCGAAGCAATGACATCTCGCATCGCTGCCAATTCTTCATCAGGTCGTTAAATGTATCTAGATGGTATTTTGGATCTGTTCTTCCTTCGTAGGGGGTCATATGGGGCTCCTTAAAATTGGCAGGGAGCTGAATGGCTTGGATCACCCTAACGAAGGGTGACTCATGGTCGAACTCTTCCTCAAAATCTTGACCTCCAGAGGCGGTGACGATCTTGTTTCGCAGGCTCCTCATTTCTATGTCCAGGTCCCGCCTCCTCTTGCTTAAGGAGTCCCTTAAAGCGGACGGGTTAAGATCCCCCTTTCCTTTGCCCTCTTGAGGCGCCATAGGGGGCGTGGTCCTTTTACCCGCCTTCTTCTTGTTGAGCTCCTCTCGTAAATCTGAGGGGGATCTCTTTGAGGTGACCTCGTCATCGTTGCGAGGGGCAGCATTGGTCTTCGGCTCTGGTTTCTGGGCCTGCTTCGGTGGTTCAGGATGTTCTTGTTGCTTCGTTCGGGGGGTGTTAGTATTGAAGTGTCGAGTCCTCCCATCGTCTACCGGAACGGTGGTCTCTGCCCCTTCCTGACCTTTCTCTTTTCTCTTGGGCAGGGTCACGCTTGACTTACCTTGTAACAGGCCATTCATCACCTCTTGCATATTCTCCAGGGTGGTTTCCAACCTTTGGTTCTTACGGTGCAGCTCACGTATTTCCTCTTCATAGAACTGAGATTTAGAACTCGAGCTCATGGAATGGACCCGGGGATGTTTATCATGTCTACGTGTCGAGGGGCTCGGGTCCTGCCGGCCGGAGTTCGGTACTTGTGGTGGTTTAGGAGGCGGGAACTCGTTGGCATTCCCGGGTGGTGCGGTGGTTGTCCTTGGAGGATTCTCACCGAGAGGGATGGCCGGTGATGAAACCTCCCTAACACCCTCGTGAACCTCAGGGTCCCTTGAGGGCTCCATATCCCTAGTGGAGGAGGATCCTTCATGGAGGCCTTCAGCTGAACTCCGTTAAGGTGGACTTCCACCTCTCGTGGCTCCCTGAGTCGCATTGAACGTCTCGGCATTTCTTCTCGCTGGGAGTAATGGTAGAATAGTAGCTTGGTACTTAGCTTCCCACAGATGGCACCAAACTGTTGACGGTGAGAACTCGTCAACTAAGTTAAGTTAGAAAAATTACAACACAGAGATAATCAAAAGAAAAGCTTTAGAAATCTAAGTAGAAACTCCAAGAACAATTGCCGAAGAAAAATGGTGAAATCAGCTTGTATTGATTATGGTGCAATGCTACAGTAATTTTTCCAACCCCCTTCCATGCAGAATTGGGGTTCATTTTATAGTGGTCTCTAATGGCCTTGGATACATGGTAGTCCAGGGGACCAAGTGGTACACAAGTACAATGTTAGGAGAGTGGTTTCAGAGGTAGTGGTGTTGGTACTAGTACATGGCCAGGTACCATTTCGATGTCTCCACTACTCGATCGTACGAATGTCAGAGGAGTGGTGCAGGTGGTAGTGGTGTCGACTCTGGCGTCTGGTTGGAAGCATGCAGGCCATGTCCTCTCTCCTAGTACTCCCACTACTTGTCAGGTGTGTGCCTTGTGTCCATGCTCTAGCTCCTCTCGGTTTGTCAGGGTGCTCTGTGTCACGGGCCGGCTATTTGGGGATTCCAACTAGACGGAACGTGCGGCACTTTCAGACTCTTCAAGCTAGCAAGTCAGCCTACAACACACACCTACAGGCAAACAAACTCAGCGGTTAGCCACATACACATCTCGGACATGCAACGGGCAATAACGAAGTATGAGCAAGCACAAAGCAAGTCATTCCTAGGGACGTCCACACAACACAAAGCACACAACAAGGCAAGTGGCACACAAAGGCCCAACGAAGGTAGCAAACAAGTAACACATAAGCAACAAGGAAGTACACAGGGGCAAGTACGGATAAATGTTATTTCATTAATATATAGCCTTGATAGGGCAAGGGAGTACACAGCTTTGGCCCCTATCTACTGATGGCCATGGTGCTTCCCTAAGTCACCAGGTCACCTCCCCCTAAGGAGCCTTCTAGGGAAATAAAGTCTTCCCAGGAACATATATGATTTTTGTCTGGGAGACATATGCAATATTACAAAACTGCCACTACCCTATCCCATGAGGTTGCTTGGTGCAAGACTTGACTATTGATCAAGCACCAAGGCATGCTCATTACAAAATGGCCCCATGTGGGTGTGCCAAAGGGGCAGCACGCCACACTCTCCCCCACTCAATCCTTCGGCGCCCTCGACGAAGTAGCTTGTAGATCTTCAATCTTCTGCGTGAGCTTCTTCAAGTCTTCCGCCCTTTCCCAGCTGATCTCGTCGTCAGCGAGCCCCTTCCATTTTACCAGATATTCTTTATGCTTTTTACGGTCAGTGGTGACCGTCCTTTCCGCCAGGATTTCTTCAGGTTGACGCTTGCTCCTTGGCTGAACGATGACTCCTCCTCTGGTTGACTGGTTGCGCGCTGGATTTGCTGGATCTTCGTGATACGGCTTCAAGTTGCTGACATGAAGGACCGGGTGTATCTTCATCCAGGCTGGTAGTTCGACTTTGTATGATGTTAGGCCAACTTTTGAGATGATTGAGACCGGACCCTCGTACTTGCGGACGAGTCTGATGTCTTTGTCCCCTCGGAATCTCAACTGTTCGGGCCTCAGCTTGATTAACACTAAGTCACCTGCTTTGAACTCCAGTGGTCTGCGCTTCTGATCAGCCCACTTCTTCATTCTTTTCGATGCTTTTTCTAAATAAGCTCGGGCAATCTCTGTCGTTTTCTTCCAGTCTTTTGTGAAGTGAAAGGCTCGCGGGTTTCGACCGCGATATTCATCCACTGTGTGGGGTAACAGTGGCTGCTGTCCATTAACAACTTCAAAAGGACTGTTATTCGACGAAGAACTCTTTTGAGAGTTGAAACAAAATTGAGCTACATCGAGTAGTTGCGGCCAATTCTTCTGATTGGCATTGACAAAGTGGCGCAAGTACTCCTCCAACATCCCGTTGAATCTTTCTGTCTGCCCATCTGTCTGCGGATGGTAGCTCGAGGAGATGTTCAGTTGTGACCCCAAGAGATTGAACAGTTCGGACCAAAAGGTCCCAGTGAATCTTCCATCTCGGTCACTAACAATATTCTGGGGCACTCCCCAATATTTGACAATGTGTTTGAAAAATTGTCTGGCTGTCTCTTCTGCCGAACAGTACTTCGACACTGGGATGAAAGTTGCATACTTCGAGAATCTATCCACGACCACTAAGACCGCACTTAAATCTCCTGTCTTCGGAAGACTGGTGATAAAGTCAAGCGACACACTCTCCCATGGTTGGCTTGGGACTCGCAAGGGCTCCAACAACCCAGGTGTCTTGTTCCTATCGACCTTGTCTTGCTGGCAGACCAGACAGGTCTTGGTGTACTCCACTACATCGTCTCGCATTTGTGGCCAGTAGTATCCCTGCTTCAAGAGGGCATGGGTTCTCTGCCACCCTGGATGACCTGCCCACAGAGTGTCATGACACTCGCTTAGTAATGTCCTTCGCAAATCTCCAGCTTTCAGAACATACAAACGCCCCCCTTTAGCCCACAGAAGATCATCCTCCACCCAGAACTGGCGAGTCTTGCCTTCTTTTACGAGCTTCAGGATGGTCCTGACAACTGGATCTTTCTCCAGGTTTTCTTTAATGCGTTCCTTGAGTGGAGTGTTCACCACGCTAGCCGATAAACTAGCCATGATCTTTAGAGTCGCCAACTCCGCTTTACGACTCAAGGCGTCAGCTGCCTGGTTCAAGTGTCCTGCCCTGTGCTCAAAACGGAAGTCGAATTCCGCCACAAACTCCTGCCATCGAGCCTGCTTAGGGGTCAGCTTCGGCTGAGTAAGGAAATGACTCACAGCTGCATTATCCGTCTTCACCACGAACTTTGACCCCAGCAAGTAATGCCTCCACACTCGCAAGCAATGTATAACTGCGAGGAGCTCCTTCTCCTGGGCAGTATACCTCCTCTCAGCTTCAGACAGCTTGCGACTTTTGTATGCGACCGGGTGGTCCTCTTGTACTAGTACCCCTCCAAGAGCATAATCTGATGCATCCGTCTGTACTTCGAAGGGCTTGCTAATAGTTGGCAAGGCAAGAACAGGATCCTTCATCATGGCTTCGTTCAAACTCCTGAACGCTTCAGCACACTTGTCAGTCCACGCCCAAATCACACCCTTTTTCAGAAGCTCGGTCAAGGGTGTCGCCCTTCTTGAGTAGCCGTCCACAAATCGTCTATAGTAGTTGGCTAGACCCAAGAAGGAGCGGAGTTCTTTCATGTTTGTGGGGGCTTTCCATTCCTAGATTGCCCTCACCTTCTCCAGATCCATACGAATACGGCCACGTTCCACCACGTGGCCTAAGAACTTGATGCTCTCCTGTGCGAACGAGCACTTCTCTCGCTTCACATATAGCTGGTTCTCTCTCAACTTCTGAAACACTTGAGCCAAGTGTTCTTAATGTTCTTCAATCGAGGCGCTATAAACCACGATGTCATCCAAGTACACCACCACGAACTTATCTAGATACTCGTGGAATACTTGGTTCATTAGTGTACAGAAGGTAGCAGGTGCATTTGTCAACCCAAACGGCATTACTCGAAACTCAAATGCTCCGTATCGAGTAACACACGTAGTCTTTGGTTCATCCCCATCTGCAATCCGCACCTGATAATAGCCCGATCTCAAGTCCAACTTTGTGAAGTATTTGGCTCCACTTAGCTGGTCGAACAAATCAGCGATTAGAGGAATGGGGTATGTGTTGCGAACTGTCACCTTATTGAGAGCCCTATAGTCGATGCACAGTCTCAAGCTCCCATCATGCTTCTTCTGGAATAGCACCGGTGCGCCATATGGCGCCTTCGACGGTCTGATGAAGCCTGCCTCCAATAGCTCTTTTAATTGCTTCCTCAATTCTTCTAGCTCAGGGGGTGCCATTCTGTATGGCGCTTTTGTTGGAGGTTTCGCTCCAGGCACCAGCTCTATCTGGTGATCAATCCCCCTCTTTGGTGGCAAGGCTTTGGGGAGTTTATCTGGCATCACATCCCCATACACCTTCAAGACCCTCGTAATTTCTAGTGGAATAATTTCTTCCACTACTTCTTCGAACACGGTGGGTACAGCTACATAAGTCGGCTCCTGCTTCCTCACACCCTTCTTGAACTGTAAAGCTGATAGAAGCTTCACAGCAAGGGGTGGCTTCACCTTTGCAGGTACCATTGAAGGAGTCTCTCCCATTATGAGTAAGCTTCCAGTGGCAGGAATTGGAATGGCACCTTTCTCGGTTAGAAAGTCCATTCCCAAAACTACATCGAAGTCGTCCATATGGACGACTACCAAATCAGTCTGCCCTTCCCACGTGTCGATCTTCACTTTTACCCCTCTAGCCACGCCAGATGTGGCCAAGGCTTTGGAGTTGACCGCCTTCATGCGGCCTGCATCTTTCTCCAGCTTTAGTCTCAGTCGCTTTGCTTCGAGTTCAGAGATGAAGTTGTGGGTGGCGCCAGTATCAATCATCACGCTTTTGGCTGGCTTGCCATTGATAGCGGCATCCACGAACATTAGCCCTTTCCCCAGGGTCTTCTTCCCTTTCTCGCCATGCTTCTTGAGAGCGTTCAACAGGCGGACAGCGCCCATGTGCGCATACTCTTCTTCTTCCTCTTCTCCTTCACCCTGTTGTTCTTGGCCAATGAGGGCATTTATCTTGCCCCGGAATTGGCAAACTGCCGATGTGTGTGGGCCTTTACAAATCCAACAAGCTAGCGGCTTCTTCCCTACAGCAGCATCTATCCCACTAGAAGAATTGGACTCAGCTGTCCTCTTCTCTCCCCCACTCTTACCCTGCCAGGACTTCCCAGACTTCTTACTCCCGGCGCTACTTGAGCTGGCTGGAGGGGTAGCCCTTTTCGGCAGGCTACTCTCCGGAGTGTAGTCTGTTAAGCGTTCGGCAGCAGCTTGAGCGGTGGCTAGATCAGTCACCCGCTGTCTTTGAAGTTCTTGCTTGGCCCATGGTTTCAATCCCTCGAGGAAGCAGAAGAGCCTGTCCACTTCGGACATGTCTTTAATATCGAGCATCAGTCCCGAAAATCTCTTTACATACTCTCGAACTGTCCCGACTTGTTCAAGCTCTCGTAACTGGCGACGAGCTATGTAAGCTACATTTTCTGGCAGAAACTGCGTCTTTAATTCCCTCTTCAGGTCCGCCCAAGATGTGATAGTACACCTGCCATTCTCTATATCATCATACTTGGTCCTCCACCACACCTTGGCATCCCCCGACAAATACATGGTAGCCATGGCGACCTTTCCATCTTCCGAATCGGCCCGCACGACTCTAAAGTAATGTTCCATGTCAAAGAGGAAATTCTCCAAATCCTTTGCATCCCTGGCCCCATTATAGGGCCTCGGCTCGGGTACCTTGGCTCGGCCATATTCCATACCCATCGGCCCTGTTACAGGGGCATTCCCAACCGCTCGCATGGTCAGGTTTACCTTGGCAGATAGCTCAACCATTTCTTCTCTGAGCACACCGACTGCCTCCCTGCAATCTTCCGTCGTGTCATTTATTGAAACTTCTTGTTCCCTTAGCATGCGCTCCACTGCTGCGATGCGATCTTCCCACCGAGGGGAAACAGAAGTACTTGTTGGAGTGTTTCTTTTCTCCAACGCGATAATTCTGGATAGAAGAACATCATTCTCCTTCTCCAACGCAGCTATGCGATTGTATGCATCAGACGAACCCGAGTCCTGACTTGCAGAGGAAAGATCCCTGACCCTCTCGTCCAGGCCATCTAATTCCCCTACTCGCTTCTCAAGAGCTTCGATCCTCTGAGTGTTGCTCACCATAGTGTGTTTTTGCCAAGCGCTTTCTAACTTGGCTCTGATACCAACTGTCACGGGCCGGCTATTTGGGGATTCCAACTAGACGGAACGTGCGGCACTTGCAGACTCTTCAAGCTAGCAAGTCAGCCTACAACATACACCTACAGGCAAACAAACTCAGCGGTTAGCCACATACACATCTCGGACATGCAACGGGCAATAACGAAGTATGAGCAAGCACAAAGCAAGTCATTCCTAGGGACGTCCACACAACACAAAGCACACAACAAGGCAAGTGGCACACAAAGGCCCAACGAAGGTAACAAACAAGTAACACATAAGCAACAAGGAAGTACACAGGGGCAAGTACAGATAAATGTTATTTCATTAATATATAGCCTTGATAGGGCAAGGGAGTACACAGCTTTGGCCCCTATCTGCTGATGGCCATGGTGCTTCCCTAAGTCACCAGGTCACCTCCCCCTAAGGAGCCTTCTAGGGAAATAAAGTCTTCCCAGGAACATATATGATTTTTGTCTGGGAGACATATGCAATATTACAAAACTGCCACTACCCTATCCCATGAGGTTGCTTGGTGCAAGACTTGACTAATGATCAAGCACCAAGGCATGCTCATTACAAAATGGCCCCATGTGGGTGTGCCAAAGGGGCAGCACGCCACACTCTATACTTCTCCTGACTTTGAGTGAATCGCTATGAGCCTTCCCCAATTTGTCCTTAATCGTGTGTTAGAGAGGTCCTTGATCTTACCTCTTGTTAGCCCAGCGTAAGAGTGGTGCCCCGTTGGTAGCGCTTATCTTAAGGGGAGGGATAAAGCCCCTCCAACGAGGCCGCCTACGTATGCGACCCCTAGTGGCACGGATGTGATGAGGCTAGGTGAGACAATGGTCTTGCGAGGCGCCTTGGGCATGCAAGGCGAGGTGACACGGCTGGTGCATGGCGAAGAGGCCTCGCAAGGCGCCTGGGGCACGCGAGGCGGCATGGTTCGCGAGACGCCTGGGGCGCGCGAGGCGGTACGGCTGGTGCGTGGCGAAGAGGCCTCGCGAGGCGCCTGGGGCCCACGAGGTGACACGGCTCGTGAGATGCTTGGGCTCGCGAGGCAGTTGTGGGACATCAGGGATGCGTGAGACCCTCATACAACCGCGATGCCACATGGGCGCGAGGCACTATGTGTATCTGCGAGGCGACGTATGCACCCGTGAGGTGCGAGGTGCCTTGGCTGCTGCAAGGCGATGAGTCCCACGATCCGTCTGGGGTGCCCATGGGTGTCCGAGGTGATATGGTCATTTGGAGAAAGGTTGATTTGGGAATCCCTTCGAGGGACAAAAGGGATTTCAGACATGGCTGCTTTGGACCTCCCAGGGACCTTAGACGTGAGATGCGGCTGTTGAATTTTGAGCATCCACATTTTCTATCGATTTAATTAATTAAAAAATTATTTAAATCCTTTATCAAATTAATTATTTATAATTTGAACCTTGATTTAAACTTATTTATTAATTTAGATACCAATTTGTATTAATTAATAAATCTACCATAATTTCTCTTTTCTTCTCAAAATTACATAACTCTGTGAAACTATCCAAAATTGACCTGGTCAACTTTGATAATTCTAATTGAAGATTAAATCAATTAATTAAGACTATCTAGATGATTTTATCCAAGGTACAATGAGGACCATGGACCTATGAAATCAAGCTCCAATAAGTTAGCATAAATCTAACAAATAAATTTACTAACTTATTAAATCCTCGTGACTCCACTGCAGACTCAGAATTGCACTCTTGAATTCATAGAACGCTCTATAACAAATATAGATACGCTATTAATTATCCATTGTTACAACCATAATTGTCACTCAATCCTCTATAGACGGTCTACAATGAGATAGGACTAAAATACTATTTTGCCCCTCATTGTATTTTATCCTTAAAACACTTAGTTCCTTGTAAATGATATTTCAATAAACTAATTTAATTACTGAAATGAGATTTGTATCATTTAACACCTTGAACCAAACTAAAAGAAACCATCATTTCACTTCTTCATCAGAAGCTATAGATGTTTATATCTATGATTAACACTCCCACTCAATTATACTACCGAGTTCCCAAAATGTAAGTATGGGCTAGTCCGTAGGGTAAGCTGGTAACGAACTAGTCAAAGAACTCAAATAATATAATCAGTTAGAATACTAACCACTCAGAATTGAGATTGAATTGACCTATGGTCAACTATATGATATGACTAGAATAGATAATAACGGTATGTTTACTTATCTTATCAACTGTCAATATCGGTCCAGTCCGATGTAACAAATACATCTGATCTTATCTACTTTGCTAATGTTCTAGAAATAACATAACACTGTAATGTGTAAGTAGATCATATTGTAGATTGGCAAGTCAATGTAAATCCTGTGCACTGACTAATCTTAGGACTAACTTATTTTGAACATATAATCATATTTATATTCCACTGTGAATACGTCACTATAAATAAGATTAGCTATATGCTCAGGATTTAATAGAAGTTTATATTAAACAAATTATCATGAAAATTAAACATGTGATCAAAGTGATGAACCAAGTCAAAAAATGATTTCTATTCTTTTATTGATAATAAAATGAGATTACAAAGAATTTGGGTTTTAATTAGGGCATAAAACCCCAACAATATTCTGCAAATTAATTGAAATAATGATATTAAATGCATTATCTCCTATATACACGGAAACATCCCATGAAGATCGGCAACAGATAACAGATTAAATGATATCCCTTAAATATTGGGATTGCACAACAATAAACATGTTCATACGTAATGGGCTGTCCCAGGTGATTCATCATATCTTCGAGATCAGCAATTGGCATTGAGTATGTTGAGACTTATGGGTCAATCACGAGCTCGCCACCCAACTTTGCGCTATGCTCGAGACAAATAGGTGCTGACGAGATTGTCACATTTGAGCTTGCACTTCTCGAGCTCGAACAATCTCGTCTGAAGACAATCGGAAAACAATATATTCAAGTGTCGTGCCATTGCCCATCGCAATCTCAGAGATTATTCGAGGTTACACATCCCTGAGGTCATTGTTTTACTTCAGAGAGGTTTAACGATTGGACCATATGATGTCTGCATATATTTCGAGCTCACACTTGACGAGCCCAGCTATCGGGGTCATAAATTCTTATCTCGACATCTGGGTGTAATATTTTACCCCCTCAAAAGTATCAGTTCGAATCCCGTGAGAAGGGAAACTTTTGAACTGCCCTTCTTGGAAACTGTACCATCATTTGTACTCGAGTGTGGACACGCGTCAACCAGGTATTGGATGGTCAGAGTACTTGAGTGTCTTTTTACCACATGCATGCCCATCCGCCTGCCAACTTTATGGCGCCACTATTCCGTTTGTCCCTGGCCATTTGATCAGGTATTGAAATTGGCCAATGGTCCAGATTATTTCATCAATTGGCATCCTTTGTGGCCTATAAATATGCCATAGTCTTCCTCATTTTAACTTTACGCTTTCGAGTTTTCAGAAAAGAGAGAAGAAATAAGAAAACCAGAACTCAAAAACTTCGGTCCTTACATGTTCTCCAAGCCGAGGAAGCAAAACACCGCTGGTCTGTTTGACTCCGTGAGATCGTTCCTGCAGCCAATCCTTCAGTCTTTGATTTCTTTGTATCCACCATCTTCATTGTGTAAGTATTTGTTCTTGACCTCATATATCCGTGTTCATGCTTTTTTTTGTCCATGCATGTTTTACGTTGTTGCACTTTTATACATATTTGCTAGTTTTGTACTAGGGTGCTTTAGTCTATATTGTGTAGTTTTTTTTAGGCTCATCTCGTGTTACGACTTTCCAAACCTAGATTTTTCATAAATGATGCAAATATGGCATTTACTGGGTTATCTTGGTTTCGACTATCGTATCGTGCATACCAAGAAACTGGGTATAGGATTAGGGTTTTCAAATTGTACGTTTCCCAAAAATATCACTTTTTGAGTAGCCGCCAACTTTTTCCCTAAAAATCTCGGATTCTTAAAAATAAATTCACCTTTCCCCCTTTTTGTGGAATACACGCTCCAAGCCTAATCTCATTCTTTTGATCGAGCTTGTTCCATAGTCTCGATCATTCGAGCCTAGACCGTCTTGATTTTCATTCTTAATTTCTTGTTCGTCTGGCCCTCACTCTTTTTCTCTCTTGTTAGATGTTGCAGAACTCGGAAAAGCGGTGGGGGTCAAAATTCGCGATTCCTTACTCACCGGTAACTTCGAGCCCGGAGTCACCTTTAACTCGGAATCAACGCTTGATTCGGGAGCACAAACTAAGGTGTGAGCAAGAAGACACCCGAGCTCAATTCAACGTCAAATAGATGAGGTCGAAGAGAGGAAAAGGAAGAGACTTAGGGTCGCCATCTACCCAAATCCAGACCCCGAGCCTAGACCAATCCCCCTTGATCCTACCCTTAGAGTGACGATCGCATTCAAACCGGGCGATCTTAAATTTTCTCTGATGGAAGAACCATCAAATCCCTCGTCTACTTCGCAACCAACCACATTCCCACCTCGAGGGGAGAATTTTTTGAGGCCGAGCATTATTGGAGCTCGATTTCTTCACTAGGGTAGTTCTCTAAAATCTTGGCCCTCCACGGAATTAGACTATCAGGCTTGCTAAGGTGTCGACCTCCAACCTCCCATGAGCGAAGCTGTCGCGCCCCGAGAGATGGTAATCCCGATAGTAAGTTAAAATATGCGGCTTAGAGCCATGAGCACATGAGGGCAGGGGCCTTATTGCCTTGGAATCCTTTTTCAAGGACTTCCTGGATTTTTTTGGGCTTGCTCCCTTCCAACCCAACACCAACTCATACAGGGTTTTGTTAGCCCTAAGGTCGCTTTACCATAAGCTAAAGTGGGAACGACCTTCACCAAAGGAGATTTTATATCTCTTTTGCTTGAAAAGCAATCCCTCCCGAGCTCGGGGATGAGATGCTTCTATTATCTCTCGAGCTATCCTCGTGAGAAGAAAATCTTCGAGGATCTCTCGAACCATCCACCCAATTTCAAGGTGGCATTCTTTTGGATAGACGGTTTTGCTCCCTTCAGACACTATTCGTTCAGGCGAATCAGTAAGTATACGACCTCTTTTCTTTTTTTTCTTTTCATGTTCAAATTCTTGCTTGGTCTCGAACCACTCATAATATCTTTATTTCTTCAGCCAACTATCATCATCCTACTCCCACTAGTAAGATGAAGGAGCATAAGGAGACTTTGCTTCAACTCCTTTATGGCAGGCGATCCCTGTCTTATCTTCTTCATGATGATAAGCTTCGAGCCTGTGGTCTCTTAGAGAAGGATCAATCCACAAACGACTGGTCCAACAAGAAGTACACCCAGTAGGAGTCTGTGCCTCTCCCAACCGGCAGCCTTCCTCCGAGGCGAAGCTCTAAGGCACGATCCCCAGCTCACCATCGCAGGAGTCCGTGCTCGGGGAACGAGGACAATGACGAGGCTTCGAGCTCGAGTGACAGAGGTACGGTCATCCTTAGCTAGGCTTTATGGTCTCCTTCGCTTCTTAAGCATAAGCCCGACACCTTAATCTTGTGTGAAGATGATAAGAACCACTTTTATGTATGGTCCTAGGTAGATGAGAGGGTCCATAGGTTTGATAGTTGGCTAGGGAAGTGCGATACGATGTATAGTCTGAACGAGGTCTGGGATGGAATAGTCGTCCAATACAGGACGAATGATTATAGGGACCTTTCGAGGTTGACTTCCACATATAGGGAAGGGACTCCCCCTGCCTCTTCCAAATATGGGGGAATTACGTGGTCGCCGAGCACGAGCTCGGGGGAGAGTTCCAGTTAGGTTCCTTGTTACTTGTCCTTTTATTCCTTGACTGTCTGCATTATTCTAACTTTTTGTGTCTTGAAATTTCTTATAATATGGTGTGACTGTGCTCTCCATGGGTGAGGGGGATAAGAAGATCAACCGCTTGAGAGCCTCGCAAAAGTCTGATCAACCTGCTAAGGTCTCTAAGAAGACTGAGAAGACTCCTCCTCCCCCAGCTCCCATTGCTGTGAGCCCGGCTACGGGTCCTGCCTCCCAAGTCGATGTGTCCACCACAGATACTCCTCCTCCGCCTCCTGTCGTCAAGATTGTCCCCACTCTCGGCCCTCTTCCAAAGAAACCAGCATCCAAAGGGCGTCTGTTTTTTATTTCTACTCATGTTGATGAGTATGTTGTCGACAATGCTGCCGGGACCCATGGGGCTACACTAGGCTCAGATGTCCTGTCTCAGGTAGGCCAGAGCATTACCAGCTTCAAGGCTCCCCAGTGGCAGTTCTTGAACAATGCTCGGGACTGCACCACCCTTTATGACAAGAGTGTCGAGCTCGCTGCTGCGGTAACTTCTCTCACCTTATTATCGTTTGTTATCCAAAAAAACTGGCATTGATGACGTGGCAAGTGATCGCTGGACACGTGGCTGACATCTGGAGGAACTCTGCTAGTGTATCGACCAGAAGGTACATTATAGGCAGGAGGCGACCCAGTCTTTCCTGCGACCAGTCTGGTCGATGGTTCCGCATACAACATAATGTTGCAATAAAGATCTTTGTAAATCTCGAAATTAACTCACACAATCTCCTAAGTATTCGATTATTCAGGAGAGAATATCTGTAACAATCTCGTGTAATCCCCCTTGAGCCTATAAATAGAGAAAGATAGCTCAAGGAAGGGACTTTTGGCTTTCGAATCATTTGAGACTAGAGTAATTCTACTTGAAATATTGTATTGTTCTTCAGAGGTTAGTGAAACTCACTGAACCCTTGTTCTTTGATCACTCCTTTGATTCTCATATCAATAACAATCTAAGTGGACGTAGGTCATTACCAGATCCTGGGGCCGAACCACTATAAAATATTGTGTTCTTATTATTTTTGTTAGTCGATTCTTTTCAACGCATTTATTCATATCAAACATATTCTGACTCCGTGTCAGTTAACCAAAATCTGGGTCAACATCGTTGTTGTTGTGTTTGGCGTATGTTCTAACTTGATTTGTTTGTGTGTCGGTCACTTACTGCGTTTGCTCAGCAAAATTATAAGCTGAACAACGAGATCCACTCGAGCATGTCATATGCTCAAGAGACGAAGGATGTCCAGCTCAAGCTCACAGACGAGTTAAAGGCCAAAAAATCAAAACTGGAGGCTTAGGCTGAGCAGATGAAGTCCAGGATAGCAGAGCTCAAGAAGCTGAATGCCAGGCTTGAGGAGCTTGAGAAGATCAATGCCAAGCTTGAGGAGGAGAAAAAGGCCACCTTCGAGATAATGGAGGAGGAAAAAATCCATCTCCTTGAAGAGTTCAAGGAGAGGAATGACCGAGTAGTTGACCTGGCCATGTACAGGATCTTGGCCAGCAATGCTGATCTCGATACCAACTTCCTAGGCTCTTTTGAGGAGGAAAGCTTGTGGCCAAATGGAAAGCTCGGCTTGAAGCGGAGGAGGCTGCTCGGGAGGATGCAGAAAAGGCTAAGGAGGATACCGAGAAGGCTAAGGGGGATGCCCCTTCCTCCTAAACCTTGATTTTGGGCTGCGCCCCCTTTAAGACTTTTATAATTGTTTTTATCTTTTGTTTTCTATGCCCTTGGGGCTAAGACAATTTATAGCTCGTAAAAGAGCTACTTTCTTATGATATTTACAATACCGTATTTGTCTTTACTTTAATATTTTTGCTTTACATTTCTTAAGTCAAAATATTTCAAGCAATTTATATTAAAAGTGTCCTTATGTCTGTTTATTCATACAAACACGTGGTGGATTTAAACTCTAGCTTCAATGCATTCATGCACAATTTACTCAATGTATTCGTGTCTGATCTCATTACTTGTCAAGGTCGGAACTTACTTTTACCATGCACTCGAAAGTACTTATATGGCATGTAATGTATGTAGTTTAGTTATATCCTGCTTCTCTAGTTACTTTTCCTCGTCCTCTGGTAGCTCCCCAAAGTTATGAGGTCGAAACTATCTTTTTGCAAGATATTACAGCCTCGATCTCGACTGTAACGACCCAAAATTACTAATAAGGCTTAAGGACCTTGCTTAGTGTGTCAGGAGGGCATAATTGGTAGTTATGAGAATTAATGCTAAGAAAGCATGTTTATGGGTATTGGATAAGCATGCGAGCCCTGTTTGGATGGTAAGGGCATAATTGTAATTTTGGCCCGTTAGAGCATAAACGTGATTGTGTGTGATAAATTGTTGAGACCACATTATTATGTGGATATATATATATATATGTGCTTATGTGTGTGTGCAGCTTCCAACATAAGGAGATCAACGGGACCCGATACTCGACTCAGGATGAGTCAAGGGGTATTTGGGATATTAGGTGGTTATCTAGGTTATTGAGTTATGAAAATAAATAATTGGAGATATATTTGAGGTTAGGAAGCTTAGGTGGAAATACTGGGGAATTTTACCATTTAGCCCTCAGGGACATTTCGGTACCCCGAGCCTTGGGATTGATTTAACTAGTTAATGATAGATTAAGTAAAGTGTAGAACTCGGTGGAACAAAGGTTAGAACCGAACTTCTTCTTCTCTCTCAAAGGGACCACAGAAGCAAGAGGAGATTGGCTGGAAATTAAGAGAAATTGAGCTGAGACTTTGGGGATTAGCTTAGGGTTAGCTAAAGGATCTAATCAAGAGTTAAGGTATGTTCTGAGTTTTGTTTCTGGTGGTCAAATTCTGTGTATATAGCTGAGTTTTAAGTGTTTATGGGTTTTTGCATTAAAGGTTGAATTTGGGCAGAAAGCTTGGGAGATAGCTCAGTGAGTGTTTGGAGGATGGATTCTTCAATGAAGGTAAGCTCTAATTTGTGATATAGTATTTGAATTCTGGGTTTTTCTGATTGGTTTTGGAGTTCTTGGGTTGTTGGGTTTCAAAGATGGAGATGTAGTTTTGATGAGTTCTAGACTAGGTTTCTGTTGGGTTATGTGTTTGAAATCATGTTAGAATGTTGGGGTAATTAGATTATGTTATTGGGATGATTATGAGAGGTTTTGAGTGAGGTATGAGAGTTGAAAATGGTGGTTTTTCTGGGTTCGAAGGGGTCGTGCCGCGGCATAGTTCTTGGTGAGTCGCGGCCCTTCGAAGCTGATGGTGCTGGAGAAGGAGGGCGGGCCGCGGCATGGGGCATGTAGGGCCACGGCCCGTGTCTATTTCTGGCCAAGTTTGGGCTCTGTTTGGGGTCATGCCATGGCATGAGGAGGCTTGAGTCGCGACCCTTAAGGAAATTTGTGTCCTTGGGATTTTAAACATGAGAATTTAACCTAGGGTGCTCGGGATCGATTCCACTACCGTGTTTGGTGGAATTCGATGTTCCAGAGATTAGAACCTTATCCGAAAGCCTTTTACAGCTATTGATGGAATCCTTTATTATGGTTGTGACTAGGTTTATGCTTAAGCTCGGGGCAGGATCGTGCTCAGGGGTCATCTTTACTAGTTAAAGCGCTTGGAGATTAAAGGTAAGAAAACTGCACTCGGTTGTGGATTTATATTGGGACTAAGGGTTCCCTGTCTTGTATGCTCTTTAAGAGGATGGTATTATGCCATGTGAATTGTGAATGGATGGTATCATGCCATGTAAATAGTAAACGAGCGGCCTAAGAGCCCCGAAGTTTACACTTGCGCACAGGGCGCGGCTCGGCCATTGGTAGCCGAGGACAGCTTAATATGCACTAAGCTCAGTTTAAGCGGGCCGGAGTCAGTGGGATAAACAGGGGGTGCGGCCTAAGTTTTCGGCCCTAATTATCATGTGATTTGATTGCTATTATTCTGATGAAAATGATATGCCGGTTATTTGAATGACTGATTGTTAGTTTGTTAATTGTTATCATTGAATAGCTGAATGTTGTGTACTATTGAGTACCTGGTTATGTCTTGTGAAATAGTTGGTTATCAATATTGATTGTGTTTTAAATGTTATGTTTTCTTTCTGGGCCTTGGCTCACGGGTGCTACGTGGTGCAGGTAAAGGCTAGGGTAAGACGAGTTGGCCATGGGTTGGAGAGCTCTGGGGGCGAGGTGTACATTGTCAGCTGCTCGGCCGCCACGGTCGAGGGATTGTACAGGAATGAGAACCTAAAACATGTATTTTGCCATTAGAGTGGCTTGATTGTTTATAAAGTTTGGAAATTTTGTAGTTACGTTATTTAAACCCTGATTTGGGATCCCATGTACCAAACACTTATTTTAATGAAAATTATTTCATTTACAACCAAAATCTTTTAAACCTAATCTGTTTGTGTCATTAGATTCACGTTTTTATCTAAACGGCTTGATTAGCAAGTCTCACACTATTTCAAACACAGAGTGTAACGGTCTTGGTTATCCAGGGCGTTACAAGGTGGTATAGCTTTAGTGTGTGGTAATGAGAAGGTACATATTCCTTTGGACAATGGAATCCAAAGTGATGGTTAGGAGGAAACAGGGAAGAACCCTATCAAGATATTACGAGTTAGGGTCCCAGAATCGGATGAATGATTCGATGGAAATTTGGCATGGAAGTAGGAAGTCTAAATGGATATCGTTCCACCCCCTCGGGTATGTTGTACTGGAAGGTTTGAGCGGGTGACAAAATTTAGCGTGCTTGAATGTTGAAAGGTAAAGTGATATGATGGTAAATCATAGGAATGGGCCACATTACTGGAAGTAAGGTAATTGGACAGAGAAACTATAATTCAGCTGAATGAGTTAGCGTAATTTGGTTCGTAGGAACTGGTAATGGGGCGGAGCATTGATAACGCTAAATTGAGACCCTGTAGTTTATCCCAAGTTTTGGAAAGGATCCAGAGAGCAAAGAGAACAGGGTGGGAATCTGGAAATTACTAATTGGTTGCAGATAGGATAGCAATCTGAGGGCTTAACAGTTATGTTAAGGGATTAAGCGTTGAATGTGTAAACATTTGGGATATTAAGAAAAGTGTACTCTTTGATGAGACAGTCGTGGTAATGGATGCTGGAGTATAGCTAAGGTGACACGGCATAAGATATGGTAAGATAAAAAAGCAAGGTGAAGAAGTGACATATAGTGGATTCTAAAGTTTGGTATTGGTTCAGGGAAAGACCAAAGAGGTTGTTGGAATTCTTAAGGCTGGAGTGTCTGTCTATCTGAAAGGACATAGGAACTTGTAAATTGTTGACTTTGGAATACAAAGTTCCAAGACGAGAGATTTGTATCTCTCCAAGTGAGTGCAGACAAGGGAAAATATGTTATGCTAGGAAAGAAAGGGAAGTTCTGACTCCCGATTCAACATGAATTCTGAGGTTGTACCAAGGGCTAGGTCGAGGGCCTATAAGCTGATTTCACCCTGGTAGGGGTGATGACTCATAAGTATTTCTAGTATCAAGAATAAATTAATGAAGCGATCGTTGTGAATTAAGCAGAATCTGAAGTTTATGCGAGTTTGATGTGCAAGTAAAAGTTAAAGGAAGTATAGTTATTAGACAAGCTCTTGTGGAATAATATTGTTACTCACATTTGAGTGTTATCAAAGATTAAGGGTAAAGGCGGTGGACCTTGGGAATTATAGTTAGAGGTATGAGGTTTACTATCTGATGTGTTCAAGTAAATTTCGAGGACGAAATTATTATGAGGGGACAGTTGTAACAACCCAAAATTACTAATAAGGCTTAAGTACCTTGATTAGTGTGCCGGGAGGGCATAATTGGAAGTTATGAGAATTAATGGTAAGAAAGCATGTCTATGGGTACTGGATAAGCATGCGGGCCCTGTTTGGATGGTAAGGGCATAATTGTAATTTTGGCCCGTTAGGGCATAAACGTGATTGTGTGTGATAAATTGTTGAGACCACATTATTATGTGGATATATATATGTGCTTATGTGTGTGCAGCTTCTAGCACGAGGCGATCCTAGGGAGCAGGTAGCGGGAAAGTCACAACGGGACCCGATACTCGACTCGAGGTGAGTCAAGGGGTATTTGGGACATTAGGTGGTTATCTGGATTATCGAGTTATGAAAATAAATAATTGGAGATATATTTGAGGTTAGGAAGCTTAGGTGGAAATACTGGGGAATTTTACCATTTTTCCCTCGGGGACGTTTCGGTACCCCGAGCCTTGGGATTGATTTAACTAGTTAATGATAGATTAAGTAAAGTGTAGAACTCGGTGGAACAAAGGTTAGAACCGACCTTCTTCTTCTCTCTTAAAGGGACCACAAAAGCAAGAGGAGATTGCTGGAAATTCAGAGAAATTGAGCTGAGACTTTGGGGATTAGCTCAGGGTTAACTAAAGGATCTAATCAAGAGTTAAGGTATGTTCTGAGTTTTGTTTTTGGTGGTCAAATTCTGTGTATATAGCAGAGTTTTAAGTGTTTATGGGTTTTTGCATTAAAGGTTGAATTTGGGCAGAAAGCTTGGGAGATAGCTCAATGAGTGTTTGGAGGATGGATTCTTCAATGAAGGTAAGCTCCAATTTGTGATATAGTATTTGAATTATGGGTTTTTCTGATTGGTTTTGGAGTTCTTGGGTTGTTGGGTTTTAAAGATGGAGATGTGGTTTTAATGAGTTCTAGACTAGGTTTCTGTTGGGTTATGTGGTTGAAATCATGTTAGAATGTTGGGGTAATTGGATTATGTTATTGGGATGATTATGAGAGGTTTTGAGTGAGGTATGAGAGTTGAAAATCGTGGTTTTTCTGGGTTCGAAGGGGTCGGGCCATGGCATAGTTCTGGGTGAGCCGCGACCCTTCGAAGCTGATGGTGCTGGAGAAGGAGGGCGGGCCGCGGCCCGTGTCTATTTTTAGGCAAGGTTGGGCTATGTTTGGGGCCATGCCGCGGCATGAGGAGGCTTGAGCCACGACCCTTAAGGAAAGTTGTGTCCTTGGGATTTTAAACATGAGAATTTAACCTAGGGTGCTCGAGATCGATTCCACTACCGTGTTTGGTGGAATTCGATGTTCTGGAGATTAGAACCTTATCCGGAAGCCTTTTACTGCTATTTATGGGATCCTTTATTATGGTTGTGACTAGGTTTATGCTTAAGCTCGAGGCAGGATCGTGCTCGGGGGTCGTCTTTACTAGTTAAAGCGCTTGGAGATTAAAGGTACGAAAACTGCACTCGGTTGTGGATTTATATTGGGACTAAGGGTTCCCTGTCTTGTATGCTCTTTAAGAGGATGGTATTATGCCATGTGAATTGTGAATGGATGGTATCATGCCATGTAAATAGTAAACGAGCGGCCTAAGAGCCCCGAAGTTTACACTTGCGCACAGGGCGCGGCTCGGCCACTGGTAGCCGAGGACAGCTTAATATGCACTAAGCTCGGTTTAAGCGGGCCGGAGTCAGTGGGATAAACAGGGGGTGCGGCCTAAGTTGTCGGCCCTAATTATCATGTGATTTGATTGCTATTATTCTGATGAAAATGATATGCCGGTTATTTGAATGACAGATTGTTAGTTTGTTAACTGTTATCGTTGAATAGCTGAATGTTGTGTACTGTTGAGTACCTGGTTATGTCTTGTGAAATAGTTGGTTATCAATATTGATTGTGTTTTAAATGTTATGTTTTCTTGCTGGGCCTTGGCTCACGGGTGCTACGTGGTGCAGGTAAAGGCTAGGGTAAGACGAGTTGTCCATGGGTTGAAGAGCTCTGGGGGCGAGGTGTACATTGTCAGCTGCTCAGCCGCCACGATCGAGGGATTGTACAGGAACGAGAACCTAAAACATGT
The DNA here is from genome assembly GCF_963169125.1 of Humulus lupulus. Lineage (NCBI taxonomy): Eukaryota > Viridiplantae > Streptophyta > Magnoliopsida > Rosales > Cannabaceae > Humulus > Humulus lupulus. Next base: position 62,749,651 of record NC_084795.1, on the reverse strand, counting down.
ATTTTGCCATTAGAGTGGCTTGATTATTTATAAAGTTTGGAAATTTTGTAGTTACATTATTTAAACCCTGATTTGGGATCCCATGTACCAAACACTTATTTTAATGAAAATTATTTCGTTTACAACCAAAATCTTTTAAACCTAACCTGTTTGTGTCATTAGATTCATGTTTTTATCTAAACGGCTTGATTAGCAAGTCTCACACTATTTCAAGCACACAGTGTAACGATCTTGGTTATCTAGGGTGTTACATCGACTTAGCTTGAAGTAGGTTTATTTGCATTCCAATTTTCTGTCGATTAGTTTTAGCTAGTTTGTTCCAAACCTATTTAGGTTGTGTTTTTGGTTCGTAATCCATACACAAATATTTTTGAACTAGTTATGTCTAGATCGCGCATTTGGTTTTATCCAAATTACCTTGCCTCGCGCATTTGGTTATATCCAAACACTTATGTTTTTTTTAATAATTTGGTCAAATCCAAATTATCTTAGCTCGCGTGTTTAGTTATGTCCAAACACTTTTATTCTTTTTGTGCATGCTATTTTTTTTATTTTTTCAAGCTTACGGTATATATACCACTATTGCCCCCTTAATATCCTATGGTGTGACCATAGGTTATTAAATTAAGAGAGTTTCCAAAAAATATAGCATATTGAAACGAAAATGAACTTTATTCGGAATTGAACAATTTATTAACAGAAGCATAGTAAAGATAAACAATCATGGTTACAGGTGACATCATTCCTACACTATTGATAGGTAAGGTTGTATATGTTTGCCATTCCATGCTCGTGGCACCAAATCCCCATTCAATCTTGCCAATTTGTAGACGACAGGTCGGATAACCGATTCGATCTGATAAGGTCCTTCCCAATTAGGCCCGAGCATGCCAGTAGATGGGTCTCGCGTAGCTAAGAACACATGCCTTAGCACCAAGCCTCCCAAACTGAATTTTCTGTCTCGAACATTTTTATTGAAATACCGGGTAGCTCACTGCTGATATGCTGCATTTTTTAGTTTAGCCTTGTCCCGTCTTTCTTCAATCAGGTCCAGACTTACTTCGAGCTGGGATTGGTTTGAGGATTGATCATAAGCGTGGGTACGAATGGTGGGTATTTCGACCTCGATTGGTAGCATAGCCCGCATCCATATGCCAGAGAAAAAGGGGTATGTCCTGTTGAAGTACGAGCTGTAGTCCGATATGCCCACAAGAGTTGGGGCAACTCTTCGGGCCATTTTCCCTTAGCTTCTTCCAATTTCTTCTTCATAGAACTCTTCAGGGTTTTATTCACAGCCTCGACTTGGCCATTCGCTTGGGGATGGGCCACAGAGGAGAAGCTCTTTATTATCCCATTTTTCTCACGAAAGTTGGTAAACAGTTCACTATCGAACTGAGTACCATTATCCGATACTATCTTCCTTGGCATTCCATATCGGCAGATTATATTTTTTACCACAAAGTCCAGGACTTTCTTTAAGGTAATTGTTGCCAGAGGTTCAGCCTTGGTCCACTTCGTAAAGTAATCTACCGTGACTACTACGTACTTAACTCCTCCTTTGCCAGTTGGCAACGAGCCTATGTGGTCAATTCCCCAGACCGCAAATGGCCATGGGGAGGTCATCATAGTTAGCTCAGAAGGTGGAGCTTGGGGGATTGTGGTGAACCGCAGACACTTATCGCATCTCTTGATGTAATCAAATGAGTCTGCTTTGATAGTGGGCCAGAAGTATCCTTGGCGTATAATTTTCTTAGATAGGCTATGCCCCCTAGTGTGGTCCCCACAGAATCCTTCATGTATCTCTTCTAGGATCTTCTTAGCCTCGGGTGGAGTCACACATCGGAGTAGTGGCATAGAGTATCCTCTTCGATATAGCCTTCCTTCCACAATAGTGTATCTGGGAATCTGATACATCAGTTTTCGAGCCTTGTTCCGTTCTACTTGGAGAATGCCGGTTTCAAGGTACTCAACTATTGGGGTCATCCAAGTTGGCTCGGAGTTAATCATGTAGACATCTTCCTATCCATTCTCGCTTATACTAGGTGTCGATAGATGCTCGATTGGTACAATGTTCAGTTCGTTGACCTTGGTGGATGTGGCGAGCCTGGCTAGGGCGTTTGCATTCAAATTTTGTTCTCGGGGAACCTGCTCTATTGTGTAGAACTCAAAATGTTTGAGAGCTGCTTTTTCTTTTTCTAAATATGCAGCCATTCTTGTCCCACGAGCCTGGTATTCCCCTAAAATTTGGTTGGCCACCAACTGCGAGTCATTGTAACAATGTATCGCCTTAGCCTTGAGTTCCTTGGCTATTCGAAGTCTTGCCAGTAGAGCTTCGTATTCAGCCTCGTTGTTAGACGCTTCGAAGTCAAATCTCAAAGTGGATTGAAATCGACTCCCAGTTGGGGTTATCAGTATGATTTCTGCCCCCGATCCATTTTTCGTTGGAAGACCCATCGACATAAAGTTTCCACAGCTCGTGGGCTGGGGTTATAACTTTGTCGCCAGTCATTCTAGTGCATTCCTCTATGAAGTCTGCCAAGGCCTGTCCTCTTATGGTTGTCCTTGGATGATAAGTAATCTCGAATTGCCCGAGCTCAACAGCCCATTTTAGTAATCGGCCTGAGGCTTCTGGCTTGGATAAGACTTGTCGTGGTGGTTGGTCGGTCAGCACATGGATGGGGTGCGCTTGGATGTAAGATCGGAGCTTTCGAGATGAGTGAATTAGGCTGAGAGCCAACTTGTCCATTAAGGGGTATCTCGATTCTGCCCCCAGTAACCTTTTGCTGACATAGTATACTGGCTTTTGCACCTTCTATTCTTCCCTGATGAGCACGATGCTAGTGGCGTGCTCGGTTGTAGCGAGATATAGGTACAAAATTTGTAGCGTCCCAAATTTGTTAATAAGGCTTAGGGCCTTGATTAGTGTGCCTGGAGGGCAATAAGTGATTTATTATTATTATATGCGAATTTGATGAGTATGTGATTAGAAATGCATGTTTAGATGAATTAAATATGCATATGGGCTCCGTCTGGTTATTAGGGGCATGTTTGTACTTTTAGCCCGGTGAGGGCATAAATGTGATAAATGTGGTAAATGCGATATACTTGTGATATATCTATGTAGCGCGGTCCGAGACAGTCCTTGGGAGTTGTCAGCCAGAAAGTCACAACGGGGTCGAAAATCTGACTCGGGATGAGTCGAGGGGTAATTCGGGTATTAGATGTTTTATGGGGTTATCAGGTTATGGAAATAAACATTTGGAGATATATTTGAGGTTAGAATGTTTAAGAGGGAATATTGGGGAAAATTACCATTTTTCCCTCGGGGACGTTTTCGGTACCCCGAGCCTTTGAGGTAACCTTAGAGACTAAGTTAAATAAAATAAACTAAGGATATGTTCAGAGTTTTTAGAGGAACCGACCCAAACTCTTTCTCTTCTCTTTTTCTTGTTTTCTCTCAAACTTGCCAAGGGAATTTTGAAGGGAAAGCTTTGGATTTGAGGCTGGAAATTGGGGAGGTCAAAGCAAGGAGCAAGGTTAAAGATAGCTGAGAGTCGAATTATTCTTGAGGTAAGGATCTAAGCTTGAATTCTGTTTAATTTTCCTCTGTTTTGCTGAAGTTTGAGGGGTTAAAGCTGAGATAATTGGACTTGAGTTAGAGTAGGATTTTGGCTGGTTTCTTTGAGTTTATGTGCTGCCTAAAGTGTATTAGGGTGATTATGGGATTCAATTCTATTGTTGGGGTGTGTTTTGAATGATTTCAGGGGAGTTAGCTCGAAAAGTTTGCATGGGAATTCTGGGTTTCAGGCTCGCATCGCGGCCCTGTTCTTTGGCGCCGCAGCCTGCTTGCGTTTTTAGGCTAGTGGCCTTCGAGGGAATTTCCCAGGCGCCGCGGCACAAGGTTTGGGCGCTGCGGCCCTAGGCTGGCAGATGTGAGGCAATTTTGTCTCTGTCTAGGGGCGCACCGCGGCACTTAAGGGAGGCTGAGCCACGGCCCAAATGTATATTTTTGGCAAAATGAGGGTTTTTAGCTCGGGAACTTGAACGTTAAGGCTCGGGAAGGTTCCTACTACCTAGTTTGGTAGAAACCAAGGTCCCAGAGGTTTGAATTATGACTCGAAACTATTTAATGGATTAGAACGTGATGGTTGATTATGGTTCATGCGTTGTGACTAGGATTTCTTCAAGGCTCGGGTTAGAGGATTGTGCTCGTGATCGCGGTGCTTGGGAAGCTCAGGACACAAGTAAGAAAATGGTTGCTCCCACAAAGCTTGTATGCAGGGTAGGGCCCTATATGATTGTGTTGCATGGCGTAGCCCTTTGATTGATTTTATTCATGTTCAGTATTTGCTTTATTATGCTATGTATGCATTTGTGTGAATGTTCGGCAAGAGCCGGGAACGACAAAGGGCCAAGAATGGCGTTAAGCGCGTGGATTGCAAGGCCGAGTGCGGCAAGGGGCCGGGAGCAGTGTTTAGCACGCGGAGTGCGAGTTGACAGGGAGAGACCCTAAAGGATACCTGGGATATCCTTACGGTGCAGATCGCGAACCCAGGGCCTGGTAAAGCGCTTGGGACGGCATGGTCATATTTGTATAGCCTATTGATGGCCTGTTTATATGCTAAGTGTTTGATATGCATAGGTTATCTGTTTGTGAGGGTTTTCTTGGTGGGCTTCGGCTCACAGGTGCTCTGTGGTGTAGGTAAGGGCAAGGGGAAAGTTGACCAGCCATGAGCACGGAGAGCGTGAAGCGGCGCGTACCTATTTGGCCTGCCTGGCTGCCACAGCGAGGGGTATTTTGGGAGATGATTGTACTGAACCTAGATTTTATCGTTTAGCCGACTTTGATTATATTTTTGGGTTGTAAATATTTCTAAATAGTATTTTGGGATCCCGAATGTTAAACGTTTTATGATTTTCAGTAAATAGAATTGTTTTCAAAGTTTATGACTCTGATTATGGTTTATTCACACTTTTTCCTTAAAACCTCGATTAGCTAGTTAAATGCATGTTTTAAACTCACTTAATAACGGCTCTAAGGAAGTAGGGCGTTATGAAATTTCTCCTGTGATAGGTTTTGACAAGATACGAGGCTTCGCGAGGTGCTTCTTGAGCTCCTGAAATGCTAGCTCGCATTCCTCTGTCCACTCGAATTTTTTGCCCCCTCTCAAAAGATTGAAGAATGGAATACAACGGTCTGTAGATTTCGAGATAAACCTACTTAATGCCGCCATCCGTCTAGTCAAACTCTAAACATCCTTATGCTTTCAAGGTGAGGGCATGTCAATTAACGCTTGGATCTTGTTAGGATTAGCCTCTATTCCCCGAGCATTCACAATGAAACCTAACACCTTCCCCAACGATACTCCAAAAGAGCATTTCTAGAGGTTGAGCTTCATGTTGTACTTCTGTAGCACGGCAAAACATTCTTCAAGGTCGTCCACATGGTTATTGTTATGTTTAGATTTAACTAACATATCATCAACATAAACTTCCATGTTATTACCTATATGTTCTGAGAACATCATGTTTACGAGTCGTTGCTATGTGGCTCCAGTGTTCTTGAGCTCGAACGTCATGACATTGTAGCAGTACAGTCCTTTATCTGTCACAAAAATCGTATGCTCTTGGTCCGGGGCATGCATGGCAATCTGGTTATATCTAGAATAAGCATCCATGAATGACATAAGCCCGTGCCCAGCTGTGGCATCTACGAGTTGGTTGATCCGAGGTAGGGGAAAGCAGTCCTTAGGACATGCTTTATTGAGGTCTGAGTAATCGATATAAGTCTGACATGTTCCGTTAGGATTTGGAACTAACACTAGGTTGGCGACCCAATCAGGGTAGAAGGCATCTCGTATGAATCGATTCTCCTTTAACCTATCAACCTCTTCCTTCAGGGCTTTCTTTCTGTTGTCGTCCAGGAGTCTTCTTTTTTGCTGCTTTGGGGGGAAGCTCCTGTCAATGTTAAGAGCGTGATGCCCCCTTTTAGAGTCCCGATGCCAGATGCCTTACAGACGAAACTGCCCCCAGCCTTACTAGGGTGGGTCTCCTGAGCAGTACGTTGTAGGTCGATGGAAGATCCACTACTATGAATTCCATCATCTTGGTTGTTAAGACCGGGAAGTCTCCCAAGGTTACGAGGAGTTCGATGGATCCCATAAAGGCAATCCCTTCTCCTGAAAAGTCATACAACGTCATTGCACAGGCCTTTAGGTCGCGAAGTGTGAGTCCCATCTTTTCTAAGGTGGCCTTGTAATTAAACAATAAAACAATGAAGCAAATGAATAATGAAGAAAAACAAGAGGATTTTTACGTGGTTCAGCAATTAATTCTGCCTAGTCCACGAGTCTATGTTATTAAGACTTGGGAGTTTTCTAGAAACTTTTCAGAGAAGAGTTGCCCAGAAATTTCTCTCCATAAATCAGAAATCGGGCCCTTACAAATGGTGATTCCTTCTCTATTTATAGAGAAGGTTGCAGAGTTCATTCCCACATATTTCGGAAAGATATTCAGTAAATCAATTGAAATAATGATATTAAATGCATTATCTCCTATATACACGGAAACATCCCATGAAGACCGGGAACGGATAACAGATTAAATGATATCCCTTAAATATTGGGATTGCACAACAATAAACATGTTCATACGTAATGGGCTATCCCATGTGATTCATCAGATCTTCGAGATCAGCAATTGGCATTGAGTATGTTGAGACTTATGGGTCAATCACGAGCTCGCCACCCAACTTCGCACTATGCTCGAGACAAATAGGTGCTGACGAGATTGTCACATCTGAGCTTGCACTTCCCGAGCTCGAGCTATCTCGTCTGAAGACAATTGGCAAACAATATATTCAAGTTTCGTGCCATTGCCCATCACGAGCTCAGAGAGTATTCGAGGTTACACATCCCCGAGGTCATTGTTTTACTTCAGAGAGGTTTAATGATTGAACCATATGATGTCTGCATATATTTCGAGCTCACACCTGACGAGCCCAGCTTTTGGGGTCATAACTTCTTATCTCGAAATCTGGGTGTAACAATAACAAATCATGCAAGAGAAAGAATAAGTGCTTATAAAGGTCTGCATTCAATCCCTGACACCACTTAGGTCCGTCATACAAGTTTTTGGCAACCAAGCCTACCAGACATCACTTAGGTCCTTCATACAAGTTTTTGGCAACCAAGCCTACCGGACATCACTTAGGTCTGTCATACAATTCTGAACACTTACGAGGTCCAACCAAATTTATCTCTTTGTACTTGAAATTTTAGGGTCATACAAATCACTTAAATGTCATAACTAAACTATCTAAATTTCCTTAACTTGAGTGTGGAATAAGAGAAGAAATGAGAGATTTCTTGTGCTAATAGATATCGCCCAAAACCTTATATATAATATATAAGATTTAAGATTATAGACTCACAATAAAAACTAAACTTCCAAAAACTCCAAACCTCATAAAAGTCGTACATTTACCCTAGAACCAAAAGATTAATACTTCAAAATCCCAATCCTTCACAATAATGCCTATCTCCAACAACAATACAAAGAGCTTGATACTTGGGGTAATTTCAGCTATATAGTGGTTTGATAGGGTTTAGTGTTTCAGCTATATAGGGTTTATAATAGCTATAGTGTTTTGAGGCTTAAAAGAAAAATAGAAGAAGAAATGAATTCCCGAGCACATTAAAGGCAATAGTGGTTAGGTGTGTTTATGGGAAAAAAAATATGAGAGCTTTTGGGGGATGAAGGAAATGCAGGGGAAAAAATATGGAGAGGCTTTAGTGTGAAAAATGATGATGGGAATAGATCTATTTATAGGCTCCAACCCCAACCCCAACCCCTTTCCTTAAACTTCTCCTTCACCTTTTAACTAGTTTAAATTCAAACTATCCCTCCACTTAGGTGGTTTCGACCAGCCTCTTAATGCCTCATTCTTGGTGCTACAACATCTCTCAACATGACACATACACTAACAAGTAACCAAAGTGGTCAAAAGTTATCACTTGTTCCTCCAAAAACACTCCCACGCCTACACCTATTATGTTCAAATTCAAAAGCTTTCAAATGGTTTCAACTATCACCTAGTTCAAGCTTAGTGTGACACCTGTCTTGGTAAATTCAAAATGGGTCAAAATCTAGCCTATTTGTATGCTACACGCCTATGACTATGTTGTCTTCAACTTGGTTCTTGAATTTAACTTTGCTATCTATTTAATTAATTCATGAAAAATTCCACCTAATAAAATTCAACTTTTGTGACTTACTTTAATGTCACATGCTGATTAATGCCCAAACGTGACTTTCATTAAGCGGTAGTCGTAGTATAGACGAGCGGTCGATTCCACAAAGAGGTAAAGAAACAAAGAGATAAATAAAACGGTTAAAAGGTAAGTAATATAAGAACAGTCAAAAGAAATAATATTTTTGTGGATTTGTTTGTTTTAAGGATTAAAATGAAAGACAATAAACAATAAAAAGGCTTGGTGAGGCATCGGGGTTCCACAACATATTTCGGTCAACCATTTACTTTGATAATTTGCAAATATATTTGAGTAACAAAACTACATACTTGAAGTACATGCACATGTTATTGTTATGAGAAACCTAGAATCGACATAATACGGTTGGCAATAAGCAGTAAAAGGCTACTCACAAAATCACAAATTAAGATCTCGGGCTAATACTATTGTTATGAGAAATCTACAAGGGACACTATACCATCTCGGCGATAATGCAGTAAAAGACTACCCACAAAATAATAAAATTAATATAAATTATTTTAGTAAAATTACATAGAAAAATCTTAACTGAATCTATATAAAATTAATAATAAATATTAATTGCATAAATTATAATAGAAATAATAAAACTCAAATATTTGAACATTAAAATACTTTTACGAATTCAAAATAAAAAGATTACAAAATACAAAGCTTAAAGCCTATCCTCACTAAAAGAAAATTCTAGCCTAAGTTAAAAGTAATTCTCACATTTTCCATTGAAAATGTGAGAAGACTAGGCTTAGAGATAAAATGGAGAAGAGAAAATAGAGAGAAATATTAGTAGGGAGAGAAGTGTGTAGAAAAGGTGTGTTGAATGAGTGAAATTATGATCCTATTTGTAGGAAGAGAAGGGGACTAAAACACAAAGTACAAAACTAAAGAGTACAAAAGAAAAAGGACTAAAACATAATTAAAAGAACTAAATAATAATATAATGTTAATGGCAACTCTTAAATCCACACAGGTTTTATGATATCATCATTATATATAATTGTTGCCATTAATATTATTATTATATCATCATTATTATTATTGCATTTATCCATATATATGACCCGATATGTATTGTTGCTACTTTCTTGTTTATTGCAGGTGGGAGACATGAAGGAAGAGCTGCTGCATGCATGCACGGAGCGCGAGGCGGGAGACAGCAACTTGCGTGTCAGGCGGCTGCCAGAAAGGTGTCAGGTAGAGCGGGTCGGGTCGCAACTGGGTCAGGCGCGGGTCGGCTAGGGCTGCTGGAGGACACATGTCAGGCAGAGAGCGCGCCAGGTGGTGCGCTGGATGCAAAGGACAAGCAGCCCATTCTGGGATTTGCGAGGTGGGACCTGCTTCTCTGGGCTGGTGGCTTGGAGAAATACCAATATTTCACTTTGTTTTTCAGTTTTAATTATTTCTTTCTCTTTCTTTTCAAAATGCAACATAATTCCTACAAAAATAAATCAAATGAAATCTAAACTAAATATTTCCAATTGTAAAATTTATTCCAATAATTTCTTGAAAATATTAATTAAGACTCAATTTTCTTTTACATTTAAGATCAATAAATATGCATTTTTGAACACTATTCACAATTCCCAACTGGCCTATTGCTAGTCCCTAGCAATTCAAGCGGATAAAAGTTATTACCAAGATTAATTAGTGAGCTAAATTATGTAAAATTGCCTAACAAAAAATATTTAGTGAGAATTTAGAAAATGCTACTCAAAACTATCAAAGTTGCAATTCAAAAGCTTTGTGTGTGAGCACCAAACCATATCGTTCTTTCCACAATCCTTAACAGTGTCAAAAAATTTACCAAACAATAAAGTCTCAACTCCAAATCCTCACAAATGTATTTAAAATATTTTTAAAGGCGATGGTTGGCACCCTTGGAGTATGAAATTTATCAATTAACACTCAAAAATGGATGTTATCGTTTTAGGACAAATATTGTTAACGAATATTGATCAAAAGATAGACTAATCAATTAATTGGAATTTCATTGACATAAAAGACTTCAGGGTTTTACAAAATGATAATAAGAGCCAAAACAAAAAAAAACAAAATTAAATAAATAAAATACATAATTTTTTTCCTTTTTCTTTTTGATAATTTGAAAACAAATGTAGTAATCTTGATTGTGTTTTTTTTTTACAATTTTTTTTCACAAAACTACAAAAAGAGAAAATGAAGAATTTTGCTATTGTTCTTTTCATTTTTTTTGTATATATATATATATATATTCTCTTTTTTTTCATAATTATTATTTCATATATATATATACCAACTCAAATGATCAATAGAAGTTTTCAAAGTTGTTTTCTCGTTCTCACAACTCACAAAAAATTAAAAGCTTTAAACTTTAGGATGTTTCTCAATTGAATGTGTTAATAAATTTCTTTTCACATGTTTAGTTGTGCATGAAATTATTCTAAAAAATTACTTCCTAATAGTAAAAATAGCAAACACTATCTCACAAAAAAATTTGTTGTCATGAATTTTGCAAAAATTTAACTCAAAATATCAATATGGTAATCAAAATATATTTCAACGCATGAATATGCTCACTACCCCCAACATTAAATAAGACATTGTCCTCAATGACTAATGTTATGCACATTGTGGGATCAAAAAGAAAAATGATAACCACCAAACAACAACAAAACCCCAAAAAAAGTAAAATTGTGCAACATAAAATAAAACATACTAAAAAAAGGAAAGATAAAACCTGATCAGTCTTTGGTAGACAAAACGTCGCTCTTAGGTAAGTCTACCAATTGCATGTGTTGTAACTATCATGTATCAAAAATGAATTTTCTTTTATCCTGTGCCTCAAAAATGGAAGCATTAGTAACATTTTCAGGATAAAGAAAATGTTTGATTTCGAAATTGCGGAGGAAATTGTATGAATGTTTCAATGCAATATTTTATTATTTCCTCAATAATTAAGTCTATGACATCAGTATGACAACTCTCGTTTTCCTTTAGAGTTGTTGGAAGAATTTATGTATGGGAAAGAGTTTCACTCCAAATGGTAATGGCATCATCCTCAATAGGTTTATCAAAAATGGGAGTATAGGATGGTGGCATTGTATCATCTTGTGATGGGAATGGACTTAAATTATGTGAGAGAAGAATGTCAGTCCATTTCGAAAATTGAGCCTTAAGTTTCTCCATAAATTGTGTATTAAACTCTCTTTGTGCCTCCATAAATGTGTGTAAAGTGTCACCTAAGGAATTCCTATCAATCCAGGCATTATATGGAGGTTCATGGGGGAAGTTAGGAAAATTTTGCTCAAAATTAATTTCAGATGGTCCATGGTTGTTGTACTCAGACTTCCAACTAAAATCTACGGGGTTGTTCCAACTAAAACAATGATTTCTATGGTCGACTCTTTCAGGGTCACAATAACGTTCATCATAATCTACATCGGGAGCCTTGTAACTTTCTCTATCAAACTCAGTTTTTAAGACCTCAAGTTCGCAGTACTCTCTTACACTAAGTTTGTATGCCCCCCTAAAACGGCTAGTCCCTCTATAGCACTAGAATTATGATTGTTTCCGAACGAAGAATAATACATTGGAAAATAAAGCTCGAAACCTTTCTTTTCTTCTTCATTCAATTTTTTTAGATGAAAACAAATCAATAATATAACATAAATTAAAAAATAATATTGAAATAAACTAAAATAAAATAAGTGACTAAAATAAAGATGAATGATAATCTCAAGAAATATTTTCTGATGAGGAAGATCAGGTTAAAACCGCAACCTCAGAGAAAACTTCGAGTTTCAAAAAAAAAAATTTGGACAAACAATCTCAAGAAATCTTTTCTGATGAGGGTGATCAGTTAAAACTGCAACCTCAAAGCATACTTCAAGTATCAAGAGATTATATTTTTATTATATGGAAGGTTTAACTGTGTAATAATGCAAGTATATTTTAAGAAATATTCCTATAAGTATTGGGAAGATTGACAAGGAACCACTTGGCCTCCACTCGTTAGAACTCCCCAAGGTTCAAAAGTGAAGAGGGAACGCTAACATAGACATTGAAGCCAATTCAGAATAATCTTTGGTTTCTACTTGTAATATTATACAATTATTCCTAAAAACAAATTTAGTTTCTTTTTTTTTTGTATTTTTATAGAGAAAAATATATATAATTACTTACCTCTTTACCTTTTTAAATGAGAGTCTTTACTTACTATTACCTCCCCTGGAAATGGCGCCAAAATTTGATTAACGACCAAACGTGATTTCTGCTAAGCGGTAGTCGTTGTATAAATGGGCGGTCGATTCCACAAGGAGGTAAAGACACAACGAGACAAATAAAACAAATAGAAGGTAAGTAATATAAGAACAGTAAAAAGAAACAATACTTTTGTGGATTTGTTTGTTTGAATGACTAAAATAAAAGACAATAAACAATAAAAAGGCTTGGTGAGACATCGGGTTCCACAATATATTTTGGTCACCTATTTACTTTGATAATTTGCAAATGTATTTGAGTAATAAAATTCCATACTTGAAGTACATGCACATGTTATTGTTATGAAAAACATAGAATAGACATAATAACATTGGCAATATGCAGTAAAAGACTACTCACAAAATAAAAAATTAAGATCTCATGTTAATACTATTGTTATGAAAAATCTAGAAGCGACACTATACCATCTCTGCGATAATGTAGTAAAAGACTACTCACACAAAAAATAAAATTAATTTAGTAAAATTACATAGAAAAGCTTGATCGAATCTATATAAAATTAATAATAAATATTAATTTCTTAAATAATAGTAGAAATAATAAAACTCAAATATTTGAACATTAAAACAATTTATAAATTCAAAATAAAAAGATTACAAAATACAAAGTTCCACCCCTATCCTCACCAAAAGAAAAGTCTAGCCTAAGTTAAAAGTCATTCTCACATTTTTCATTGAAAATGTGAGAAGACTCGGCTTAGAGACAAAATAGAGAAATAGAAATAGAGAAAAAAGATGGTAGAGAGAGAAGTGTGTAGAAAATGTGTGTTGAATGAGTGAAATTATGATCCTATTTATAAGAAGAGAAATGAACTAAAACCCAAAATACAAAACTGAAGAGTTACAAAAGAAAAAAAGACTAAAACATAATTAAAATAACTAAATAATAATAATATAATGTTAATAGCAACTCATAAATTCACACACATTTTATGATATCATCCTTATATATAATTATTGCCATTAATATTATTATTATATTATCATTATTATTGTCTTTATCCTTATATATGACCCTATATATATTGTTGCTTCTTTCTTGTTTGTTGCAGGTGGGAGACGTGAAGGAAGAGTTGACGCATGCATGCCCGGAGCGCGAGGCAGAAGACAAAAGCTGGTGAGTCAGGCAGATGTCAGGCGAAGTGGGTCGGGTCGCGGTTGGGTCAGGCGTGGGTTAGTTGGGGCTGCTGGAGGATTTGTGTCAGGCGGAGAGCACGCCAGGTGGCGCCCTGGCTGCAAAGGACAGGCAGCCCATTTTTGGACTGGCGAGGTGGGCCTTGATTCTCTGGGCTGGTGGCTTGCGAAAATAGAAAAATTTCACTTCGTTTTCAGTTTTAATTATTTCTTTCTTTTTCTTTCAAAAATGCAACATAATTCTTGCAAAAATAAATCAAATTAATTCTAAACTAAATATTTTCAATTGTAAAATTTATTCCATTAATTTCTTGAAAATATTAATTTAGACTCAATTTAATTTGACATTTAAGATCAATAAATATGCATTTTTGACCACTAATCACAACCGCCAACTAGCCTATTGCTAGTCCCTAGCAATTCAAGCGGATAAAAGTTATTACCAAGATGAATTAGTGAGCTAAATTATGCAAAATTGCCTAACAAAAAATGTTTTGCGAAAATTTAGAAATTGCTATTTAAAATTATCAAAGTTGTAATTCAAGAGCTTTGTGTGTGTGTGCACCAAACCGTATCATTCTTTCCACATTCCTTAACACAAACAGTATCGAACAAATTACCATAGAATAAAGTCTCAACTCCAAATCCTCACAAAGGTATTAAAAATAGTTTTACTGGAGATGGTTGACACTCTTGGAGTTGGAAATTTATCAATTAACACTCAAAAATAGATGTTATCATTTTAGGACAAACATTGTTAGCGAATACCGATCAATAGATAGACTAATCAATTAATTGGAATCTAACTGACATAAAAACCTTCGAGATTTTAATAAAATGATAGTAAGAGCCAAAATAAAATAAATAAAATAAATAAAATATACAAATTTTTATCTTTTTCTTTTTGATAAATTGAAAACAAATGTAATGTTGATTGTGTTTTTTTAACAATTTTTTTCAACAAAACTACAAAAGGAGAAAATGAAAAATGTTGCTCTAGTTCTTTTCATTTTTTTCATTCATTTTTTTCGCATATATATAGATATATTCTTTTTTTTATAATTGTTTTTTTTTCTTTTTTTCTTTTTACAAGAGTCAACAACAACAAAAAAATAAGAAATTAGAAATTAGAAAGAAAATTACAATCAAATACAACAAAGGCTCTTTAAAACAAAAGTTATTTGTTATCCTTGTTTTCCACCCGTAACACGTGGCATGACCCAATGGGTCCAGGGGCCCTCTTAAAGAGGTCTAGGCCCATCTTGATAGCCCAATCATCCTCGAACCCAACAACCTTTGATGGGCTCGAGCATAACGAAGGAACTGGGACTAAGAAGCAGGCTCGATTCATTTTCCCGGTCCCGACCTACCTATCTCCTCTGGGACGTAAATAAGGTGATAGTCTAACTAGTCGAGGGAGATAGACCTTATTGGGATTCCAGGGAGATATTCAGTGTTACAATGTCCGTCTTGGCGAATGAACCCGAGTCTCAGTGATCAAACCAGGACCCTGGTAAGTAAACCGAGACATTATTAAACGAACCCGGACCGTACGTCTGAATAGGGCAACCCTGATCTTCCCTGATGCTGACATGTCCCCGAGAAATTCGAAAGTTGGTCTCCTCAACTAACCTGCAGAAGAGGGTACGCATGGAATGTATACTATTCCTAGGAAATAGTACTACCACTACTCTGACAGATCATGTCCCCAGGATCACCTTAGCAGCCCATGCAGACCAGTCCGAACTAACGTACAACAGGCAGCTGTAAAGGCTTGGCCACACCGCCGGCCCAATGGATTTAGATTACTACATTTTATTATATAACGTTCTTTGTATTATGACTCCATTAGTGAGTAAACCGTGATTACATCCCTATTGGGCCCGGATTAGTTCGGCCCAACCACAGTGCACTTGACTACCTATAAATAGAGCCAGTTGTGCACTATAGCGGGGATCCCAGATTTTCTCTTGTAAGTAATTACTCTTCTAAAACTTGCAGAAAACTCCTTTGTCAAAAGCTCCCTAAAATATTATACAATAGACTCGTGGAATAAGGCTCATTAATACCCCAACCATGTAAAAACTATGTTTGTTCATCTTTTATCCTTTCTTTCCAACTCTTATTTTTTAATATATTTCTTGTTTCCGAAAAAAATCGGTAAACATTTTGGTGCTTTCATTGAGAGCTGAAGGAAGCTTCAATCAATCGCAATCATTTGCAAAGAATGGTGAACACCAGACATACCGTGTTTGATCCTGCTCACCAGCAACAACAAGACAATGGAGAACCATTGCCCAATCAACCATTTCCTCAAGACCAACTTGAGGATACGCCTTTTCAGGGGCCTCTGCCCGACGACTCCCAGAACTTCAGGGATGGGGGTGACTACGACGAAGGCTATTACGAGGAAGATGAAGGGGAATATGAGGATCACAAGGCCGAAAACCCCGTTGATCTTGAAGAAAAGAATATGGAGCCTGAACAGGAGGATCCAAAGGTGGTCCGCCTTAGACAACATGTCCTGGATCAAGAAGCCAGGATAGTTGAACAAAAAGAAGCCACATGCCAGATGCAAGAGTCCCTCCTGACTTTTCAGGCCTTTATTGCTGTCCAAGGATTGGCAGCCAATCCTACAACTATTCTGCCTCCAAGAACACAGCTGCTTGTCCCACCTATCAGGACTAGTGTACCTAACAAAACTAGCCTTGTCCCTCCTCCGGGACCACATCCCAGAGCTGGCCCGTCGAATCATGCTCAAGAGAAAGGAAAAACCAAAATGGTCGATCTTGTGGGAAAAACAAACCCCCAAGAACTGGAGCTGGCCTAGAGAAATTCCCTATGAAATGGCGAATGAATCCTATCCCAGGATGAGATCATCCAAACAATCCATAAAGGAAGTGCCCGCATGGTACTAAGCCCTGAAACGTCCCTAGACAGGACGAACAGGAATGACGGTTTTATCCCAACGCCTCCGTGAACAAGGATTGCAGAGGGCACAAACATGAAGAAGAACCATAAGCCATCAGTTCGGGAGATGATACTTCCTGAGTAGACTTGCATGATGGCCTCAATGCCCGAAAGGAACGGGCCCACAATGAAAAGATTCGCGCCCGAGGAGGCGACTTGAGGAATAACCTCAACGAATGGAGGAACGAGAGAGTCCCCCTGGATGATGGAATGGCCAAACAGTTCATGGAATAGTTGGCTGCTCTTAAGAAGGTCACAGATCGCTTGGTCCGAAAAAAAGAAGGCAGAGGTTCCGATTCCAAAGAAGAGGAAAAGGAGCCATGCGCCAAACACATCTTGGATGTGGTACTACCTAAGGGTTAAAAGATATCGAACCTACCTGCCTACACCGGGAACGCAGACCCCAGGGACCATTTTTGTCCCGCTACAGTCTCCTGATGACCATGGCTCACGTTTGTGACAATGGCAAGTGCTTATGTTTCTCGATCACTCTAGCTGGACTCGGAGAAGAGTGGTGGAAAAGACTCAAGCAGGGATCAATCCAATCTTGGTTTGGATTACAGTCGGTGTTCCATAAGAAGTTTGTGGCCACCATGAAAATGGACATGCAAATGAGCGCGCTGGCCAATGTCAAACAACATCCAACGGAGACCCTCAGGGCTTACATCCAGCGCTTCACAAAGGAGGCCTCAAAAACTAAAGTGGATGACAGACAACTCCTGGGAGCTAGATCCCCTCTCTGGGATGACATGTAATGCAGTAAGCTAGCCACCCTCGAAGAATTCATCAAAAGAGCACAAGGTTTCATCAACTGAGAGGAGGCCCGAATCATAGGCCTTTGGGTGGCAGCCAACGACCCAGTTGACCACCCAAACCCTGCCCGGATACGAAGCGCAATATCTGACAAGTCTTTATCTGGCACCCCTAGTGCCATTCGGATCCGCTGGGACCCATGGGATGGCATTCATGTCCCCGACGGTCTATGGGCCCACTTCAATAGGGTACGCTACAGAGTAGCACCCACCGGGTACAGTGCTACACCTAGTGGTGCCCAAACGCCTCAAACCGAAGGAGCTGAGGCAAGTGTAAACCATTCCAGGGGAAAAAGATCGGGAAAAGGTCAAAACCGATCCAAGCCCTCAAACCTGGTTGACGAACCCCAATACACGGAGTATACCAATCTGGTTGACACTCTGGAAAACATCTATTTGGCAACGGGCAATGTAGTCCATTACTGGAAGCCAGCCCCCGTGTTCAAAGGGAGAAAGAATTCGAGGGACACCAACAAAAGGTGCGCCTACCACAAGGACGTTGGTCACACGACCAAAGAGTGTCATCAGCTGAAGGATGTGATCAAAAACCTGATCAAACTGGGGCATCTCCACCAATGGGTCAAGATGCCAATAGGGATTCTTGGACTGCCAGCAAATCCAAGACAACCTACGGCACCAGGTGCACCTAGATCGTACCAACCTCCTCAGGGAGGGTATGCTACAGGTTTAGGAGCACAGGCCCCCCAGGGGGCCCTAATGGTGCAAGCACCTGGACCCGAAATGCCATATCCTCCCGAAACTGCGCCTCTACAAGTAGATGGTCACATCGCCACCATATCAGGAGGCCCGCATCTAGGAGGGCCATCCCAGAATGATCAAAAACGATACCTCAGCAAGCTCGATCACAACCATGAGGTATGCGCCTTGATCCAAACTCTGGCCCAACACCCGAAGTTGATAAACCTGCTCATCACGTTCACGGAAGAGGATGCCCGGAACGTTCATTTCTCACATCATGACCCCTTGGTCATTGATGCCCAAATCACCAATGAAAGAGTATCTCGAGTGTTGGTGGACGATAGGAGCTCCGTCAATGTATTGTTCAAGCTGACTTTCACAATAATTGGTTTGACCGAGGCAGATCTGGCTTCATGCCCAACACAGATCTACGATTTCAATTGGGGATTCATTTCTTCCAATGGGTAAGATTCAATTGCCCGTGATGTTGGGGAACGAGATTCATGGCTCATTCAAAAATTGCACTTTCGTAGTGGTGGACTGCCCCATTGCGTACAACGTTATTGGTCGCCCTGCATTGGTCAATTTTGGCGCCATCACCTCCATCCTCCATCTCTACATGAAGTTCCCATGCGATAATGGATGAGTGGGAACTGTGCAGGGAGATCAAAAAATCGCCTGAAAGTGTTATCACGTCTCCGCCCGACCAATCTACATGGTCCGTGAAGAGCCTCTTGAAGAGGAAAATGCTAATCCAATCCCACCACCACAGCCATCATGGAGGGTGGTTTGGGAGGAGAATGATTTGGATCCATGGATAAGGCATTAGAACCCATGGAGGAGGTGGAAGAGGTGTCCATCAGTGACAACAACCATACCAGAGTAATCCGAGTCAGGAGGAACCTGAACTTGGAGGTCAGGGCTGCCATAATTGCCCGGGTGAATGAGAACCAGGATGTCCTAGCCTAGTCTCATTTGGATATGACTGGGATCGACCACAATGTCATATGTCACACCCTAAACATTGACATAAATGCAACTCCCGTCCGGCAGAAGCGGAGACCCTAGGGACAGAGAGGGAAGAAGCCCTCAAGTTGGAAGTAGAGAAGTTTTCATCAATCAACTTCATTCGGGATGCCTTATATCCCATTTGGCTGGCCAATCCGGTTTTGGTACCAAAGTCGAACGGGACGTGGAGGACTTGCATTCACTTCACTGATCTTAACAAGGCATGCCCGAAAGATTGTTTCCCTCTGCCCCAGATTGAACAAATGGTGGATGCTACATCCAGGTATGAGGTATTGAGTTTCATGGATGCCTACTGTGGCTACAACCAAATCTCAATGCATGTAGCAAACTAGGAACACACCAGTTTCCAGACAGACAAAGGTGTATACTGCTACATCGTTATGCCCTTCGGGCTTAAGAACGTCGGGGCCACCTATCAGAGGTTGGTCAATAGGATGTTCCAGAATCAACTGGGGAGGAACATGGAAGTCTACATAGACGACATGTTGGTCAAGCCCAAAACCTCAGCCGAACACGTGGATGATCTGGCAGAATCATTTGCCATCATCTAGAAGTATGGGATGAAGCTGAACCCCAAAAAGTGCACCTTTGGCGTGGCATCCAGAAAGTTTCTGGGCTTCATAGTAAGCTCGAGGGGAATAGAAGCCAACCCGGACAAAATCAGAGCATTGATCAAAATGCCTTCGCCACAGAAACACAAAGATGTTCAAAGCTTGACGGGAAGAATAGCCACTTTGGGTCGCTTCATCTCAAAGTCCACGGATAAGTGTATCCCATTCTTCAATAAACTTTGAGGAGGCCAGAGGTTTGAATGGACAGCCTAGTATGAAGAGGCCTTCCAGAAATTAAAGGAGCATCTAACTCAAGCACCAATCTTGTCAAAAACAGTGGATGAAGAGCCATTGCACCTGTATTTTGCAGTGTCGGAACACGCCATTAGCGCCACTTTAGTGCGAGAAGAGGGAAAGGTCTAGCTCCCAGTCTATTACGTAAGCAAAAGGATGCTGAGCACGGAGTCTAGATACCTATTAATCGAAAAGCTGACATTTTGCGTACTGACCGCCTCCAGGAAGCTGAGACCTTACTTTCAATCCCACGCCATTAAGGTACTGATGAACCATCCCCTATGACAAGTACTACAGAAACCTGAATCATCAGGGAGACTCTTGAAGCGGGCCATGGAGCTTAGCTAGTTTGACATAGCATATGTTTCCATGATTTCTATCAAGGGACATGCCCTGGCCGACTTCATCTTGGAATGCATTGGGATAACCAAAGATGAAGAACCCATCGACCCCATAATGCCTCTATGGAAAATATTCGTAGATGAAGCCTCGAATGAAAATGGGGTCGGGGTCGGGATCATCTTAATATCCCCTCAAGGTCATTAGTTACAAAGCACCCTATGCTTCTAGTTCGAAGCATCAAACAACGAAGTTGAACATGAGGCCATTCTAGCCAGACTACGCCTGGCCTAGGAGGTAGGAGCAGCAAATATAGAAGTCCATAGCGACTCCCAACTAGTGGTCGGGTAGATTTCGGGGGAATACCAAACGAAGGGGGAAAAGATGGCCGCCTACGTGACACGAACCTAGGAGTTACTCCAATCTTTCAAGAAATACTTCATCCGCCAGATCCCCAGGGAACAAAATGTGTTTGCAAACACGTTGGCAAAATTGGCCACGGATGTTGAAGTAGAACTCTCTGGGGTTGTCCCAATCGACCATCTTCCCTTGCCTAGTATTCAAGCCCTCACAATCATCAATGCCATAGATTACTCCACGTCCTTGATGGGCCCTCTCATCTAGTACCTAACCATTGGGGAATTGCCCGCAGATAGGGCTGCCGCCATGAAACTTCAATACCAGGTCCCCAGATATGTCATGATGGATGGAAAACTCTATCACAGGGGGTTGTCCATGCCATATCTTCAATGCATATCTGGGACAGAAATGAGTGAAATCATGCACGAAGTGCACGAAGGTTCTTGCGGAGATCACACAGTCGGACTCAGCTTGTCCAAAAAAATTCTAAGGAAAGGATATTTTTGGCCAAAGATAAAGAAGGATTGTGTTGATTACACTCGCCAATGTGAACAATGCCAAAGGTATGCGAAGATCCCTCGAGCCCCTCCGACAGAAATAACCCTGATGACCAGTCCCTGGCCTTTCGTAGTATGGGGAATCAAATTAGTAGGATCGCTCCTAACTGGGAAGGGTGGGGTAAAATACGCCATTGTAGTCGTCGACTTTTACACTAAGTGGGTCGAAGCAAAACCAATGAGCACCATCACCTCCAAAAAGGCCCTGGACTTCATCATCAACAACATTGTATGCCGATACGACCTCCCTCACAAAATCGTGTCCGACAACCGGAAGAAATTTGATAGCGTCAACTTCACTGACTTCTGTGAAAGATATGGCATCATCAAAAGCTCCTCTATAGTCGCAAGGCCTCAAGAAAACAGGCAAACAGAGGTTGTGAACAATATTTTGAAGGGTACATTAAAGAAAAAGCTACAAGCTTGTAAGAGCAAGTGGCCGGAAGAGTTGCTCCGCGTCCTATGGGCCTACCAGACCACAGAAAGAACGTCGACCGTACATAGATGGTGTACGGATGTGAATTGGTCATCCCAGTAGAAATGGTTGTCCCGTCTCACAAATGGGACACATATGATCCCGTCCAGAACCACGCCTATAACACCCTGGTTACTCCAAGACCGTTACTGTGAACTTTAAACCATGCTTAACTCGCTAAATGAGTCATTTGGTTATAAACGTGCATCTAGGTGTTATTAATAGCTAAGGTGAAAAATTCTCGATCAAAAGGAAATGATATATTTTATTTAAAACATAAAATTGTACATGGTCCCATAAAAACGTTTACAAGTTGTTTACAATCCAAAATGGTCATTACAATATAAAAACTACAACCCACCGACCTAAGCAGCAAAAATAGGGTTAACCCCTAGTTCCTCTGATAAACACCTTGGCCGTGGTGGTCAAGCAGCTGCATATGTACACATCATCACCTAAGCTCTCCACTCAAGGTTGGGTGATCTTTTCTTTCCCTGTACCTGCACCACATAGCACCCATGAGCCAAGGCTCAGCAAGAAAACTCATTACTGCATGTATACAATATCAATTGATGATTATGATAATCACACTGGGATTATAGCCCTAAACAGATAAGTGAATATCACTTCAAGATTCTAGTAACCATGCTGGGGCTTGTAGCCCTAATCAGATAATATCGACATTCTAATAATCATGCTGGGGCGTGTAGCCCTAATAAGATAATATCGAGATTCTAATAAACATGTTGGGGCGTGTAGCCCTAATCACATGAGTGACTGATGAGTAAGTCACGAACTTATACCAGATGAGTGACTATGGAGTCACGAACTTGAATCAGATAAGTGACTGATAAGTAACGAACTTGGGCTCCGCACCCTTAGCCATGTGACGATGCAGTCACCTGAGCCTTTTGGCCCTGGCTCTAAGTAACTATCCTTTAGACTAGACAAGCGCTTTTGTTTTCATCGAACTTAAGGTCGGTCAAGCATTTCATGATTATGACGATAACTCTTATGTTAATTAGATCTAATATTTTTGGCTTGCGTTAAACACGCTAATACCATTCTTGCTCATAAGCCAATGTCATACGACCAGTGCTTAGTACCACTGCCGAACTTGACTAATAAGTCACAGCTTCACAATCAATACTGACACCATTGCCAATTCTGACTAATAAGTCAGTACCATTCACAAATAAGCAAGACTGCTAAGCATTTAATATGCAATCAATGTCTAGATATAGAGCACTCAACATGCTTCATTAATAACCATGCATGTTACATACTGGGTGCAATTTTCTTACCTCTGGTTCGAGCGTGAAACAAGTTAAAAACGACCCTTGAGAACAATCGATCCTTTCATCCCTTAGCGGTTACCTAGCCATAACCAAATATGGAACTCCATCAATAAAATCAATAATAAAAGGTTCATGATCTAAAACCTCACTCCCGGGACCTCGAATCGTACTCAAACGGTTAGTAGATTCGATCCCGAGCCTTAGGAATTGAAACCTCGAGCCAAAAACCCTCAAAGTGCCCAAAATAGTACCCTTGAAAAACAGGGTAGTGCCCCCCTGGCGCCATGGCATTACAAGCAGGGCTGACTTGCCCTGGACAACGTTGTAGCGCCTACCCTTAGGCATTGTAGCACTAGAACCAGGGTGATTCAGCCCTGGTTTTTCCCCTTCGAGTTCTCCAAATTTCAATCTTCAAAAAATGATTCCAAACCTCAACCAAACTCACAAATGAACCCAAATACCCATTCTACAAGTCCTAGGCATCAAAACCCAACCAAACTTTGCCAAAAACTTCCATGAATTCTCAACTATCCAATCCAAAGATCCCAACTGAAAATCAAATGAAAAATAGCGCAGCGCTTTACTTATGAGTCAAGAGAAGCAATAGCGCAGCGAGCGCTGGTCGATATGATTAAATCTAATCAACAGAGTGTTACACGCTCGTCCGACCTTATGGTCGAAGAAAACTGAAGCGCTTGACTAGTCTATGGCTAGTTACTCAGAGCCAGAGCTAAAAGGCTCAGAGTGGCTTGATAGTCACTAGGCTAGGGAGCAAGAGCCCAGGATGACTTCACCATTTTCTGTTTAGGGAAAAGACCCCAGGATGGCTCCACAATCATCTATTCAAGTCATTGGATCCCAGGATGATTCCACAATCACTTATTAATACTTATATGCATGCAGTAATAAGTTTCCTTGCTGAGCCTTGGCTCACAGGTGCTATGTGGTGCAGGTAAAGGGAAAGAAAAGCTTACTCAGCTGTGAGTGGAGAACTTAGGTGGCGACGTGTACATATGCGATCGCTTGACCACCACGGCCAAGGTTTCTCATGGGAACTAGGGTTTAACCCTATTTTTGCCACTTAGGTCGTCGGATTGTAACTTTTCAATTCTAATGACCATTTTGAACTGTAAACAACTTTGTAAACACTATTATGGGATCCCGTGTACAGTTTAACATTTTTAATAAAATATCCATTCCTTTTGGCAGAGATTTTAACCCTAGTCCATTAATAACACTTAGATGCACGTTTATGGCCTAATGACTCTTTTAGCGAGTTAAGCACTATATAAAATACACAGTGTGATGGTCCTCGCTATCCAGGGTGTTACAAAACCTGATCAGTCTTTGGTAGACAAAACGTCGCTCTCAGGTAAGTCTACCAATTGCATGTGTTACGTACTATCATGTATCAAAAATGAATTTTCTTTTATCCTATGTCTCAAAAATAGAAGCCTTAGTAACATTTTCAGGATAAAGAAAATGTTTGACTTCAAAATCGTGGAGGAAATTATATGAATGTTTCATTGCAAATATTTTTATGATTTCCTCAGTGATTAATTCTATCACATTAGTATGACAGCTCTCGTTTTCCTTTAGAGTGGCTGAAAGAATTTGTGTCAGGAAAGAGTTTTCACTCCAAATGGTAATGGCATCATCCTCAATAGTTTTTATCAAAAATGGGAGCATAGGATTGTGGCATTGTGTCATCTTTTTATGGGAATGGACTTAAGTTATGTGAGAGAAGAACGTTAGTCCATTCCGAAAATTGAGCCTTAAGTTCTCTAAGTTCTTCCATAAATTGTGTATTAAACTCTCATTGTGCCTCCGTTAATGTGTGTAAAGTGTCATCTAAGGAATTCCTATTAGTCCAAACACTATATGGAGGTTCATGGGGGAAGTTAGGAAAATTTTGCTGAAAATTCATGTCAGGTGGTGCATGGAAATTGTACTCAGACTTCCAACTAAAATATATGGGGTTGTTCCAACTAGAATTATGATTCCTATGGTCGACTCTTTCAGGGTCACAATAACGTACATCAAAATCAACCTCGGGAGCCTTGTGACTTTCTCTATCAAACTTAGTTTCTAAGACCTCAAGTTCATGGTACTATGCACCCCTACGGCTAGTCCCTCAGTAGCACTAAAATTATGATTGTTTCTGAATGAAGAATAATACATTGGAAAATAAAGCTCAAAACCTTTCTTTTCTTCTTCATTTTTTTTTGACTTTTTTTAGATGAAAACAAATCAATAATATAACATAAATTAAAAAATAATATTGAAATAAACTAAAATAAAATAAGTAACCAAAAAAACATGAAGGATAATTCAAGAAATATTTTCTAGTGAGGAAGACCAGGTAAAACCGCAACCTCAGAGAAAACTTCGAGTTTCAAAAGTTTTTTTTTTTTACAAACAATCTAAAGAAATCTTTTATGATGAGGAAGATCAGTTAAAACCGCAACCTCAGAGCATACTTTAAGTATCAAGAGATTATATATTTATTATATGGATGGTTTAACTATGTAATAATGCAAGCATATTTTAAGAAATATTCCTATAAGTATTGGGAAGGTTGTCAAGGAACCACTCGTCCTCCACTCGTTAGAACTCCCCGAGGTTCAAAAGTGAAGAGGGAACGCTAACACAGACATTGAACCCAATTAGGAATAATCTTTGGTTTCTACTTGTAATATTATACAATTATTCCTAAAAAAAAATAGTTTCTTTTTTTTTTTGTATTTTTTTAGAGAAAAAAAATATATATAATTACTTACCTCTATACCTTTTTAAATGAGAACCTTTACTTACTATTACCTCCCCGGCAATGGCCCCAAAATTTGATTAACGCCCAAACGTGACTTCCACTAAGCAGTAGTCTTTGTATAGATGGGTGGCCGATTCCACAAGGAGTTAAAGACACAAAGAGACAAATAAAACGGATAGAAGGTAAGTAATATAAGAACAGTAAAAAGAAATAATATTTTTGTGGATTTGTTTGTTTGAATGACTAAAATAAAAGACAATAAACAATAAAAAGACTTGGTGAGGCATCAGGTTCCACAATATATTTTGGTCACCTATTTACTTTGAAAATTTGCAAATGTATTTGAGTAATAAAATTTCATACTTGAACTACATGCACATGTTATTGTTATGAGAAATCTAGAGTCGACATAATATCGTTGGCAATATACAGTAAAAGACTACTCACAAAATAACAAATTCAGATCTCATGCTAATACTATTGTTATGACAAATCTAGAAGCGACACTATACCATCTCGGCGATAATGCAGTAAAAGACTCCCCACAAAAAAATAAAATTAATATAAATTATTTTAGTAAAACTACATAGAAAAGCTTGATTGAATCTATATATAATTAATAATAAATATTAATTGCTTTAATAATAATAGAAATAATAAAATTCAAATATTTGAACATTAAAACAATTTTATAAATTCAAAATAAAAAAGATTGCAAAATACAAAGCTTCACCCATATCCTCACCAAAAGAAAACTCTAGCCTAAGTTAAAAGACATTCTCACATTTTCAAGAAAATGTGAGAAGATTAGGCTTAGAGATAAAATGGAGAAGAATAAATAAAGAGAAATATCGATAGGGAGAGAAGAGTGTAGAAAATATGTGTTGAATGAGTGAAATTATGATCCAATTTATAAGAAGAGAAAGGAACTAAAACTCAAAATACAAAACTAAAGAGTTACAAAAAAGGACCAAAACATAATTAAAAGAACTAAATAATAATAATATAATGTTAATGGCAACTCTTAAATCCACAAACGTTTTATGATATCATCATTATATATAATTGTTGCCATTAATTTTATTATTATAGATGACCCTATATATATTGTTGCTTCTTTCTTGTTTATTGCAGGTGGGAGACCTGAAGGAAGAGTTGTTGCATGCATGCACGGAGCGCGAGGCGGGAGACAGTAGCTGGCGCGTCAGGCGACTGGCAGGCGAAGCGGGTCGGGTCGCGGCTGGGTCAGGCGCAGGTCAGCTGGGCCTGCTGGAGGATTCGTGTCAGGCGGAGACGCGCCAGGTGGCGCGTTGGCTGCAAAGGACAGGCATCCCATTTTTGGCCTGGCGAGGTGGGCATTGATTCTCTGGGCTAGTGGCTTGCAAAAATACCATGTTTTCACTTCGTTTTTCAGCTTTAATTATTTCTTTCTCTTTCTTTTAAAAATGCAACATAATTCATATAAAAATAAATCAAATTAAATCTAAACTAAATATTTTCAATTGTAAAATTTATTCAAATCATTTCTTTAAAATATTAATTAAGACCCAATTTAATTTGACATTTAAGATCAATAAATGTGTATTTTTTACTACTAATCACAACTCTCAACTAGCTTATTTCTAGTCCCTAGCAATTCAAGCGGATAAAAGTTATTACCAAGATGAATTAGTGAGCTAAATTATGCGAAATTTCCTGACAAAAAATGTTTAGTGAGAATTTAGAAAATACTATTTAAAACTATCAAAGTGGTAATTCAAGAGTTTTGTGTGTGTGTGCATCAAACCATATCGTTCTTTCCACAATCCTTAACACAAACAGTATTAAAAAATTTACCAAAGAATAAAGTCTCAACTTCAAATCCTCACAAAGGTATTAAAAATAGTTTTACAGGATATGGTTGACACTCTTGGAGTTGGAAATTTATCAATTTACACTCAAAATTGGATGTTATCGTTTTAGAACAAATATTGTTAACGAATATTGATCAAAAGAAAGACTAATCAATTAATTGGAATCTAAATGACATAAAATTCTTCGGGATTTTACAAAATTATACTAAGAGCCAAAATAAAAAAAATAAAAAAATACACAACTTTTTTCTTTTTCTTTTTGATAATTTGAAAACAAATGTAGTAATATTGATTGTTTTTTTTTAACAATATTTTTTTCAACAAAACTACAAAAGGAGGAAATGAAAAATGTTGCTCTTGTTCTTTTCATTTTTTTCATTCATTTTTTTGTATATATATATATATATATATATATCTTTGTTATAATTATTTTTTTCTTTCTTTTTTTTTACAAGAGACAACAACAACAAAAAACAAGAATTAGAAAGAAAATTACAATCAAATACAACAAAGGCTCTTTAAAACAAAAATTATCCCTCTAGTAAATGTCATGTTTTAAATTCCAAAAAAATTAATTTTATCAACTCAAATGATCAATAGAAGTTTTCAAAGTTGTTTTCTCATTCTCACAACTCACAAAAAATTAAAAGCTTTATACTTTAGAATGTTTCTCAACTGAATGTGTTAATAAATTTCTTTTCACGTGTTTGGTTATGTATGAAATTACTCTAAAAAATTACCTCCTAATAGTAAAAATAGCAAAAACTATCTCACAAAAAATTTTGTTGTCATGAATTTTGCAAAAATTTAACTCAAAATTTCACAATGGTAATCAAAATATTTTTCAACACATGAATAGGCTCACTACCCCCAACTTTAAATGAGACATTGTCCTAAATGTCTAATGTTATGCACATTGTGGGAGCAAAAAGGAAAATGATAACCACCATACAACAACAAAACCCCAAAAAGTGAAATTGCGCAACATAAAATAAAACATACTAAAAAAGGAAAGATAAAACATGATCAGTCCGTGGTAGACAAAAATGTCGCTCTCAAGTTAGTCTACCAATTGCATGTGTTGCGTACTATCCTGTATCAAAAATAAATTTTCTTTTATCCTGTGTCTCAAAAATAGAAGTGTTGATAACATTTTCTGGAGAAAGAAAATGTTTGATTTCAAAATCGTGGAGAAAATTGTATGAATGTTTCAGTTGCAAATATTTTTATGATTTCCTCAATGATTAAGTCTATCACATCAGTATGACAGCTCTCGTTTTCCTTTAGAGTGGTTGGAAGAATTTGTGTACGGAAAAGAGTTTCACTCCAAATGGTAATGGCATCATCCTCAATAGGTTTATCAAAAATGGGAGTATAGGATGGTGGCATTTTGTCATCTTGTAATGGGAATTGACTTAAATTATGTGAGAGAAGAACATCAGTCCATTCCAAAAATTGAGCCTTAAGTTCTCTAAGTTCCTCCATAAATTGTGTATTAAACTCTCTTTGTGCTTCCATAAATGTGTGTAAAGTGTCATCTAAGGAATTTCTATCAGTCCAGACCCTATATGGAGGTTCATGGGGGATGTTAGGAAAATTTTGCTTAAATTTCATGTCAGGTGGTGCATGGTAGTTGTACTCAGACTTCCAACTAAAATCGACGGGGTTGTTCCAGCTAGAATTATGATTCCTATCGTCGACTCTTTCAGGATCACAATAACATTCATTATAATCTACCTCGAGAGCCTCGTAACTTTCTCTATCAAACTTAGTTTCTAAGACCTCAAGTTTGTGGTACTCTCTTACACTAAATTTGTATGCACCCCTAAAATGGCTAGTACTCTCAGTAGCACTAGAATTATAATTGTTTATGAATGAAGAATAATACATTGGAAAATAAAGCTTGAAACGTTTCTTTCCTTCTTCATTCTTTTTTTTCATTTTTTTATGAAAACAAATCAATAATATAACATAAATTAAATTATAATACTGAAATGAACTAAAATAAAATAAGTAACTAAAAAAATATGAATAATATTCTCAAAAAATCTTTTCTGATGAGGAAAAGATCAGATAAAGCTGCAACCTCAGAGCATACTTCGAGTTTCGAAAGTTTTTTTTTTTGACAAACATTCTCAAGAAATATTTTCTGATGAGGAAGATCAGTTAAAATCGCAATCTCATAGCATACTTCGAGTATCAATGGATTATATATTTATTATATGGAAGGTTTAACTATGTAATAATGCAAGTATATTTTAAGATATTCCTATATGTATTGGGAAGGTTGTCAAGGAACCACTCATCCTCCACTCGTTGAAACTCCCTGAGGTTCAAAAGTTAATAGGGAACACTAACACAGACCTTGAAGCCAATTAGGAATAATCTTTGGTTTCTACTTGTAATGTTATATTATAATTCCTAGAAACAAATTAAGTTTCTTTTATTTTTGTGTATTTTTTTAGAGGAAAAAAAAAAGATATAATTACTTACCTCTTTACCTTTTAAAATGAGAACATTTACCTACTATTACCTCCTTGGCAACGATCCCAAAATTTGATTAATGCCCAAACGAGATTTCCACTAAGTGGTAGTCGTAGTATAGATGGGTGGTCGATTCCAGAAAGAGGTAAAGAAACAAAGAGACAAATAAAATGGTTAGAAGGTAAGTAATATAAGAATAGTAAAATGAAACAATATTTTTGTTGATTTGTTTGTTTGAATGATTAAAATAGAAGACAATAAACAATAAAAAGGCTTGGTGAGACATCGGGGTTCCACAATATATTTTGGTCACCTATTTACTTTGATAATTTACAAATGTATTTGAGTAATAAAATTACATACTTGATGTACATGCACATGTTATTGTTATGATAAACCTAGAATGGACATAATACAATTGGCAATATGCAATAAAAGACTACTCACAAAATAACAAATTAAGATCTCATGCTAATACTATTGTTATGAGAAATCTAGAAGCGACACTATACCATCTCGGCGATAATATAGTAAAAGACTACCCACAAAATAATAAAATTAATATAAATTATTTTAGTAAAATTACATAGAAAAAGCTTGACTTAATTTATATAAAATTAATAATAAATACTAATTGCATAAATAATAATAGAAATAATAAAACTTAAATATTTGAACATTAAAATACTTTTATATATATAAATAAAAAGATGGGAATATACTCATTTGGTACCCTATGTTTTTGCAAAATATCATTTTGGTACCCTCTGTTTTCAATAATGCTCATATGGTACCCTGTATTTTAAAATCGTACATATTTGGTACTTTAAACTCATATTTGATAGATAAAATTTTGTCAATATGATCAAACTGTAATCAGTTATATGTAATTATGTAATTAAATTTAAATTTGTAACTTACATAATTGACAACAGTTTGATTAAATTGACAAAATTTTATCTATCAAATCTGAGTTTAGGGTACCAAATATGTACGATTTTAAAATACATGGTACCATATGAGCATTATTGAAAACAGAAAGTACCAAAATGATACTTTGCAAAAACATAGGGTACCAAATGAGTATATTCCCTAAAAAGTTTACAAAGTACAAAGTTTCAACCATATTCTCACCAAAAGAAAACTCTGGCCTAAGTGAAAAATCATTCTCACATTTTCCATTGATATTGTGAGAAAACTAGGCTTAGAGATAAAATAGATAAGAGAAAATATGGTAGGTAGAGAAGTGTGTAGAAAATATGCGTTGAATAAGTAAAATTATAATCCTATTTATAGAAAGAGAAAATGACTAAAACACAAAATACAAAACTAAAGAGTTACAAAATAAAATGGACTAAAACATAATTAAAAGAATTAAATGATAGAGTTACAAAATAAAATGGACTAAAACATAATTAAAAGAATTAAATGATAATAATAATAGTATAACGTTAATGGCAACTCTTAAATCTACACATGTTTTATGATATCATCATTATATATAATTGTTGCCATTAATATTATTATTATATTATCATTATTATTTCCTTTATCCTTAATATGACCATATATATATTGTTGCTTTTTTCTTGTTTATTGCAGATGGGAAACGTGAAGGAAGAGTTGCTACATGCATGCACGGAGGGTGAGGCGAGAGATGGCAGATGGTGCGTCAGGCGGTTGGTAGGAGGCTGTTAGGCAGAGCGGGTCGAGTCGCGGCTGGGTCAGTCGCGGGTAGGCTGGGGCTGGTAGAGGACGTGTGTTAGGCAAAGAGCGCGCCAGGTGGCGCGGTGGCTGCAAAGGACAGGCAGCGCATTCTAGGCTTGGTGAGGTGGGCCTTGCTTCTCTAGGCTGGTGGCTTGCAAAAATACCAATTTTTCACTTCGTTTTTCAGTTTTAATTATTTCTTTCTCTTTCTTTTCAAAATGCAACATAATTCCTGCAAAAATAAATCAAATTAAATCTAAACTAAATATTTTTAATTGTAAAATTTTTTCCAATAATTTCTTGAAAATATTAATTAAGACTCAATTTAATTTGATACTTAAAATCAATAAATGTGTATTTTTGACCACTAATCACATGTATACTTCTTAAACCACCAAATAATATGTGCACATAATACTATACACTAACTTAATCATATGCTAAAAACTTATAAATTATAACTAAAATAATTATAATTATATAAATTATAACTATTTTCTAAGTCATAAAATCATACTTTAAAATAAATAATTTAAATTTAAAGCAATATTTTTAAATTCTACCACTCAAGTTATAATTATAAACTAATAAAGCTAACATAAGCTAATAATTAATTTATTAGTGTGAGTTAAATATGTTATAAATATGTCCAAATTATAAATGTGTCATGTAAGGTTAACATAACTTGAATATGACATGTTTACATATCGTGGTAAATATGTCGTGTCACAAGTTAATCTGTTTATAAACGTGTCATGTTTGGGCTTATATTTCATAACACTTTATTTAATCGTGTCGTGTTCGTGTCGAGTATAATCGTGTCATATCGAAATCGTGTTGACCTGAAACATGACACGATAACAGGAATTGTGAGCCTACTTTAGACCTTCACAATTGTCATGTAAGTGTAAGGGAATTTTTAAAAAATATAGTTTTTATACCATCAATGTGCAAAAATATGAGAATTATACTTTTCTTAATTTGTATAGGAAAATTTATTAAAGAAAAAATTAAAGTTTGTGAAACACAATTAGTAGCTAACTAAAATATGGAAATGCCACATTTTTTTTATTATGGTTATGTTTTCTTTTATTTTGAAGGTATTTTATTTTATTTTTTCCTTCTTTTTTTAATTATTTTTCAATTATTGTTTCTTTGTTTTTTTTCCTTACTTATATTTTCTTCTATTTTTCGTTTTTCTTTTTTTTTTCATACTAATTTTTTCCTTCATCTTTTTTTTTTCTTTTCATTCTTCTTATTCTTCCTCTTCTTCTCATTTTTATTCATTTCTCTATTCTTTTCTTTCATTAATATTGTTTTTTTTCAGTTTTCTTCCTTTTTTCATTTTTTTTAAATTTTTTTCCTTTTATTTTTTCTTCATTTTTGTATTTATTTTTTTCTCCTTCCATTTTTTTCTTTTTTCACATTTTTTTTCTTCTTCCATTATTTTCTTTTTTTTTCTAACAAATTTTTCATTCATATTTTTTTCTTTCTATTTTTCTATTATTTTTCTTCTTCTTCTTTTTCATTTTTATTCATTCATATGTTTTTCAAAAAATTCAAATCAATTTTTTCAAAATTTTCTTTTTACTGTAACCCTTATAGGAACACCAAAATTCTGAAGAAAAAAAAAACTAATAAAAATATGAAAATGTGAATGAGTAACCTGTTAAGAACATTTAAATCTAGAAAAAAAATTATATGAAGAAGATGAGAGAGAATGGAAAGGGAAAGGAGGTGGATCTGATTTTTTTTTCTATCTTCAGAAGTGTGATAACTAGTTACTTTCTCGTTCTTTGTGTGTATATTTCTGGGAATAACTGATTACCTTCATGTTCTTTGTGTGTATATTTCTAGGGGTAACTGATTATCTTCACGTTATGATGTATGTGTATATTTATGAGTTCTTTATGGTAATTGGTTATCTATGTTACTAAAAGCATAGTTACTTCTTTTTCATTTTTTAATGAAAGTGTTCTTCTTCTACTTTATTCAAATTTGATGTTTCTTTTCATAGTTAATACGAGTAACCTGTCACCCCTCTTATGGTAACTGGTTACCTTTCTTACAGCAAAAAATTACTCATCTCAGGATAACGGTTACCCATCTTGGTACATGTTATTTAACCTAGTTCTAGGATATTTTTTTTTACATAATTGTCTAAGATCAATCAAGTAACTAGTTACTTTACCCTGGATTTGAAAAAAGAAACATATAATCTAAAAAAAAAACTATTTGTAATAAATAAAAAATAATTTTCAACACAATTCATATTAAAAAAAATTTAAAACAACTAAAGAAAAATTTAATTTAAAAATAAATAAGTTTAAAAAAATAATAATTAAATTATAAACACATCTTTTCAAATTAATAAAATTTGATTAAAAGTAAAATTATGACATAAACTAATTTTTATATAAAAATAAGAGAAAATATATCATAAAAGTGAAAATTCTTAAAGAAAAAAATCAATGTTTTTACATTCTATTAAAAATATCTTATTCTAAGTGTAACATGTGTTACAGGTGGTAGGTACGAACGCACTTTTCATTACATCACATGTTACGTGAATAAAGCAGAAGTTAAAGTAGAACTATTCTTATGATTGGATAAAAGCCATAATATTATAATTCTGTAGAGGCAAGTTGGTCACATTTTCATTCAAAGCCAAAGAAACCATAAGCGGTAGTTAAGTTGGGGGAAAAGAATGGAAGAATTTTGTTTGGAAATGTGTGAATTTGCTCAGGCTGCATTTGCTTCTATCTTTCAAAAGGCATAGACACTTTCACGTGGGTAGGGCAGCTCAACCTGTCCAAATGTGATGATAGTCTGATACAAAGTCAGAAATAGTTATCTAAATCGATGAATGAAACAAAGCAAAATGGAAAGGGAAATTTCACTGTAGATGCGTAAAGGTAGCCTATATAACAAAATAATATTAAGGTAAGAGAACGAATGGTTTGCGATTAAAAATCTGCATATTTTAAAAGTGAATGAAAATTTGAATTTAGTGACTAAAAATATATTTTTAAAAATGTGATTAGTCTAATATCATTAAACTACTTTTGAGTTTTAAAAAAGTTGAATCTGTGACTGGTAGTAAATTTGAAAATTTAACAGAAACTGAATACGTGATTGATTCAGCTGAATCTAAATATTATTTTAATTTTATATACATAGGTTGTATAATATTAAATTTTAATTTATCAATAGATTTAATTAAGTAAAATTTAATTATATTGATAAATTAAATTTAATAATAGTGTATTGATTAAATTCATATCAATATTGTATTTTCATTAGTTTTGATTTTTTTTTTTTTTTGTAAATTAAAGTTACATTTTTTTAGGGGTTTTGGAAAAGAGAGAGAAAGAGAAGAAAAGAGAGGGAATTTGGTTTTAGGGGTTTTGGAAATAAATTTTACAAAATTGAGAAAACTTTCTTTTCTCGTTTTCAACTTTCCTTCACAAAATTTGAATGCTGAACTGAATTTAATTTTAAAAAACAACCAACCAATCAAAGATTATTATGGGACCCACAGATTTTAAATATCCAAAATCATAAAATTGTATCCTAATTGAATATTAATCAGGCCCTAAAATATCATCACATTTTTATCCTAATATTCTCCTGGATTCCAAAAATGCCCCTATCATAAATTTTCCTTTCTTTTTCTCCTATTATCTTCTCCCTCTCTATCTCTCACGTTTTCCCTCTCTATCTCTCAAACTCTCATACAAAAAAAAAAACAAAAACAAGACAGCCACCATTATTTTAATCTATACTAATTTTCGAGTTTGGATTTCAGGGGCAAGTTGTGAATCATTTCAAGGCAAGAATTTCATTTTGGATTTTGGATATAGGGGCAAAAATCGTATGGATAAGTATATATTTGTTATATGTAGTGAGGAAACTTGTTTATCTACATTGCTTTTGCTATTTCGAATAGATTTGTGTATGTCTTCATGTTTTATTATAATTGTTAGCTGTCGGAATGGATTTTCGTTCCTTTCTTGGTTTTTTCTGGGTTTTTTGTCTGCCTCGATGAGACTTGATGGACCTCGATAAACCCTCATATGTTTATATTAATTGGCTACCTCGATATGCCTCGATGGTCCTATATGGACCTCGATAAAACCCTCACACATGTAGGGAAAATGACTACATCGATGAGACTCAATGGTCCTCGATGGACCTTGATAAAACCCTCACACATTTAGAGAAAATGACTACATCGATAAGACTCGATGGACCTCGATAGAGGCATAGAACTTAATGTATGTAGTATATGCCTCGATGGGTTCATAAGAAATTTGTTGGGTGGTCTACCTCGATGTACCTCGATTGTACTCAATAGACCTCGATAGGCCTCGACATATCTCGATAGAAATCGATTTTTTGTTGTTTTATGTTATAGTTTTAATTTTTGACCTATATTTTTGTTTTTTGATAAATATTCGACTGTTTCCATATTTGTTGCATTCAATGGTGTTTGGGAACTGGAAAATAGGGATTGGATTTTAAGGGATGCTAAAAATCAAGTTCTTCCTTTGGAGAAGGGTGTGACGTATGAGCACCTGCTTCACATTCTTTACGATGAGCTTGAAGTGGATAAATGTGTGCATGACTTGAAAATTGAGGTCTCGTACACATGACTCTCACAATCCGTCAACCTACCGTTATAAAAATGATAGGCATGTGCATGTATTCATTTGGTTAGCATCGAAATCTGTAGGGAAGCTCATTCTTCTATGTGTGACATTGGTTAAGAAGGAATGTATAAGAAATGCACCAGCCTCTCCTAGCGTTAATAAAGAAGTTCGATTTGAAGAGAATATTTCTCCCCCATGTCATGGTTTCAAAGGAACTCAAAGTGAGGTTGGGACATTTGTTCTCGAGACAAATCCAGACGTTATAGTCCATGATGATATCCCTGTTAGAGATCTGCAATATTTTCATGACACAATGGAGTACGATCCCTATGGCTACGATCCTTATGTCAACGACGATTCTGTTGTCGATGCAACAGATCTTGGTGGGCCAGATATTAGGGCAGATTTGCCAACACAGAGTTCAAATGTTATGGTAGTTGAGGAGCGCAAATAGAAGATCGGCAAATACCTGGGACCAACAGTAGTCGTCCAGGTCAAAGTATAACCGATGATAGATTTAGATGAAGTTCTCCATTGGACTTAGGTGAAGAACATAGAACATGGAGTGCTCCCATGTTCACCAAAGAGGATATAGAGGCTTCACATCAACATCATTCCTCAACCGACAAAGCTTCAGGAGAATTGCACCTTGGCAAGTTCTTTCAGAACAAGGTTGAATTGAAAACCAAAGCATCCATATTTGCGATGAAGAATAATTTTGAGTTTATGGTGAAGAAATCTGGGACTGATATTTGGTACATTACCTGCAAGGATCCCGATTGTGGTTGGAGATTGAGGGGTAAGAAAAAAATGCGATCTGAAATGTTCGTGATTATAGTATACAACGAATTACATACTTGCTCTCAAGAAATTCGAGATAAGGACCACCGTCAAGCATCACCGTGGGTTGTTGGCCACCTATTCAAGAGGAAATTTTCTACCGATGGTACTCGGTACATGGCAAACAAGATAAGGGAGGACATGAAGCACCAATTTGCGGTCGAAATGAGCTATGAGAAGGCATGGAGATGTAGAGAAAATGTTCTTATGTATGTCAGAGGGACACTTGAGGAATCATACTCTAAGTGTTATATTATTTCATATAATATAATATAATATTAGATTAAATAATGTGACAAAATGTGATTTGTCACACAAATGTGATTTGTCACACCTTGTAACATATTATTGAGAGTCACAAAAATTAGACACATGTGTGTGCCCAAATGTGACATATTTTGGAGTTACAAAATCAGTTACAAATTTCTAACTCCCAAATATTACCCAATAATGTGTATATTATATGTTACACATTTGAGATTGGATTTCACAAAGTCGTGATGATATATGACTGTTGGAGAGATGTTTTTAACTTCCAATAGGTGTTTGGAGGTTACAAAATCATGTGGGAAAGGATTTGGGACGTTTTGGAACGTTTTGGAAAAATGACTTTTTTGTGCTGAAAATGGCCTATGGCCGCGGCCTGGGGGACAGAAGCCAGTGGCCGCGGCCAGTGAGGCTGACAGCCTATGTGAATTTTCAGTTTTTTCCAAATTGAACGTTTCTAACATCCCAAATAACTCCCAAATCTCCATTTTAATTCCATAAACATCCAATTAAACATTGGTAACAGCCATGAGGGTTGGTGGAATTTGAAATTCAAAGGGGTATCTCAAACTCTATAAATAGGAGCCTAATGCTCACTTGTAAGAAACACCATTTTTCATCCACAAAGCACTTGGCTGAAAAATACACCAAAATGCTTGATAATTCCAGAGAGCTATTTCCTTGAGAGATCCCTTAGTGCTTAGAGAATAGGGGGAAATAAGCTTTTGGACAAAGGTCTTAAACCTTGTTCAAGTTGGTGATCCCCACTACTCTACACTTTGGTTGAGTGTGAGAGTTTGTTTGTGTCTTCATTCTTTTGTTCTTCTTATTTGCTTGTATTATTATAGTATTGAGTTTGTAATCTTCTTCTTCTACATCTTTCTATTTACTTGTATTTTGAGCAATTGAGTTGTAATATTTATTTAATCAATATTATCTTGTCCATTGTATTTTTGCATAGAGTTGTATTTGGTTTTTCCATATTTCCATTGAAGTATTAATATATATTCTCTAACACTAAGTTACCTAGATACCTGTGTTAGTTGGAGCATAAGAACCCAGGTACAATTACTGATTTTGTAGCAGAAGATGGTCATTTCTTGTATTGCTTCTTTTCCCTCGGTGTTTCTAGGTGTGGATTCCAGTACTGTCGTCCTGTCATTTGTGTGGATGGCACATTCTTTAAGAATAAGTATGGTGGCCACATGCTATGTGTTGTTCCATTGGATGCAAACAACCAGTTGCTTCCAATTGAGCTTGCATTGTTGGACAATGAAAACCATAACTCTTGGACTTATTTCATGAGAAAATTGAAGGAAACCATAAGGGATGTTGACAACCTAGCTTTTGTATCAGATATGCATAAAAGCATTAATCATGCTTTGGAGCTTGTGTTCCCAGATGCCTATCACGATGCATGTTACCACCATATATGTATGAATGTGGTGGCAAAATTCAAAACTGACCACTGCCAAGACATCATGGAGTGTGCAGTGTATGCGTTTCGAAGAACAGAATTTCACAAGTTCTTTGAAAAGATTAAGGTAATTAATCCGCCCATTGCTCAATATCTTGAGGAGATTGGTTTTGAAAGGTGGGGTAGCGCTTATTTTCCTAGAAATAGATATAATATCATAACGAGTAACTACGTAGAAAGCTTTAACAATAAAACCAAGGAGGCAAGGAGTTTTCCAGTTGCCATTTTCCTTGAATTCATAAGATTCACTCTTCAATCTTGGTTTGTCGATAGATGTGAAAGAGCTGCAAAAGCAACAACTGTGTTATCACCTGAGATGGAAAAGGATGCGAAGCAAATAAGTGAGAAAGCAATTTTTCTGGATGTCCAATTCTTTGATCATCATGAATTTCTTGTGGTCGATGGTAATGGTGATGGTGAGGTGAACTTGGCCACAAAATCATGCTCTTGTTGCATGTTCCAAACCATTAGGATACCTTGTGTACATGCTTTTGCTGCAGCTAGAAAAAAAAGCATAAGTATTTACTCATTGTGTTCCCATTACTATAGAATCGAGGCATTGATGGACACTTATAAGGAAACTATTTACCCTGTTGGGAACAAGGATGAATGGGTAATCTCTGATCACATCAGAGATATGGTTTTCGGTGTCCCCGTTGAGAAAACCCCTGTAGGAAGGCCCGGGAAGCAAAAACTGGGTAGGCGAAAGACAAACCACTATGCTTCACATGGGGAAAAGATCATCAAGCCACGTAAGTGTAGCAGATGTGGTGGTAGTGGACACAACAGGAAGTCATGTAAGGCTAGGCTTTAAAATTTTGTATTATGTAATAATTCAATTGATTTTGTTGCATTTATTATATCCAGGTACCTCTCCTAATACTTTATTGGTTTTGATCTAAATAAATAGTCTTCACAAAATTTTTCCTGTCTACCTCGATAGCCCTCGACACAGTATTCAGTCTGCCTCGATAGGCCTTAATCTGGACCCATCGAGTCCTATCAAGGCAAATTTAGTTCAGTATTATTCTGGACCTATCAAGGCCAATTAAGTCCTATCGAGGCATATATCATCATGTATTATTCCAGACCTATCGAGTCCTATCAAGGCCTATCGATGCAGATTTGGTCCAGTATTATTCTGGACCTGTCAAGGCTAATCGAGTCCTATCGAGATAGATTTGTTTAAGTATTATTTTACCTATCAAGGTCAATTGGCTCCTATCGAGGTCTATCAAAGCAGATTTGGTTAAGTATTATTTTTTACCTATCGAGGCTTATCGAGGCAGTTTGTTTGACCCATTGAGTTTTGTCGAGACAGACACATTCTGTGAATTTAGTAGTTTTTATTTAATAAATTTATCAAAAAAATAATGTTCAATTAAAAACCATATACAAAACTAACTATATACTATACTATACAAAAGGTGTGTCAAGAAAATGTAAAGAGCATCACGGTGATTCTATATCACCGGGCTCATAGTCCTCAGGCAAGATATCAAACTTTGTATTTGATTTTAAGTGGGTGGATCGACCTGAGACCACTAAAATCAGCTGCGCCAACTGAGCCATGATCGTAGTCTGATTCTGAAGTAAGGTTGCCTGGCCCTCCTCAACCCTCTTGAGCCTCTGCATCAACTGCTCATAATCAGGCTGGGCAACCTGACTAGAGGAAGGTGTACATGCCTGTGAAGTGCCCTCCTCAACCCTCAGGACATCCTCGTAAAAAATAGAAGCTTCCTTTGCAACCTCTGCCAGCTTCTCTGCCTCCTTCTCAGGCACTACTTCTTCTGCTACAGTCCCAGCCCCCACTACAGCTAATTCCAACTCAGGGAATAACCTGGAATCAACATCTGGGAGGCTATTGTAGTAGACTACATCACCAGGATGTGGCTTCAACATGGAAAATACCACTAACTGCATGGTCGAATAACATGTGTTAGAAAAACTTTAATAAAATAAGTCATTAATCAATTAATTTGTGACATTTCACAAGATAAAAGTGGAACTTACTCGACGCTTGGTGAACATAGGAACCAACTCAGCTGCCGAAAGAGTGATATCGGTCTTCGTAGCCCAGCTAAGCATCCTGGGAATTTAGTTCCCACTATTCTCACCATACTTACTCCCGATAGCTGGCATGGCCTCAAAATCCCAGTACAGAAGTGCGGGGGCATAGCCATATAAACTATACTTCGACTTCTATTTTTTGCTTGAACCCTATTTCTACTTCTCCTTATAATACTTCAATTTCTTCTGCATGTCCTTCTGAACTCCTCTAATAACCTTCTTGAAGGACAGCTTCCCCCACGGATACTTGAAAAAGTAGTCAAGATCCTCAACCATCTTCAGGGAATCACCCTGTTATCCCTAAAAACTACGAGGATGACGCGGCGAATGAGAATGTGACACATGACATCACACATTAGGGAAAAATGACAAAGTATTGAGAAAAGACCGACATGCAAAAAATATAGGTCTAGGACCTATGGGGAAATCGACCAAGCCTGAACACCCTAGGGGTGGTCGGCCTAAGTAGACCCAAGAGCCCTAGGGGTGGTCGGCCTGACCTCTACCCTAGGGTTGGTCGGCCC
This sequence comes from Humulus lupulus, assembly GCF_963169125.1. Taxonomy (NCBI): domain Eukaryota; kingdom Viridiplantae; phylum Streptophyta; class Magnoliopsida; order Rosales; family Cannabaceae; genus Humulus; species Humulus lupulus. The sequence goes on along the minus strand of NC_084795.1, from coordinate 62,707,942 downwards.
TAGTGTGTCCAAGAGAGTGTTCGACCTGACCCCTACCCTAGGGGTGGTCGGCCCAGTATGCCCGAGGATCCCTAGGGGTGGTCGGCCTGACCCCAACCCCTAGGGTGGTCAGCCTAATATGCTCAAAAACCACCTGGGTGGTTGGCCCACCCTATTCTTCATAGGGTGGTCGGCTCAAACCCCTAAGTACACTTCATTGAGAAATACTCACTATCATTCAAACTAAGATCATTAGGCCTAGCACCCAGAAGGTCACAGGCCTAGCACCCAAAGGATAAACAGGCCCAACACCCAGAAGGTCACAGGCCTAACACCCAAGCCCGGGTCATCGGGCCTAGCACCTAAGTCTCACATACCAACAGAGACTTAACATCTTTCTCATATGTTTTTATCATGCATTATCCACCACAATCTAAAGAAACAACGAGAAGACCCATGATCTCATAATCATTGGGAGGTGGACACGTATCTCCACTACCTGATAATCGTGTACCAAACCATGATCCTAGTACTACTGGTCATATAACAGCCCCTAGGTACTACAAATAAAGGATCCAGGGCTTCATCTTTAGAGGATTGATTTTTCTGGAATTTGGGAGATCTAAAGAACAATTGGGGAGAAATTATGGGCAAGTGAGAATGAGTGAATACTTTGGTTCAATAGTGTAATTGTCGAGTGATTCAATACTAAAAGCTAAGTGGATTAGGTCATTACTGTTCATCAGAACAGGGTTGAACCACTATAAAATTCATGTGTGTTTATTTAAGATAATCGTACTTTGTCGTTTATTCAATTTACTTCATTCAAAAGGTGTCGTATACTATACATACGACCGTTGGCCAATTTCATAGGTCAACATTTTGGTGCTTTCATTGAGAGTACGAAATCAAGAAACACACTTTCATCAGTTTACGATGCCTCCAAAACCCAGTCAGACAAAGAAGACTTCTCCTAGGGATTCTACCACCTAAGATCCCGTTAACGAACCTCAGATGGAGGTTGGAGATCAACCTGATGCGAAGGATCCACAGGACGCTCACCAGGAGGAGATGGCACAATTTTTGGCAAGGCATGAGGCCTTTGCTGCATAAATTGCCCTTCAGAGGGCGACTATGGAACGACAACGATGGGATATAGATGAGCAGGTCTAGAGAATGATTCAGAGGGAGCAGGAAGCTGACTGGAGACACCAAGAGGCTCTTGTCGCCTTGGAGGCAGCTACTCAGTTAGCCCGAGCTAACGCTGAAGCTGCTGCACAGGCAGTGAGGGAGGCTCAGGCCAAAGTAGAGAGTCCTAGGGGAGGAATAGGACCCCAAGGACACTCTCAGAACCACTTTCCCAAAGACAGGATGATGAGGCATAGTCCAAGACTGCCTCCTCCATGACTAAGAAGAATAACACTTCATCTCAAAGTAGGAGTATTACCAATCCGAAGGCCCCCTCCCAAGGGGACCGATGAAACAACACAGGAGATGAAGGTCAAACATTTGAGAGGCATGACAGGAATGGAAATAGCCGCTCAAAGTCTCAAAGTCATGTAGGAGGAGAGGCTCGGGGAAAAAGTCGCACCGACAGGGGCAAGGCGGACCTACCACCCCTACACCCTCAGTCTCGCCAGGGAAAGGAACCGATGAGTAACACCAATATTGTGTTCGATAGGCTGGGGAAAGATGTGCAACCTCAAGATCTGAGGGAATTCATCAATAGGAGGACTAGCGCTCAGGAAGGGGAAGGGACGTCTACCCTACCTGGAGCAGCGATCCCACCAGCACTGCAGGCTCAAATAGATGCACTCGTCATGGCAGTCCAGGGTCTGACAAAGAAACCTTCCAATATCGAGTTGGCACGTAGAAGTGGGAGTCCCTTCAGTGCTAATATCCAAGCTTCTCAACCTCCACCGAAATACAAGACCCCGATACTCCTAACATACACTGGGAAGGAGGACCCAGTACGACACATTGGGAAGTTCAAGGATCATATGGGGTTACTCGGTGTGGAGCATGATTATAGGTGCAGGGTATTCCCTACCACTCTCTCTGAATCAGCTCAGGAATGGTATTGGAAATTCAAACCTGGATCCATCACTTCCTGGGAGCAGTTCAGGAAGGAATTTTGCAAGGTCTTTAGTGTCAAGTGGATTCAACCAGTTTATGCCAATCATTTAGCTTACATTAAGCAAGGGAAAGATGAATCCCTGAAATACTACATTCAAAGATTCATGAGAAAGGCAATGTAATGCCCCAAAATCCCTAATGCGGTTTAATGGCTGGATTAGTAGGCCGGGAGGGCCATAATTGTTTAATTATGCCATTAAATGATTATATGCATGTTTATATGAATTATATTATAATATGATGTTAAATGCATGCATGTGGGTCCACGTTTCATTACAGGAGTGTTTTGGTAATTTGGCCCGTCGAGGGCGTAATTGTATATTTGTATGCATGTCGATGACCTATTGTTGAGACCACATTATAATGTGGATTTGTTCGAGCTATTCGGCATGAGACAATCTTTGAATATTAATTAGCGGTTTAGTCATAACAGGTTTAAGTTCGGGGCTCGGGTGAGTCTCGGGGTGATTTTAATGATTAGAGCATTGCCAGGAATTAAAGGGTAACAGGATGTGAATTATTGGTGTTTAAGAATATCGAGAATAGCGAGAATTGAAGAGCGTTACTTATGATTAACGGAATAGGTGGAAATGTCAATTTTTCCCTTGGGAGCCTTTAGAAACCCTTATTTGACCTAGGGGTATTTTGGTCTTTTTACCCCTAAGATAGATTAAAGCCATTGAAGGCTATAGAAGGAAGATAAAACAGAGCATAGAACAAAGCTTCTCCCGTACCTGTTTTTCCTCATTTTCTCTTTAGATTTTTGAGCCTAACTTGAGGATTCAAGCTTGGGAAGTAAGTCTTAAGAGCTTGGGAGTGTGTTCCACCATTGAAGGTCATCATAATCTGAGCTTGAGGTAAGTTTTTAGCCATTAAATTTCTGGTTTGCTCTGTTTTAGCTTTGGTTTTCAGTTGAGATTTCTAGGTTGGATGATTGGTTTTGTTGGGAGTTTTTGGCTAGGGTTCTTGTGGTTGTGATGCTTAGGGCATGTGGGGATGGTTTTTGGGTTCATTTGGGACCAAAAATGAGGTTTGGAAGCATTGGAATCGAGTTGGAATTGAAGGAGTCGAAGGAAGAGGTTTCAGGGGAGGTTCTGGCTGGGTGTAGCGCTACAGTGCCCACCAGGGGGCTCTATAGTGCTACCCAATGCTCTGTTGGGGGGTTTGAGGTTCTGAGTATAGCACTGGGGCTCTAGTGAGTAGCTGTAACGCCCTGGCTACCCCAGAACAGTTACGGTGAACGGTGGACCGGAAATTTGACTCATTGCCTGAGTCTTTTGGTCAAAAACGTGCTCTAAGTATGATTAACAGGTTAAGGTACAAAACCAATAAAAAGGAAATGGAGATTTTATTACAAACTGCTCTGCAGAGTTAAACAAAACATTTACAAGAGGTTCTCAGTACAAAATGGTCACTAATGTTTGAAATTTACAATCCCGCCGACCTAAGCGGCAAAAATAGGGTAAACCCCCTAGTTCCTCTGAGAACGTCTTGGCCGTGGTGGTCAAGCGGCCACATATGTACACAACACCACATCAGCTCTCCACTCAAGGCTAGGTGAGCTTTTCTTTCCCTTTACCTGCACCACATAGCACCCATGAGCCAAAGCCCAGCAAGAAAACATAACATTTCTCATAAACATTATCAAATGATTATCATTATAATCATACTGAACATAAAGCTTTCAAACAAGCAAATGAACATCACATGATTTTAGCGGGAGAGTGGCTGTTAGGTAAGCCACTAACCTCCAAGCTCTGTTTGTTCATCGACCCTCAGGGTCGGACAGGCATTAATGCTCCTTGAGTCATTCAATGCTAATAATCGATTAGATCTAATCTCCGTTGGCTTGCGTGAACCACGCTAAGTCCATCCTTGACTAATAAGTCAGCGCCAAGTGACCAGTGTCCAGTATCACCGCCGAACTTGACTAATAAGTCACAGCTTCTCAGCTGACACTAACACCTTTGCCAATTCTGACTAACAAGTCAATGCAACGTGACCAGTGCCCAGTATCACTGCCGAACCTGACTAATCAGTCACAGCTTCACAACTGATACTAGCACCTTTGCCAAACCTGACTAATTAGTCAGTGCTATGCTCAAGTGAACAACATATGCTAAGCATTCCATGTTCAATCCATGTCCATATTACACAATTAACATGCCTCACAAATATCCATGCATGTCTCACTCGGGGTGCAGTTTTCTTACCTTTGATTCGAGCTAGAATGAGCAAAAGAACAACCTCTGAGAACAATTTAGCTTTTAGTCCTTTAACGGTTACCTAATCACAACACATTTAGGATACCATTAATAATCAAGATAATCAAGGGTCTCAAACCATTATCTAACCTCCAAGAGATCAATCCAAGCTAATCCAAGTAGCAAGGACACTCCCGAGGCCTAAAACTAGGTTTCCGGGGTCAAAACGAGCAAACGGGGCGAAAACAGGGCAAGGGCTGCGGCCCTAGCACCTTGGGCCGCGGCCCCCAGGGTTCCCAGAGGCTAGGGCCGCGGCGCCCAGCAGGCACAAGGCCTCCACCTGCTTCTTCAAAGAAGGGCCGCGACGCCTCAAGAACAGGGCCGCGGCACTCCACCCTGGGCCATTCCCAACCGCGTTTCTAACACTCCAAAGCCTCCAAAATCATCCCTAAACATTCCCCAATCATCAAGACAAAGTTCCCAAGCTTCCCCATGCATCAAAACCCTCAAAACCCAAGGCTCGAACGAACCGAAAACTCGACAATTCACAAAATCAATTCAAAGCTTAGAAACTCGGAAAAACTCAAAACTTAAACTTCGATTACCTTCAATTGGGTTGTTTTCCGTCGAATCCTTCGGTTAAGAAGCTTCTAATCTTCCCTAGGATCACTATGCCTCGATCCTCGCTCGATTCCGACTCCTAGAACTCAAGATTTCGTCAAAAAGGCTTAAACGGTAAAACGAACTTTGAAAAGGGAGAACGGAAGGTTTTCTATCGTATGTTCTATCTGATAAGCTACTTCAACCTTAAGTAACCTCAAATAAAACCTAATGCTCGGGGTCCCGAAAACACCCCCGGGGACATTATAGTCAAAACCTCCAAAATTCCACCCTGATCTCAAATATTCCCAATTTATCATCAAATGAACATTTATATTACCCCAAAATTGACCCCATTATGGTAAAACCGCTAATCCACTAAAAATAACCGTCTCATGTTGCTTAGCTCGAATATATCTCCATAATAATAGAGTCTCATTCACAAACCAAGTTATGCACCCAAATACACAAATTACCCTCAACGGGCCAAATTATCATCATACCCCTGTAATTGTAAATATGGACTCATATGCATGCATTCCACATCATATCATAATATAATCAACATATACATGCATTTAATCGATTAATAACATAATTAAACAAGTATGGCCCTCCCGGCCTACTATTCATGCCGCTAAACTCATCGGAGAATTCGGGGCATTACAGTAGCCCTGTAGCACTACTCTACTCCTTCATAATCCCATTTTGAGTGTTTTTAAGGGTTTTTGGCTTAGGGTTTCAATCCTTAAGGTGCGGGATCGAATCTACTCACCGTGTGGGCACGTTTCGAGGTCCCGAGAGTGGGATTTAGGTTAAGACCATTTCATTGTTGATTTTCATTAATGGAGGTTATAATTGGTTATGATTAGGTAACCGCTAAGGAATCAAAAGGTCGATCGTTCTCAGGAGTCGTTCTTGTTTTATTTCTCGCTCGAACTAGAGGTAAGAAAACTGCGCCCTGTGTATATGACATGTATGATTGTTGTTGAGGCATGTTAGTTGGTAAATGTGGACATTGATTGCATATTAAATGCTTAGCAGAGCTTGCTTACTTGTGTATGGCACTGATTAGTCAGGGACGGCACTGGTCGCGTATTACTGACCTGAGAGTCAGAAACGGCATAAGCGTTATGAACGCAGGGCCGATAAAAGATTAGATCTAATCGATATCAGCGTTGAATAACTCTAGGAGCACTAATGCTGGACCGACCCTAAGGTCGATGAAAACTATAAGCGCTTGACTAGTGTAGGACTAGTTACTCAGAGCCATGGCCTAAGGCCTAGGTGACTGCTTGTCACATGGCTAGGGAGCAGAATCCCACGGTTATGACTCTATGGTCATACGATAGGTTATATTGATGACCAGTTCATCGAGCACCTATCTTGATAAGCTAGTGAAAGGATCACTTATTTGCAAAGCCCCGGTGACCCTATCGTCACATGGCTAAAGGGAACTGAACCCACTTTAGTGACTTTTCCAATTGTCACTCATCTGTTTTGGACTGAAAGTCCTGAATGATTATTATGATCATTGTTGATATTATATTCATGCTATATTATGTTTTCTTGCTAGGCTTTGGCTCATGGGTGCTATGTGGTGCAGGTAAAGGGAAAGAACAGCTCGCCGAGCCTTGAGTGGAGAGCTTAGGTGGTGTTGTGTACATATCGGCCGCTTGACCACCACGGCCAAGGAGTTCTCAGAGGAGTTAGGGGGTTTACCCGATTTTTGCCGCTTAGGTCGGCGGGTTGTAAATTTGAAACTGTAATGACCATTTTGAGTTGTATATAACTTGTAAATGTTTTTATGGGCCCATGAACAGTTTTATGCGTAAAATAAAATATATCCTTTCCTTTTGATTGGTTTTCTACCTTAGCCTGTTAATAACACTAGAAGCACATTTTTAACCAAAGGACTCGGGTAGCGAGTTAAATTTATGGTTCACCGTAACTGTTCTGGGGTAACCAGGGCGTTACAAGCAAACCGAGCGTCCATGATAGGAGATGAAGGGAAGTTCATTGCAATCTCGGCAAGAATAATTTATCGTATTCCCTTGTGGGATAGTATACTTAGGAGCCCTATCAACACCTTGCAAGAGTTCCTGGATCGAGCCAACAAATACATGAAGCTAGATGATGCTATCATGAAGAAAGAAAAAGGAATAAACCATCCAACCACTATCAAGGCAGATAATAACGACACAAACCCTCAGGGTGGCAGTGGGGGCAACGGTAAGAAGAGGAATACCTCAGGTGCCAAGCAAGGTGGAGAGAAGAAAGCTAAGCTAGCACCAACCAACAAACAGCCTAAGCATCAGCCCTACCAGCCTAGGTTCACCAATTATACCGTCCCGACTACATCAAGGGCTAAGATTTACTTGGCAACATACCAGGAGGTACCATACCAAAACCACCACCCTTGCGTTCAGAAGGAAAGAAGGACAAGAATAAGTTTGTCATTTCCATAATGATTATGGGTACGACACAAATGAGTGCAAACAATTGAAGGATGAGATAGAGTTTCTTCTCCGATTGGAAAAACTCTCGAGGTACCGAGGCAAGACCGAAACCCCAAACAGGAATCCTGAATTTTGAAGGCAGAGGAGTCCACCACTAGAGCCGGCAGCTGTAGACTTCACACTGGATACCATATGTGGAGGGCCCCACATAGCAGGCAACAGTAAAAATGCTCATGAGCGATACTCAAGGACCCTCAGACATGAGGTAGGGGAGTTTTCCCTGTGAATGGAAGTCGAGGAGCAGTCTCCAAAAAATCCAAAGTATGAAAGTGAAACTCTCACTTTTACAGAGGATGACGCCATTCATGTGAGGTACCCCCACAATGACCCTCTAGTCCTTACCATTCAAATCGCCAATGCCCGAATAAAGAGATGCTTAGTGGATAGGGGAAGCTCCGTAGATATTATCTACAAATCATCCCTCGAGAAGATGAAGCTCACAGTCAAGGACCTAACACCGAGTTCCCAAGTAATATATGGGTTCACGAGAGAATGCCTAGCACCAGCAGGAACTATCAGACTACCTGTCACGGTGGGGGATGCCCCCAGGCACGAGACTGTGATGACAGAGTTCCTAGTGGTAGATTTCTCTTCGGCTTACAATGTAGTGCTCGGGAGACCCCTCCTAATGGCGTTACACGTAGCAGTATCTATCTGGCATCTATCTTTGAAGTTCCCCACTAGCGCAGAGCAATGATGCGTACAGGGTAACCAAAGGGAGGAATGAGAATGCTATAATGCGTCAGTGGTCAAGGCAAAGAAAGGACCATGCATAAACAACATGATAGTAACCTTCTGTGAAGAAAATGAAGGAATCGATGAGGTTGTCAACAAGGAAGTTAACGTTGAAAGAAACACTCTACTGGAGTCGGGGGCTCCTTTTAACGAAGATTTGTTGTTATAGCAAGTTTCCCAAAGCGAGGGAAATGACATCGATCCTCGCTTTGGGGATGACGTCATGGGGGTGGGGCCAGTCGAAGTTCTTGACGAAGTCCTACTAGATGAGGAGGACCCGACTAGAGTAATCAAAGTCGGGAAGGAGTTAAAGGTGGAAATTAAAGCACGGTTGGTGGAATTTCTTAAGAAAAACCAGGACGTCTTTGCCTGGTCACATAAGGACATGGTTGGAATTTCTCCATCCGTGAGAAGTCATGTCCTCAATATAAACAAAAACTATCCACCAGTGCAACAAAAAAGGAGACTACTTGACAAAGACTGATCTCAAGCCCTGAAGGAGGAGGTCGAGCGGCTCAAGGAAAATGGTTTTATAAGGGAGGCCTACTACCCTGATTGGGTATCAAATCCCGTGCTGGTCCCAAAACCAAACAGGAAGTGGAGAACATGCGCGGACTTCACATATCTGAACAAGGCCTGCCCCAAAGACTGCTTTCCACTACCCAAAATAGACCAACTGGTCTATGCAATGGCAGGACATGAAATACTCTCATTCATGGATGCATATTCTGGGTATAATCAAATAAGTATGCACCCTCCCGATGAGGAACATACCAGCTTCTAGACAGACAAGGGATTGTACTGTTATAAGGTAATGCCATTCGGCTTGAAGAATGCAGGAGCCACCTACCAACGTTTAGTGAATGGCATGTTTCGAGACTTGATCGAATAAAATATGGAGGTGTACGCCGATGACATGCTGGTCAAGTCCAAAGAAGCTAGAGGACATGTTCAAAACTTGGAGGAATGCTTTGCAATACTTAGAAAGTATAACATGAAGTTAAACCCTCTAAAGTGCTCGTTTGGAGTTGGTTATGGTAAGTTTCTCGGATACATAGTCAATTTGCGTGGAATCAAGGCTAACTCCGAGAAGATCAAAGCATTGATCGACATGAAGTCACCTACCACAATCAAAGAAGTGCAAAGCTTAACCGAGAAAGTAGCTACCCTCAGTAGGTTCATATCAAAGTCTATGGACAAGTGTATCCCTTTCTTTAACTTACTAAGGGGCAGCAAGAAGATCCAATGGACCGAGGAATGTGAGGAAGCTTTCCAAGCCCTGAAGGAGAACCTCGTCCAACCTTCCGTCCTAGCAAAGAAATATATGGTGAAGTACTATTCATATATTTGGCAATCACTGAGCATGCAATTAGTGCTTCTTTGGTAAAGGAAGAGAACAGGGTAAAACACCCTGTATACTATATCAGTAAAAGGCTAGCAGGTGCGGAGTCTAGGTATCCCCCTCTTGAAAAGCTAGCCTACTATTTAGTAATCGCCTCTCAAAAGTTGTGTCCATATTTCCAAGCTCACTCGATTCGAGTCCTGACCGATCAATCACTAAGACAGGTTCTCCAAAAACCAGAGGCCTCGGGACGATTACTCAAGTGGGCAGTGGAATTAAGACAGTTTGATATCACTTATCATTCGAGGACGGCAATAAAAGGACGAGCATTGGCAGATTCATAGTCGAAGGCATCAACCTTGAAGACCCTCCTACCAATCAGAGAATGGAGATATCGAGAAGGAATGAGATACTCATGTATGGAAGCTATATGTTGATGGAGCATCCAATGAGCATAGCTCAGGTGTAGGAATCATATTGATCACTCCGGAGAATCATCGAATCCATTGCGCTCTCAAATTTGGATTCAATGCTTCAAACAACGAGGCTGAATACGAGGCATTATTAGCAGGATTACGCTTGTCTCGAGATGTACATGCACAGTCCCTGGAGATATTCAGCGATTCCCAGCTAGTGGTGTACTAGGTACTGGGGGAGTATCAATCCAAGGGACTTAGGATGGTGCACTACCTGAACAAGGTGAAGGACTTGTTGGCACATTTCAAGAAATACTCAATTATACAAGTCCTGAGAGAGCAGAATGCCAATGCCGATGCCTTAGCCAAGCTTGCCAGTGCCAAAGATGTAGACACCCTAAATGTCATTCCCGTCGAATACTTGGCGGAAAGAAGCATAACTGAGCAGGAGGCACTACCTGTTGAGTTAAGAGATACATGGATGACCCCTATTATTAATTATCTCAACCAAGGAGTAGTGCCTAGCGATCGGAACAAAGCAAGGAAGTTGGTGAGACAAGCTGCACGTTATATGATAGCCGAAGGGGTACTGTACCAACAAGGGTACTCCCTACCACTACTAAGGTACGTTACACCCGACCAGTCAAAGTTGTTAATGATCGAGGTACACGAGGGGTTTTGTGGAGATCACGCTTGGGGGCAGAGCCTATCAAAGAGAATCCTAAGATAAGGATACTTGTGGCCGACGATGAATGAAGACTCGATGGAGTGTGTCAGAAGATGCCACAAGTGCCAGGTGTTCTCTAAGATACCCCGGGCGACACCTAACGAATTGATGCAGATGCAAAGCCCTTGGCCCTTTGCTGTTGTAGCCGTGGACTGAAGCAAAACTGCTCGCCACCATAACCTTGAAGAAAGTCTTAGACTTTGTGGTGAAGAATATCATATGTCGATTTGGCCTACCAAGGAAGATAGTCTCGGACAACGGGATTCAATTCGACAGTGATATGTTCACCGAATTTTGTACGAGGAATGGAATCACAAAGATCTTTTCCTCGGTAGCACACCCAAAGCTAATGGCCAAATAGAAGCAGTGAATAAGACTATCAAAGACACTCTGAAGAAACGCCTTAAACAAGCCAAAGAAGCCTGGCTAGAATTACTTCCGGAGGTCCTATGGTCACATCGAACGACGGCACAGACGACAACATGGCATACGCCATTCTCTTTGGCGTTTGGGTATGAAGCCATGTTTCCAGTTTAACTCACTCCCCCATCGCATAGATCGGAGACATATGATTAGGGGAGGAACCATTGACTAATAGAAGAGTCGCTCGATTTGATTGAAGAAAGACGAGAAAAGGCAAGTCTCGGAGTAGCAACACATCAACAAAAGTGGCCAGATACTTCAACTCCAGAGTGAAAGATCGAAAAGTTCAAGTTGGAGACTTAGTGCTCAAGAGGGTGTTCCTAAACACTAAGGACACTACAGCAGGGGTACTAGGACCTAACTGGGAAGGGCCATACCTTGTGGAGGAGGTGGTCCCATCAGGGACGTACAAGATAGCTCAACTGAATGGAGAACTACTAAAAAACTACTGGAATGGCGAACACCTCCGCCGGTACTATCAGTGAAGCTTTTCAGCAGCGACACAAGTTTTAATTTGCAAATGTAGTATTTTTCAAATTATCTATGTAACAACCATTGTGCTTCAATGAATGATTTAATTTCCTAAGTTTCTCTTAGTTCTTAAAATTTCTTTCAATGAAGGACTTGTCCTTTAGACCTGCCAACCTCATCGGATCATGTTCAACTCTGGTCCTTGAAGGGCCTATCGACCCATAATATCCAAATGAGATACTGGTCCAAGGACCTTGTCGCCAAACTATTTGATCATGTTCGATCCTGGTTCTTGAGGAACCTATCGACCCACAAGATCAACAAGAGAGACAGGTCCTAGGACCTTGTCGCCAAATTAATGGATCATGTTCGATCTTGGTTCTTGAGGAGCCTATCGACTCATACGATCCAAACAAGAGATAGGTCCTAGGACCTTGTCACTAAATTATGGATCATGTTCAAACTTGGTTCTTGAGGAGCCTATCGACCCATATGATCTAAAAGAGAGACAGGTCCTAGGACCTTGTAGCCAAATTATGGATCATGTTCGATCTTGGTTCTTGAGGAGCCTATCGACCCATACGATCCAAACAAGAGACATGTCTTAGGACCTTGTCACTAAATTTATTAATCACATTTGAACCTGGTTCTTGAGGAACCTATCGACCCATACGATCAACAAAAGAGACTGGTCCGAGGACCATTCGCCATTATTTGATCACTTTCAATCTTGGTTCTTGAGGAACCTATTGATCCATAAGATCAAAAAAAAAAAAGAGGCTGGTCCGAAGACCAGTCGCCATCATCGGATCATAATCAAATCTGGTCCTTGAGGGACCAATCAATAATTTATTCTAAGACTCATTACAGGCTCGATTGGCCCATCTAGACCCGGTTGGTCCAACTTAGACACTTCTGTCTACAATCATTATAATGAGTACACGAGAGATTACGTAGATCGAGATTGACACTTGCTACACAATATGCATCTGTGTATAGGTATCATTACTACTGAGTATGAAACCATCACCCGACTACCAATGAGGGACAAGCATTTGTTGCTTGCATCATTGGGTGAAAAGGATAGTATTATGTGTCTAAATGCTCAAAGCAAGGCATGGTCAAGTAGCAAGTGACCAAGGCTTTAAAACCCATGATCACTTAGGGGGCATATAGTACATATCGATCGGGGTATACACAAGCAATGAGGGCGTGACCTTAAGTACTAAGCAAGCTCAAGTTTTTCTAGGACATTTCTTCAACATATGTTCCGAAAGTACAAAAAAAAACAAAAACAAAAAAGGCATTGGTAGGGAGATTCCTAACCATGTCCCTTATGGGGTGGTCGACCTATCACCCATGGGGTGGTCGACCTGACCGTTTTGTTCATGGTACTTGGTGAAGTACCATACTACTCACATTACCATGGTTGTTAGCATGAAAAACATAAAAGAGTAAGGTCAGTATGGCATGCAAAATACATGTGTTCAGAGTATACTGATACTTGAACCAATGACGGTTGTGAGTTGATATATTTGGTAAGCATTGGAAATTAAAATTTTCAATCAATACACTGAGTACTCATAACAAAAAAAGCATAAAGGCATAAAATGTCATATGAAAAATTGTCATGTACAAGGTGCCCCACCAATGGCATAGAAGGAAAGACAGAGTAAAAAAAACCAAAAGAAGACTAACTCGGGCAAGGAGTACCATCTGAAAGACCACCCTGAGCCTTGGCAGCCTCACGAGCTAGACACTTCCTAAGCTCCTTCGCTCGCGTCTTCTCGGGAAGGAAATCCAAGTTCAGATTTTTGTTGGACTTCCAGATCAAGTAAAAGCAAGAGAAAGTTGTCTCTGAATACTCCTCTCGAGCCTTGTCCCAGACAAATTTGACCTCTTGCTCCTTCTTGACAAGAGCATCCTTCCGCAATTGATCCATGTCAGCAATCAACTTCTCTTTCTCGGCTTCAGACTGTTGGAGTTGATCGGCAAGTTTCCCCTCCATCTGGGTTATCTTGAGAGTCAACTTAGTCACTTCCTTCTGTTTGAGCTCCATGGTACTACGGAGGGTGTTGATCTCTTCATCCTTTAAGGCAATGTCAGCATCCCTAGAGCCAAGAACACGCCTAAGGTCCAGCACCTCTTGGAGGACAGCTTCAAGCTCGAAACGAAGGTTGGAGAGTGCAAAGGTATACTCCACAGACCTATCATGGACATGAGAGACTAGCATCAATGCCTGCAAAAAATATAAAAGTGTTAGATAAACGTCAGAGCGCAAGCTAACAATGCAAGAAGAGAATTGTAAAGGACTCACACTCTGAATGTCTAGGAGTGACTTCATTAGAATGGTGTTCAAGTCCTTATTCTTAATCCCATTAAAAGTTGTTGTCATCTGCTCTGGATGAGACGCTCGGTCCATGAGGACACTTAAGTTCCGTATAGCAAAATTATGTGGCTCAGATAAGGGAGCAGGCGCAGAACAGGAAGCACCTGCATCAATGAAAATGGGAGGAATTGGTGTAGACAAAGATGGCTCTACCTCTGCAACAGGACTAGATGCCAAAATAATTGGACTAGACACCAAAGGAGTCGGAGGGGACACCTCAGGAAGAACCTCCATGACCAACTCGGCCTCAACCCTGGCCCTTTTTGCCACTCGAATAGAAGGAATGACCTCGGTGGGAGTCGACCTCTGCTAGGTATGAACAAAACCAAACATGTCTGAGCCTGCAAAAGAAGATCAAATGTTAGAAGGATATTAAGCACAGATGAATCATAAAATAAAGGTGATAAAGTGTCGAACCTTCTGAATGAGATTCGAGTTTGAACGTAGTCTCATCAAAATCGTCTGAAGCAAGCAATGAGCATGCAACAAATGCACCCACCTCATCACCCTCATGTCCAGCTGGCACCGACGAAGAGGGTACCTCCTCGACATGAATGGATCCTGGGAGTCTATGGCAGTCACAGGCTCGGGACCATCATCATCTGGAACATCGACTATGGTAGGAGGAAACAGCCCCACCTTCCTCAGGTTCTCTAGAGTAACGAGGGTCTTGACATTCTTCTCCTCAGGGATCATGGCAATCAGTGCCTTGGCCTTAACTGTCATAGCCTGGGTTAGGAGCGGTCTATAAAAAGGCCCAACGTGCTTAAACTTGGAGTAGTTGGCCTCTGCATCCTTAGTAAAGAAATATTTGTCAGCGTATCTAAATGCCTTGCTATTTCCAGAGATCTTTTCCAAGAAGGTGTTGGTACCCTCACTCATATAATGTTGGAAGTGGAAATACCCTGAGTTGCGTCGAGAAGGGTTTGTCTTCAGGTCAAACAGGTAGTAGATCTCGTGAGGCACTAGAGTAGCCCATTTTCTACGGTGATAGATAATGTACAATGAAGATAAGGCCATGATCGCATTAGGAGCCAATTGAGAAGGAGTAATACCAAAATAGTCTGCAACACTACGGAAGTATGGATGAAGAGGAAGTAGGGCCCCAGACATAATGGCAGAATGTGTCCAAGCACACATACCCAGAGGGGGGTCCTCAGCTCTATCATCTGGACTAGGGATAGTAATGACACACCGGAGAGGTCAAAGCTCTTCCTTAAGTTCTTTACCTTTTCTTCAGTCATGTTAGAGGGCGCCCCCTTGAACCAAACAACCTCATAATCCGCAGGGCGAGGCTTCTCAACCGTTTTCCATATGATCTCACTGGCAAAGGTGGCCCCATAATCTGATGAATGGAACTCCTTTTGTCGTCTCTTCTTCTGTTGCTCAGTCGGTGAGACTGTCTTGCTCTTGGAAGAAGGACGAACCACCTTAGGTCGGAACCTGTGAATAGGACGCTCCTAAGGATGAGTAGCATGGCGATGAGAGCCCTCGGTATGATCTTGCTGAGAAGAATATTGATGGGGAACCCGACTAGTATCTCGGTGCAAAGGACGTTGCAATGGGTCTCACTGACTTGACCTATCCCGCTGAGAAGAATGAGTCCGCTGAGATGTGCCTTGGGAGTCGTGGGGCGTACTGTGCTGAGAAGAAATCTGAGAAGAGCCAGGCGAGGAGCCCTGAGTGATGTGCCTGGAAATATGAGGATCATCTTCAGAAGGTTGCCGAGTCGTCTGTTTTACTCTCGCCATTGGACAGTACCTTTTCAAGAAATCGTCCTCACTGGACAAATATAAAGCGGTGCGAGGGAGAATCCTTTTCACCCTTTCCAAGAACTCCTGGGGAGTACACTCACTAACTGACTTGTCTAATGAAGAGGAGCTGGACATCTGCAGCAAAAGAAAAATGAAGATTAAAGTTAGTAAATGAGCATAATGAAGCCAATAGCTGGGGCTTATCCATTTACCAAGGAGTAAAAATGAAGAAATCAGGAGTAAAATTCTATATAGGGGGTCGGCCTTGTGAGCCTAAGCCTGGGCCAACCACCATGAATCCATCAAATTGCGAAGCAAGAAAAATGGGACATAGGTGGTCGACCTGCCACCTTAGGTCGACCACCCCGGGGATGTAAGCCTCAGAAAAGTGCCAGAGGACTATTCAACTCTCTAGAAAAAGTAATTTTTACAGTACAAGGAAGGCCCCAAGGAGATCAATTGAGGTGATAAAAATATTTTTAGGGTCCCAGGTGGTCGGCTTATGCTTGGGCCGACCACCCTAAATCCCTGAAAATTGCCTAAGGCAAGAGAAAGGAGGTACTCGGCCCATGAATTTCTAAGGGTGGTCGGCCTAGCCCTAATTTTAGGCCTGGAAATCGCCTAAGGGAAGGGAAAGGGAGTACTCAGCCCATGAAGCTCTAGGGGTGGTCGGCCTAACCCTAAGTCTAAGCCTGGAAATCGCCTAAGGCTAGGGAAGGGGAGCCCTGGAGGTGCTCGGTCCAAACACTGTACCTAAGCCTGGAAATCGCCTAAGGCAAGGATTAGGAGCCCTGGAGGTGCTCGACCCAAACATTGTTCCTAAGCCTGGAAATCGCCTTAGGCAAAGGTTGGAAACTCTGAAGGTGCTCGGCCCAAACCTATTCCTAGGCCTGGAAATCACACAAGGAAAAGCCAAGAGGTACTCGGCCCATGATTGGGTTACATGGAGGTGCTTGGCCCAAACTTGATCGTATCCCTGGAAATCGTAGGCACTAGAGTTTGGAGACCCAAAAATCACCAGAACTAGTGAGTGGTCAGCCTAGGGTCTTGCATCCCTCGAAATCGCCCAGGCTAAGGAATTTTACAGAGAAATCTTGATTCAAGTAAGTCAATTACTCTAGATTAGGATACAACAAAACAAGAAGATTCAGACAAAAAATTCCTCAAAAATGCAAAGTGTTTCTTATGAATCTAAGCACATTTAAATTAAATGATGTGAGGATTAGAAGAAAGTACTTACCAAAGATCTGAGTTTGATGAGGAACTAGAGAAATCAGACTTGGATCTTGTTTGAAAGTGGCGCACAAAGCAGGAATGAGAGTAGAAGACCTACTTATAACCTCTCAGGCAGACAAGATATTTTTAGGAATTCAAATTTCCTTGAAAAATATCTGATATGGTTAAAATTTAAATTCCTTGAAAAATACCTATATTTTTAGGAATTTAAAATTCCTTAAAAAATATTTATATTTTTAGGAAATCAAATTCTTTGAAAAACTATCTTATAGTTTTAGGAATTAAAATTCCTTGAAAAATATTTTTTATTTTTAGAAATTAATATCCTTGAAAAATATATTATATTTTTAGGACTTTAAAAACTCCTTGAAAAATATGTTATATTTTTAGGATTTCAAATTTCCTTGAAAAATATATTAGATTTTTAGGAAATTAATTTTCCTTGAAAAACCTAATTACTTTTAGGAATTTCTAATTGTCCCTAAAAAATTCGTACCGAGAAAATTATCTATAGTTAAAAAATTCTGTGTAATGTCCTGAGGGACTTGACTATATAAGTACTGCTACGGTATGTTTCTCAAGCTAGGATCAAGTTTACCGTAATGTTGAAAACATTACAATAAACTTGGGGGGCAAATGTTATCCCTAAAAAATACGAGGATGACATGGCGAATGAGAATGCGACACGTGAAATCACAAATCAGGAAAAAAATGACAAAGTATTGAGAAAAGACCGACGGGAAAAAAAGATAGGTCCAGGACCTTTGGGGAAGTCGACCAAGCCTGAACCCCCTAGGGGTGGTTGACCTGACCCTACCCCTAGGGGTGGTCGGCCTAAGCAGGCCCAAGAGCCCTAGGGGTGGTCGGCATGACCTCTACCCCAGGGGTGGTCGGCCCCAGTGTGTCCAAGAGAGTGGTCGACCTGACCCCTACCCCAGGGGTTGTTGGCCCAGTATGCCCAAGGATCCTAGGGGTGGTCGGCCTGACATGCTCAAGAACCACCTGGGTGGTCGGCCCACCCTATTCTTTATAGGGTGGTCGGCTCAAACCCCTAAGTACACTTCACTGAGAAATACTCACTCTCATTCAAACTGACATCATCAGACCTAGCACCTAGAAGGTCACAGGCCTAGCACCCAGAGGATCAACAGGTCCAGCACCTAAAAGGTCACAGGCCTAGCACCCAAGCCCGGGTCATCGGGTCTAGCACCTAAGTCTCACATACCAACAGAGACTTAACATCTTCCTCATATGTTTTTATCGTGCATTATCCACCACGATCTAGAGAAACAACAAGAAGACCCACAATCTCATAATCATAGGGAGGTGGGCACGTATCTCCACTACCTGATAATCGTGTACCAAACCACAATCCCAATACTACTGGTCATGTTATAGCCCCTGAGTACTATAAATAAAGGACCCAGGGCTTCATTTCAGAGGATCGCTTTTTCTTGAATTTGGGAGATCTAAAGAACATTTGGGGAGAAATTCTGGACAAGTGAGAACGAGTGAATACTTTGGTTCAGCAGTGTAATTGTCGAGTGATTCAATACTAAAAGCTAAGTGGATTAGATCATTAATGTTCATCAAAACAGGGCTAAACCACTATAAAATTCCTATGTGTTTATTTAAGATAATTGTACTCTGTCGTTTATTCAATTTATTTCATTCAAAAGGTGCCGTATACTATACATACGACTGTTGGCCAATTTCACAGGTCAACACACCCCATATCTGTGTTGTCTTCTCTAGGGCATTCAGTATCCCCTCTACCAAATAGCACAAACCCAGCTTAGATGCATCTTCTAGGTTTGTCGAGGCCTTCGAAGCATCTTCCAACTGATTGAAACTAACCTTGGAATCACCATTAAAGTATTCTTGGATGATCTGATCACTTGAAAGATGCTCTCTCAACTCATCTGGGGACGGGGTGTTCCCAAAATTCAGTCTAGTGACTAGGGAAAACTCTATAATCCCAAATCTGCAAAGAGTATTGCCCAAGTAGAACTGGCCCTCTTCAGCCTTCTTTCTTTCCACCTTCCGCAACATAAGCTGATGCAGTAGAACCCCAGAAAAACTAAAGGGCTTAGCCTTGAAGAACTGTCCCAACAAGCATGCCTCTGGCCATTCAATTAGCATGTGCCTCTTAAACTTCTCTATAAGGGTTTCCAAGTAAGTAATACCCCTATAGGTGACACAACCAGGCAAGCGCTTCTCCAATGGTAGAATGAAATCAAGCATCTGAAGAAAAAAAAAACAAAAAAAATGTTAAAAATACAATTTTAAACAATCTTCTAACTATCGAGGACGATCGAGGCATGTCAAGGCCCATCAAGGTTTTAAAAAATCAAACAACATATAAACTATCGAGGTCTATCGAGGTAGCACACAATATTGATGTTGACCATTATTGTCGAGGCCTATCGAGGCATAGGTAAAATAAGAAAATACCCAATTCTATCGAGGCATATCGAAGCCTATCGAGGCCCATGTAAAATCAGAAAATGCATAGTTCTATTGAGGCCTCAACAATATTGATGCTAGGCACCACTGTCAAGGTCTATCGAGGCAATGCAAAATCATAATATATCTAACTCTATCGAGGCCCATCAAGGCCTATCGAGGCACATGCTAAATCAGAAATATGCCTTATTCTATCGAGGCCTATTGAGGCCAGAATCTAACAAATACTATCGAGGCCTATTGATTTCTATCGAGAAGAGTAAAAATCTCGGAAAAAAACCCCACATTTCTTCATACCTCATCCCTGATCTATCCTATGAACAAAAAATTAACAAATAAACCAGGCCCATCCTAGATGACTAAATTTAATAAACACGTTTGCTTAGTTTTATTTATAGATTTATTAATTATTTTTATTAAATTTGTATCATTGTCATATAAATTTCAAATAATTAAACAATATTATATATAAAAAAATGACATAAACATATTAAATGAAAAATTAAACCAAAATATTGTTTATGATTTTTTTAAAATATATATTTATAGGGAGCGGCTACAACGCATCCCTTTTTTTTGCAACACCAGTGCATCCTTTTTCTATTTCAGCACCTGAATAGTTATAATCCAAAAATAAATTATATGATGGTGTACATTATATCTATCTAGAACATCCTACAAATTTTCAAGAAATTCTGAATAAATTATGGTACCGAAACATGGTCTAAACTGTCTGTTGCACGCGTGCCTGTTTTTTTGTTTACGTGTGTAAAATTTGACAGTTTGAACTCTGTTTTCGGCTTCATAAACTATTCAGAATTTCTTGAAAATTTGCAAGATATTCTAAATACCTACAATGTATACCGTCAAATAAAAAAATTTGGGATTATATCTATCCAGGTGCCGAAAATAGAAAAATGATGCACCGATATTGCAAAAAAAAAGGGATGCGTTGTAGTTGTTCCTTATACATATAATATGATAACCCATAAATGATAATTTTTTTAATAAAATTTAAGATTACGTATAATATATTATTATAATGATATTTTATAATATTTAAATCTATATTAATATAAGTATTAAATGTTTATTCTTGTATTAAATATTGTTATAATAATAATAATATTTTATAATATTTAAATTCATATTAATATACTTAGTAAAAAAATTAGATTATATAATATTATCATAATAATATTTAAATTTATATTAATATAATTATTAAATATCTAATATTGTATTATATATTATTATAATAATAATATTTTATAACATTTAAATTTATATTAATATAATTATTATATATATAATCTTATATTAAATATTATTATCCTATTTATACTTTATAATATTTGAATTTATACTAATATAATTAATTAATAAATATTTTTAGTTAGTTTTAAAAATATATTAAATTAAATATTTAGAATATTATGGTAAAATTAATATTACAAATTGTTAAAACCTAAAATTTCCATTATCTATACATTTTTTATATAAAATATAAGAGAGATATTATTTAATATAATATTTTTGTTTACAATCACTATATATTTACCAAAAAACATATTTAATTTAAATATATAATTTTTTTAAATAAAATAAATGACATTAATATGACTTTTTTTAACTCACAATTCAATAAAATTATTTTTCCCGACAGCACAACTATAACAAATTGGCCCAAACACACATTTCCATGACTCAAAAACACAAGGAAAAGATACCCCAAAATTTTTAACATCTATATCCTTCAATTTGCCAGCTTAAATAAGCATAGTAGTAGGAATACAAAGAGAGAGACAGCTATCTTCATCAAGAATACGATTGAATCTGAAATAGTGTCTTCTTACAAGTAAAATACAATAACAAGTGGGCCAAAAAAGAAGGAAAAATAAAAAGGCAAACGAGAAATAATATGAACAGTCGGTGGATAATTATGTTAATATTTTTGTCTGCTGCCGGTTTTTCTCAAGCATGAGACCGATCAAGTAAGGTCATGTATGCGTAACATACAGGGTAATATTCACTAGTACCTCTAGGGGAAAAAACGGTTTAGGCTTCTAGATTTGAGCTCTAAATTGAACTCAAAACTTGAAACTAAATTCCTGCTTAGCTAGACATCATTACATGTTCAATTGCTTGAAGTGCTTGATTGGCAAAGAAACGAACATCAACATCAGGATCCTCACTCAGCTCAACCAGACACGGACGAATTGTCTTCTCTACAACCTGATTTTACAGAAAACCCAATTCAGAAAAAGGAAGAGAAAAGTCTCTAATTAAATAAAGTATTGACAAACCAATGTGTGCAAGATACTCTGATGCATCTCAGCTCAGTATATATGTACATATATATCAGATACTTACAGACTGATCAACAATGGGGATGAGCGACTGCAGCACCTTAGCCACGTTGAACTTGATGTTGGGTACCCTGAATGTAAAAATTCAAGGGAGCAATCAAAAACCACCGTACCTGATCATATCCTTGCTACAAATAGACTTATAGCTCAAGAATTAACTAGATACCTATCCTTTGATGCGTTGATGACAACAGGCAGCAGTTTTGTACAGGTAATTTCTGAAGCCATGATTGGGGCAAGAAGAGAGATTGCACGCAATATAGTCATGCGATACAAATAATGTGGGTTGTTAATCATCTCCAATACCTGTCCAGATAACATGACAATTTCTGCTGCTTTAGAAATATATCGGTATATAAGTTTATATTCATCACAAGTGACAAGTAAAAAGGAATTCAAAGTGAATTAGAACAAGTCTTGCCTAATAGGATTAATACACAAAAATATTCATTCATCAAGGGAGATAATTCTAAAAACAAGAAAAGAAAAAAAAATGCAACCCTTGAAGTGAAAGCAATTGCGAAGTCAAAATCATTAATAAACCTGGGGAATAATATGCTGCATTGCCCAGTCTGGACCAAATTCTTCTGCAAGACGCTTCAAGTTGTTCGCAGCTGCATCACGGATTGAGTGAACCTGCAATGAAACACCAGGATAATGAGCAACTGAAAAAATTGCATCAGTAGTCAATTACATAATGACACCATTTCTCAGCTGTGAATGCAAATATGCATGCTAGTAAAACAAAAGGGCAAGAATCTTGAATTAGCAAGAAAAATTATCATATAGGTAAAAGTAGTAAAATTATCTCCTAGAATTTTTACAATCTTCAAATGGACTTCATAATAATGTGATCATGAATCATGCTCCCAATGGTTCAATATTAAAATGCTCTCAAAGTTTGTACCTTCACCACTCACGGACCATAAGTATACCACTCTAACCAGAAACAATCACTGATTAATGAACACAGAGATCATACGAACAGTAGGTACCACTAGTTCTTGATAAAACACAGCTTACAAGTTACAACAAAGAGGACAACATGGATGTGCATGTCAGAAAAGGTGAAGAACATAGTGATGTGTTGTTCAAAATTGGTAGCATGCAAGTCAGGATTACACATACCTTATCTTGTAACCACTGCATGCAAAGGGCGCCAAGTTTGTCATCAAAAAAGCCTACACCCAATTGGCTAGCTAGTAAGGGTATATACTCTATGATTGCTAGCCGGACTCTCCAATGTCTATCCTCAGCAAGCTCGACAATTGCTGGTAATAAGGATTGAGACAGCAGATCAATCCCAATAACCTGCACAAAAAGCTTGTTCAATATAATCACCATCAAGAAGAAAAAACAACTAAATAATTAGTTGGTGCATTGTGTTTGCAAGTAGAAGATATTGAACACTAAAAAAACATATATAAACACTTGGAAGTAACTAATGAATTTTAAAACCAGACCTGATTCACTTGATCAAGCTTGCTGATAATATTGAGGCGCACATCAGGAAATTCATCCTTCAGAAGAGAGAGAAAAATTGGAAGGAGCTGTTCAATTGTTGCATCCTGCATTGACCACCAAAATAAGATCTTAAAATCACATGGCAGTTTATAATCTTACAAATATAAACAGACACAATAAAATAACGTTGCAAAGATCCATTGCATATTCCAGACCTGAAAAATCAGCATCTATAAAAAACCTTAGTATCAGTTCAATTACATTTCTTTAAAAATATAATATATATATATATATATATATATTACAATGGAAAGAATGCAAGGTAATTTCATCAACACTTGCACAAAAAAAAATTAAAGGAACGTTGACAAGGATAAAATTACTAATGAAATGGAATTCTACTTTGTCATTTTAGTGATATATATACACATACACCATCAAGTCAGCTGACATTTCATCACTATACTTTATCAAGACCCTTGCACAACATCTCAAACAATTTTTCTCCCTTATTTGTATGCTAATTTTGGTAAGAAGAAGGAAGACTAGGAAAGATGGAGGTGTTAGACTAGGGATAATGTAGGTGTTATGACTTGAGGAGAGAAAGGAGTAACAATCTGTTAGGATACCATATTACCCACATCCACATGGATGCCTCCTCTAATATGTTTAGCATTTTGGAAGTTAACTCTATCTCAATGGTTTGGTATAAGAGTTAATACCCTCTACTAGGACCAACGTCGCAGAAGGAGCAACTAAGTGTAGGCTTAGTTGGCGGTGGTATATATCCACTTGGGCATCCTTCTATCACAAGCTAGTTTTTTGAGAATTCTACCCAAGTCGTTGTAATGTAGTCTCTTGAAGTGTGTTTGTACTTGAAATGATATATAATAATTATTTATTTATAAAATTTACTATATTATCATTTTAATCATTTTTAGGAGGGTATATTAATCAATAATCATTATATATATAATAAAAAAGAGGTGAATTAAAAACCTCCCACTAATGGAAGGATCGAAAATGGTGGGCCCAAGAGGTTTCTACTGCTCAACTCCCACTAGTTGTTCTTCCCGAACAATAAATTTATTATCGAAATCCCATCTATTTCCCTCCACCCCCACTTCTTCCTTTTGCCAAGTATAGCCTTAACAACTAAAGGCAATCAAACCATCAAAAGCTTAGGCAGTGTTTGGCAAAGGGAGACATAGATGGATGGAAACAAGTGGAGGGACAAGGATAGAAGGAGAGGCAAAATTCCCTTAATTAACAAGAATGAATGTGGGAGAGGAGAGCAAATTGGAGGGGTTAGTTTGTTAGAAAAGTTTGTGGCCACCATTTTGGATCCTTCCACAAATGAAAGGACTTAATCTCTCATCTCTTTTTTACACCAAATGACACATGTTCTTTTAAAAATTATTAAGAGATGATTAAAAGGAATATAATAATTTTACATATAAATGTTTATCTATCATTTCAACTCTCCAACCCTTTACTACACACAATAACAATTGAAGGGATTGTTACTCTTTTCTCCCTTTTTCCTAAGGTCTCCTCCTTCCTCTTATTGTAAGGGGAAGTGAATCTCTATTAAGGGCTAGCATAAAAAACTTTGAGCAAAAGACCACCTGCAGAAACTTTCCTGAAGTACACCATCCAAGACCAAAGAAATAAAGAAACAATCCAAAAGGAAAATAGTGAAAGTGAAATAATTAGACTAGAACTAAAAATCCCATTATAATTGTAAAACAGCAAAAGAACAAATTAACATCTCATCAGATGATTGTTAGATGCAACACAGAGTTCGTAAAACTTGGTTATGAGATAGATTCTTTGCCGAACAAGCTCCCTATGTTACAATATTCTTACCTTTCCTAAGATTGGAGCCATTCCCATTATCACAGAAGCTAATGCAGATCGAACATGTTGAGAAGAATCTGATGACAATTCCTACACAGTTCATTATAAAGTAGTGATATAGCAGATGCTTAAGAATGAATTGACCTGTAGCCCACCAAAGTGGCAGATAATATCAGCAAATGAAAAACTTATAGTAAACATGTGCACCTTCACACAAGGAAGAATATGCTGAATTGAAAGTTCAGGACTTAAAATCCGGCAAAATTTGGTCACTCGGCCAGCAGATGCTATACGTACTTCTGCCTCGTTATCTCGAAGCAATCGCACATATGCAGGGACCAAGTCCGTCCTGGAATAACATCTCAATTAATCACGTATCTCAACATAGATAAAGATGCAAATTTTATTTAGAGAGGTCTGAAACTGTCGAACAAAAGATGGTTGAATTATGTGGCATGAAATAAAAACAGATAATTTCACTCAATGCCAAAAAATCTGGAATTAATGAAAGTTAATACCTGGTTGGCTCAGGGCCCACTGCTTCACAAAGCTCGTACAATTGATTTGCTACCATGTAACGAACACGCCAAGACTTATCCTAATCATATTCAAAGCAACATACAAGCTTATGGAATCAGTGAAATGTATATCAGAATTACAAGTTTATGGAGTTGGTGACATACATATTAGAATTAGAAGCTTAATGGATCAGTGAAATGCATAACAGACTATATCATCGAATGCTGGTGACAAGACTTAAATGCTAAGCCTGTCGAGAATGCTATCAACTCATAATATTTTTTTGGTTTCCTGGTTGCTGAAAATATTTCAAATATATATTACATACAATGTATATGTTCAAACTATAATTTTCATTTTCAATTATTAGAAGTATTCAAAAATACACCTTAATGCTAGTTACAGTACAGTTATGCCCCATTTTTCACTTGAAAAGGCTTCTTAACCCTCATTTACACTGTTTTCATATCCAAGTTTTCCTAACAAAATGCTGTCTGGTAAAATTCCTTGGAACAAAAAATAAATCTTGTTTATGACCAGAAGTGTGTACAACAGTGGTACAGTGGGACACAACGTAGATAAATTTTGTCCAACCTTAAATCTCCAACAATAGTACCAGTCACCCATTAATAATCAAGACATTATTAGATTTCACATCTACATATTAAAAGATCAGTAGAAATGATGAAATACAGACACGTGCAATTCTGAAATTGATGGAATTGAAATCTCCAAGAAGTACGCAACTTATACATGGTAGCCTAGAGTCTCCATTACTTTTTACTGTTCTCTCGTAGAGTTAATAGCCATAATTATCTGTATGGTGTACCTGAGAGAAGTTAACAATAACGGGGAGGATATGAGCAACACAATCTTGGGGCTCTAACAATTTTCCAAGAGCTGCACACCCTTCAACGGCCAATAATCGAACAGAATCTTGATCTGAGATAACATTAATTATGAGAATGTCATACGCCCTTGCCAAAATGTATTGCCGCATGATATAAAACTTACATTAAATTCTTAGAATTCGTATCCATAGAAATCTTTTGAAAAATAATGATGAGAATTAAATGTATACAAACTATCAGCACTCAATTACCATCTTGGGTAAGATCATCAAATATTGACATGATTTCTATCTTCAAATGAGCAGATTCAACAGTTGCTGCAAATTTTCCAAGGTTCGAGGCAGCAGACCTCCTGACCATTGGCATGTCATCTTGACACAATTGGCTGTAAATTGATCGCAGTTCTGCCTTTAGTGCATCTGGTGCACTAGGATATGCAATATGAAAAAGCCCACATGCAGAAACTCGAGCAGTAAACCATTCACCAGCTGCTAACCTCTGAAGATAAGAAAATGAAAAGTATAATGGTTGAAAAAAATAGTGAAAGTAAGTAAGCAACACAGCAGTACTTTCTCATTATCAGCATCCAGTTGGACAGACACACACCAGTGTATTGATGTTTCCATGCACATGTCAACAGGCCAACATTGAATTTATATTTTAACAAGGACTTCTGGAAAAACTATATCCTCGATCAAAGATACTTTACATCCGTAATTCAACTTTTTCTCAGATGATATTCTCTAATAACTCAACTCTCTCCCCGCTGATGATAAAACAAAAGAAATTTCTTATATCTCTTAGAGCGAAAAACAAAGATAATCGAGGAAAATGGGGTAAAGAGCTCGACAATATCAGCAAAAATATAACTAACCAAATACAGAAAAAGAGTTTCTCACCTTTACAAGAGGAATAAACCAATTGACCAAATCACTCTCTATCATTTGAGACCCAATTCTACATAAGGACTCCACAGCTTTGTCCCTCACACAGGTTTCCTCAACAGTGCAAAGGGTTTCCAAGGGTGGGAGCAAAACATGGGCATGTTCCACTCCACCAACATATGGAACAAAAACCCCCAGTTCTTCTGCCATTGCAAGGAGTACCTCGTCATCGTCGTCATTATTTTCACTCAAAAATGGGATCAATTCTTTACGAGTGCGCTCCTCTCCAAGAGCACGTGCAATTGTTGATAGCCTACGAATAGAGTTTAACCGCAGCTGGATATCGTCATTTTTCAGCTCATCTATGAGAACAGCTATTGGGTAAAGCGGTTCATCAACCATAGACATTGCAATTCAAAATTTATCTCACAGCTCTAAAAGGGCCAAAAAGAAATTAGAAGAGTTGTAAGTAAATTAATGTCAGCATAAATACCAAAAAATAAATTTCATATATAATTGAATTATAGAAGATAAAATTGTTAGACAATAAAAGGACTAACAACAATAAATTGTGGGTACTTTTATTTTCCAAAATAATAATAATAAAATCTAATCAGAAACAAGCACACCATAAGTTCGAAAAATTCAAACTAAAAATATGGACACCTCAATCCACTACAAGATTCCCCAAATTTCCTAGCAATGATCAGTATTACTACAACTGTGCACAAACCAACCGGACCGTAATTATGAAAAGCACCAGATCGAAACTCTAATATCAAAAGAGCCTAAAATAACAATGCAAGAACCAAGAAAATGTTTGAAAATGAAATCAACATAAGCATGCAGGAGAAAATAAATCAGCATCTAAAATCAGTAACCCTAAGTTTCTGTGTGGTAACTGCTAAAATAATAGAAAAAGTAAAATAAACAACTGCCCAATTTAATTTGGACCTCAGAATTTCAAAAAGCAATCTAAATCATTATTAAGCTAAGCTAAATTGAAGTCCCCTCCAAAATCGAAGATAGAAATGCATTGCGAAAAATACACAAACCCCAAAGGAAAAAACAAATGAAGTGTAACTTTTCCTTCGCTTTCCCGGGAACCAAACGGAGGACAATAATACAAGATTAGCTCAAACTGATTAACCAAAAGAAGGGAGATCATATTAGAGAATTTATTTATTTTTTTAATAAATAAAATGAGAAACGAGAGCGGTCGTACCGATCTCAATGCCTTCCCGCCGGCGGTATGTGATTTTAGAGAATCTGTTGTTAAGAGAAAGGAAATGAGAGACTAAAATGAAAATGATGTCGGAGTTTTCATGCCTTTGTAACTCATCAAGGCCCACAATAAACCAGCCTTGTTGCTAATGGGCTTTAGTTATTAGCCCATTCCGTCTTTACACCAAATATGGTAAAATTTCTAAAAGTTTGATAAATATGTCAGTTTTAAATTTTGTGCATTTTATATGGCATTTTCTGTTTTCTTTTTTTACATTTTTATATTTTTTTGGGGATTTTTTTTTGTCATTTTTTAATTTTTAATTTTTTGAACTATTGGTAACCAGTTTCGATATTTTGAAAGAGTATTTTCGCTATTCACATTATAATTTTTGTTTTTAATTTTTCAGATTTCAAAATATTTTTTTCCTTTTATTTTTATTGTTTTATTAATTATAAAAAATCAAATAAATTATTTGCATCTTTCATGTAGGTACTCGATTACTCCCAAGTTTAACTTCTCTATCATGCCATTTCATGTCTCTATCATCTTCTTCTTCTTCTTTTTCTTTTAATTTTCTTTTTTTATTGAACGCAAGTTTTATTTGATTGTGAGTGGGAAATTCACAAAAATACCTAAGGTTTAAAAAAAATGCAAAAAATATTGAATTTGTAAAAAATTATAAAAATATGAAGTAACATAATCGTAAATACAAAGTTTACAAATTTGTAACAATACAATTTTTTTTAACCAAAGTTTACAAATTTATAATTAAAATTTACAAATTTGTAACCATATGTTACAATTTTGTAAACAACATTTATAGATTAAATAGAAAATTGTAACAGGCGATTACACAACCGTAACAAACTGTTATCTGTATTTTTGTAATTTTTGTAAAATTCCATATTTAAAAAAAAAATTTAATTTACAGTGTTAGGTGTAATTTTTCCATTGTGGTTTGGTGTAACCGGTTACCACTATGAATATAGTTTTTTTTATATGGTAGAAATTAATTACCACTTTTTTTTAAGTGCTGTGGTGGTAACTGATTATCACTATGAAATTAGTTTTTATGTTTTTAGCGATGCGGTGGTAAATAATTACCACTATCAAAATAACTTTTATATTTTAAGTGATGTGGTGGTAACTAGTTGCCATTATCAAATAATTTGTTGCGCTAATAACAATCATATCCAAAACTTGAATAAAAAGCAAGTTGCTTAACCTAAACTGATTGATGGTAACTAATTACTTAGCCAAATAAAAAAAAATCAAATCTAGAAAAAGAAAAAAGCCAAATTTAAAAAAAAAAATCATATAAATCTAAAAACAACCATGAAGAATGATAAGATGACGAAGGAGAAGATGACAAAGAAGAACCGGAGATGGCATCAGGAAAATCGAAGGTACAATGTCGGTTTTGGTTGCCGACGTGAGAGGGCTACCATTGCCATGAGAGAGAAGGGAGAGAGAGAGGGTATAAGGGAAGCATGATGGAGAAAGGAAAGTGAGTGAGAGAATGTATTTTGTTTATGGTATTTTTTATATATAATTTGATGGATATTTCATATTTTAAATTTTATTTTTGGTAAACTACCCATATGTTTGTGGCATTATTTTTTTTGTTCATATTTATAGAAATTAAGTTTAATTTTATCATATTTTTGTTAGATAATGAATACATTTTTAAAGAGTGTATTACACTTATAGAAAATATAATTACTTTTTTTTATTGTATTTTAAGCATTTATCATTAATTTT
This sequence comes from Humulus lupulus, assembly GCF_963169125.1. Lineage (NCBI taxonomy): Eukaryota > Viridiplantae > Streptophyta > Magnoliopsida > Rosales > Cannabaceae > Humulus > Humulus lupulus. The sequence continues at coordinate 62,677,609 of NC_084795.1, read as the reverse complement.
ACTATCACATCTATAAATATTGTAAAAAAAACTTCCTAATTTACTTAAGGGTTAATATCATTTTGGCTTATATGTTATATAAAAGTTATCGATCAAACTATCTGTTTTGTTAAATAATAATTTGGATCCTCGATTTTGCTAAATGAAATAAATTAATACTTTGAGTTCGATTTTAGTCAAAATAATTTTAAGGACACGTTTGGAAAGCTACTCGATAAATGAATTGAGTGTAATTCAAAGGTAATTACCAATTTTGGCGTGTTTGTTTGACTAAATAATTACATAGTAACTGTATAATTAAAGGTAATTATGGTGTCCCAATTATCCTCCTCAATTCTCATACCCTATGAAAATTGGATGTAATTAGAGTGTGTGATTACTAACTAGAATTAATATTACTTTATTAAAATATAAAACTTTATTTTTTTAATTGTCTTTTCACTTTCCCTTTCTTTCTTAGATATCCCTTACCAGTTTTTCTTTTTTCTCTATCGGTTCTCTTCATTCAAGTTATACGGTACAGTGCACAAGTTTTCAAAGGTTACTATACTACTATTTTATGATTTGTTAAGTAATATTATCTTTACAATAAATTACATTTTGCCATCTGAACTATTAGTACTATATGATCGTATCTCCTGAATGATTTGTGATGTTAAAAATTTTCTCTGAACTATGCACGATATTGAAATATGAGATTTCTGTTAAATTTTATCCTAGGTGGCTAACAGATTGATGATGTGGCATTTTTCTGTTGATGTGACACTGCCATATTTAGAATAATTAACAATTTTACCTCTCGAACTTTGACCGCTATCAAATAATACCTCTTTTATTAAATTTTTTTTAAAAAAATAATAATTAAAACCTTACAAAATTAAAAAATTTAATTAATAACAAATAACTCTTTTTTAGTTGTATTTTTTCTTTTCTCTTACAACATAAATAATTCTATTTAAAATGAAAATTTAAAATAAATACTAAAACAAAGAAAAAAAACATTTAATTAGAGATGATAACGAATGATGAAGGACTTAAATAAAAAAAAATTAATTTAAGAGGAGGAAGATGAAGGGGGACACACTTTGTTTTAGGACTTATTTTTAATTTTTATTTTAAGATATATATTTATTTTATATTGTAAAAGAATGGAAAAAGAAAAAGTTATTTGTTATTAATTAGATTTTTAATTTTTGAGTATTTAATTTTTTTTAATTATTTTGAAACTTTTAGTATTATTTATTTTCTTAATTTTTTAAAATGATTTGTTTTTTAAAATTTTTAAGGATATAATTATTATTTTTAAGAAAAAAAATGAGGTTTTCATAAAAAATAAATGAATTAGTTTTAATAAAAATGGTACAATTTGGTAGTGGTCAAAGTTTGTGAGGCAAAATTGTTAATTATTCTACACATAGTAGTGTCATATCAACAGTCAAAATGTCAAATCATCAATGTGTTAGCCATCTATGATAAAATCTAACAGAAGTCTTATATTTCAGTAACGTATAATTTAGGGAAATTTTTAACCTCGTGAATTATTTAGGGGCACAATTATATAGTGGTTATAGTTTGGGTAACAAAAATACTATTTATTTAAATATAAAATTTTATTTTTTTAATTGTCTTTTCACTTTCCCTTTCTTTACACGGTACAGTGCACAATTTTTCAAAGGTTAGTATACTAATACTACTATATTCTGATTTGTTAAGTAATATTATCTTTATTTTCATCTTTCGGCTTACTGATAGTTTTTTTTTTATAATGCTTTTTCGTTATATTCTTTGTTATATTGACAAGTTAGGATGTAAAATCCCATTAAAAAAATAAAATGTTGTGTTTGGTAAAATTTTTATTTTTAAATTTTTTAAATACAAAAATAGAAATATTATTTTTATTTTTGTTTCTTTATTTTAAAAAATAAAAATATATTTGGTAACTATTTTTGTTTTTTAAAATAAAAAATAATAAATATATTTGATAACGTTTATTTTTATTTTTGTTTAATAGTATAAAATGAAGTATTTATTTGAAAAAGAGAAAGAAAAAATAAAATGAAAAGTCATTTTAAAATCATTTTGAAAGTGAAAAAAATTCTATTTTAAAAATTTAATGAATTTCAATTAAAATTTTAAAAATTAATAAATAAAAATAGAGTTATCAATCACTGTGTTACACCCAGATTTCGAGCATGAGATTATAATCCCGAAATCTAGGCTCGTCAGGTGTGAGCTCGAAATATACACGGTTGTCATATGATCCTTCAGTCGAGCTACTTTGTTGTAAATAATGACCTCGAAAAGCTCAAGGATGTGTAGCCTCTGAAATTCCGTTTTTTTATGATTACTAACTTAATTATTCAAATTAAATAATTAATTGTTGAACTGTTACAAAAATGTTTAAACAGACACAGAGATTGTTTGAATAGAAACTAGATATGTTTAAACAGTTTATTACCAGAAGATAAAAACGAACATAAGGTAAAAAATACACGAAATTATACGTGATTTCAACAATCTTTGCAGATTGCTACTAGTCCACGGGGCCACGCCCAGAGAATGAAATTTATTATAAGAATATCTAAGCGATTACAAAACCAAATTGACTTATACAAATAAAGACTCCCTCTTGAATTTGTCGCAATTGTTGTAATCAAAACTCCTAATCAAATTTCTGAAATGCTAAGATCTTGAACTCCCTTCAAATCATAACACTTGCACTTTTCCTCCCGAAAAGTGACTCATGAACAAGACTTCTCCCGAAGCATGATGACCAATGTCCAAGTGTGTTCAACCTGCACAATTAATGCAAAGAAAACAATACAGAAGTATACTATAATGAACCATTAAGAACTTGCTGGACTCAAGTTCTTCACTTTATAAAAAGAAGTCTCTCTAAAACTTGAAAAATATTTGGAAAATAATACACCGAGAGAAATGATAAAAAACCAGCGACCTAAGGATGATTATATACTTTTTAGAATCCCTTTAGGTTGTGGAAAACAAATCAGAAACCAACAAGCCAATAAATGAAAAACTTCCAAAATAGGAAAGTCAAAATCTGTTCAAACAGACTGGCAATCCGTTCAAACAGATTCATTGAACCTGGACAGTTTTTAAACCCTGTTTCCCTAAATAAATAAGGAAACAATATATACATTATCTCTGCAAGCTTTACACGGTTTCTGGACAACCAAATCAGATCAAGAAATAAAAATAAATACCAATAATTTCCATTTCAAGAAAAGATATTCTTTTATAGGAAATTATATATTTATTTTATTAACATATATATAGTAATCTGATTATAGAAAGACACATTACAACAAAACAAGAAACTACCCATTTCAAAAATTCTCTAATTAATTTTGTCAAATATGCCAATAAAGGATTTTACAGCCTCGAATATTCTCTGAGCTCGCAATGGCCATGGTTTGACCCTTGCTCCCTGATACATCTCTTGTCTTCAGACGAGATGGCTCGAGCTCGGGAAGTATAAGCTCGAATGAGATGACTTCATCAATAGTTACTTGTTCCGAGCATATGCAAAGTTAGGCGACGAGCTCGTAATCGACTACTAGTCTCAGAGATTTGATGAATCTCGTACTTGAGTTAATCAGTTATATGTGAACATATTTATTGTTGTACAATCCCATCATTTAAGGGATATTATTTAATCTATTATTCGATCCCACTTTTCATGGGACGTTTCCGTGTATGTGGGAAATCATGCATTAATGACATTATATTAATTGATTCATAGAATATCTTCCCGAGATATGTGGGAATGAATTCTGCAAACCTTCCCTATAAATAGAGAAGGAAGCACCATTTGTAAAGGATCGGATTTTGATTCTTGGAGAAAAAACTCTGGTCAACTATTCTCTGAAAAAGTTTATAGAAAACTCTCAAGTTCTAATAACATAGACTCGTGGACTAGGAAGATTTAACTGTTGAACCACGTAAAAAACATCTTGTGTTCATCTTTGCTTATTTCCTCCAATATTTTCTTGTTTAATTGCTCTCCTATTTAAGTTGACAAAAAACTGCATCAACAGATTGGTGCTTTCATTGAGAGCCATTAAACAGTACGTGCGTAAGTCTGTTCAGTCAGAAAGCCTCTCGGATTAACAATGGCAGCAAATGATCCCAATATTCCTGAGGAGTAAATTTTGGATGAAGTTGAGTACCCCCGGCGCCCTGGAAAGTAGCCTATGGTGAATTATGATCCCGATGAAAGAAGCAGCCCATTCGACTCTCGGGGACCACCTGCCCCCAGGGGCGACGAGGACATGTACTACAATCCTAAACGATACATCCCAATAGTGGAACTTGAAAATCATCAACTGCGAAAGAAGTTGGTAGAAGCTAAGAAACACAACGAAGAGCTAGCCAGACTAGCTGTTGAAGCACAGGCGGCTCAGGCCCCACCTCCGCAAGATGCCTAGGCTTCGCTTCCGCGGGACGTTCACGTTCCACCGCGTAGGCCTTGAGGGTGGCCGCGCTTGCAGAGGCACCGGCCGGAGTAGGGACTAACCGAGCCCCCTCACCGGCTCGGACCCGAAATCCTGGTACCGCGCAGAATGTGGTAGAACCTGATCGAGCAAAATCAGGGCATACTAGGCCCCGTAACAGATGGCAGCCACCATCGCCAATAAGGTACCCCTCGCCAATTCGGAGGGATGCACAACCGACCCATGGTGATAAGGAAAGGTGAGCTGGGCAAAGGCGTGGGAATGGTGAAACTGATAGGGAGCATAGGGGTCCCAATCCCATGAGAAGCCAAATGTCTCGATCTCAAACTATTGAGACAAGGCGACAAGCGAGAAACTCATCTCGTAATAATCGTGCAACGAGTCATATCAGCGAAGGCTTGAGTGACACCAGGTTTGTGAGTATACACGACCAGGAATCTAGGAACATTGGAAATCGAAGAGATCACCCAGATTTACGGGAGCATCTGAACCATAATCGGGGGCGTGATAATCCATCGAATCTAGATCTGAGCGATCATCTCAATGGGCGTAAGCACCCTGCGCCGAGGCGCGAAACTGGAGTTGTAATCAACGATAACCAGTTCTCAATGATTCAAGTCAGACCCCCCGTAGATCTAGTCCAAGAAAGGATTGATCAGTTGGAAAGAGCATTCAGGCTCTTACAAAACGAACGAAGCTGGGAAAGGGATGAAGAGTTCGATGAAGAACTCGAGCCCTTTGCCCCGCACATCTCTAGCACCCCATTTCCTCAAGGATTTAGAATTCCTCATGTCCCACCATTTGATGGAAATTCGGATCCATACTGTCATTTAAGTACATTCAACACGATCATGCGAGCCAGTAATGTGGGCTACGAGCTCAGGTGCATGCTGTTCCCAGCCTCTCTCATGGGACCAGCAAAGAACTGGTTTGAAAAATATAAGAGACATTCGATTGCTTCTTGGGTTCAATTATCAAGAGATTTCAAGAAGCAATTCAAGGCCATGGTCGGCATTAGGCCCGAGGCATCTGCCTTGACTAATGTCCGACAGCAGTCAAATGAAACACTGAAAAGTTATCTCACAAGGTTTAATTTGGAAGTCGCTCGAGCTCACGACGTCGATGATAGTGGCCATTTAATGGCTGTCCGAGCTGGAGTAATGCCTGGAATTCCTCTCTGGGAAGATATGCAAAGGAAGCCTGTAAGGTCCCCAACCGAGTTCAATCGACGAGCTCAGAGGTTTGTTAATGTAGAGGCAAGGTCAGCATTGAATATGACCTCTCAGTCCATAACTACAACAACAAGCACAAACTCTGCCTCGACCTCGGCAGATCCTACGACATCTAAACCCCCTGGGGACAACCCTTCTAAGAGAAAGAAAAATGAAGGGAACAATCCCGAGGCGGATAGGGGAAAGATATTTCTCTGTATAAAAGGTGTATACCGAGCTCAATGAGTCTCGGGAGAATATCTACCTGGCTAATGAAAACCAGGTCTCTTTCAGATGACCCGACCCCATGAGAAACCAAAAGGTGAAAATAGACTCCAATAAGTACTGCAGATTCCACAGAGATATCAAACATACAATCGATGAGTGCAGGCAATTGAAAGATGAGATCGAAGGCTTGATCTCGAGAGGATATTTTAGGCAGTACATAAGAAATAAGAACCCCAATCAGGCCTCCACCAGCCAAAGGGCAACAACTGCACCACCTGCCCAGAACAGCAACTCCCGAGCACGGGAAGATGAACGACCCCCTCTGATTGATGGAGAAGATGTCATAACCATCTCGGGGGGACCCCATATTGCAGTATCAGGCAGGAATGCCCATAAAAGATATGTGAATGAGCTAAAAACTGGTGACGGGTCCCCATATGAACTTGAACCCAGAGCTCCGAAACAACAAAGGGTTGAATCTCAACCCATAACTTTTACTAAAGATGACGCATCCCATGTACAATTCACTCATAATGACCCGCTGGTCATCACCCTTCAGCTCGCGAACAAGAGGGTACAATTGATAACGGGAGCTTGGTAAACATCCTTTTCAAAGCCACTTTAGAAAAGATGGGACTCGCGCTTCACGACCTAAAAGCCTGTGCAACTACGTTGTACGGCTTTTCAGGAGAAGGGATTGCCTGCATGGGATCCATCGAACTCCCTGTAACCTTGGGAGACTACCCAGTCTCGATAACCAAGATGATGGAGTTCGTAGTGGTGGATCTCCCATCTGCGTATAACGTTCTGCTCGGGAGACCCGCCCTAGTAGGGCTGGGGGTAGTTTTGTCCGTCAGGCATTTGGCCATCAAGTTCTTGACTTCTAGTGGCATCGCGACTCTAAAAGGGGACCAACTCACAGGGAGGGAATGCTACATCATTTCCGTTAGAGGGAAGAAGCAGACAAGTGCACAAACACTTGTTGTAATTAAGAATAAGGATGGGACAGTCTTCGAAATAGACGAAGAGATCGATCCAAGAATAGAAGAAAGGGCCGACCTTGAGCCTCTAGAGGAGCTCGAAGAAGTCAAGCTCGAAGAATTTGATCCCCCAAAACTGTGAAGGTCGGGAAAAACCTTTCAGAAGAAACAAAATAGCAATTAATTGGCTTTTTAAGGAAGAACCAGGATGTTTTCGCATGGTCGCATTCAGACATGGTAGGGATAAGTCCTAATGTAATAAGCCATGCACTTAACATTGACAAGAGCTTCCCCCCGAAATAGCAAAAGTGAAGGCTCCGGATGATGATAGGAAGAAAGCCTTGAAGGAAGAAGTTGATAGATTAAAGGAGAACCGGTTTATACGAGATGCCTTCTACCCTGATTGGGTCGCAAACCCGGTCTTGGTTCCGAAACCTAACGGAACATGGCGGACTTGCATCAACTATTCCGATCTCAACAAGGCATGCCCCAAGGATTGTTTTCCCCTACCTCGGATCGACCAGCTCGTAGATGCCATAGCTGGGCACAGTTTTATGTCATTCATGGACGCTTATTCTGGATATTAGCAGATTATCATGCATGCCCCGGACCAAGAGCACATGAGTTTTGTGACAAATAAAGGGCTGTATTGTTACAATATCATGCCTTTTAGGCTTAAAAATGCTGGAGCCATGTACCAAAGGCTTGTAAACAGGATGTTCTCCAAGCAGATAGGTAACAACATGGAAGTGTATGTTGATGATATGTTGGTCAAATCTAAACATAGCAATAACCATGTGGACGACCTCGAAGAATGCTTTGCCGTATTACGAAAGTATAACATGAAGCTCAACCCACAAAAATGCTCTTTTGGAGTGTCGTCGGGTAAGTTTCTGGGCTTTATAGTAAACGCTTGAGGAATAGAGGTTAATCCTAACAAGATCCAGGCTCTAATTGACATGCCCTCACCTCGAAAACATATAGATGTTCAGAGCTTAACCAGATGGATGGCAGCATTAAGTAGGTTTATCTCGAAATCTACATACCGTTGTCTTCCATTTTTCAACCTTTTGAGAGGGGGAAAAAATTCGAGTGGACAGAGGAATGTGAGCTTGCTTTTCAGGAGCTAAAGAAACACCTCACAGAACCTCCCATCTTGTCAAAACCTATCACAGGAGAAATCTTGTACCTATACCTCACTACAACCGAGCACGCCATCAGCGCCGTGCTCGTCCGAGAAGATCAGAAGGTACAAAATTCAGTCTACTATGTCAGCAAAAGGTTACTGGGGGCAAAATTGAGATACCCATTAATGGAGAAGTTGGCTCTCAGCCTAATCCACTCATCTCGAAAGCTCCGACCTTACTTCCAAGCACACCCCATCCATGTGCTAACTGACCAACCACTACGACAAGTCTTGTCTAAGCTAGAAGCCTCGGGACGATTATTAAAATGGGTTGTTAAGCTCGGACACTTTGAGATCACTTATCATCCCGAACAACCATAAAAGGGCAGGCCCTGATAGACTTCATTGTGGAATGTACGGGAGTATCTAACGATGAAGTCATAACCCCAGCCCGCGAGCTGTGGAAACTTTATGTCGACGGATCTTCCAATGAAAATGGATCAGGGGCAGGAATCATATTGATCACTCAAACTGGAAGTCGATTTCATTGCACTTTAAGGTTTGGCTTCAAAGCATCTAACAACGAGGCTGAATATGAAGCACTATTGGCAGGACTTCGAATAGCCAAGGAACTCAAGGCTAAAGCGATACATTGCTACAGTGACTCTCAGTTGGTGGTCAACCAAATCTTAAGGGAAAATGGCCTGAGGAGTTGCCCCAAGTTTTATGGGCATATCGAACTACGACTCGCACTTCAATAGGGCATACTCCCTTTTCCCTGGCATTTGGGTGTGAGGCCATGTTACCAATCGAGGTCGAAATTCCCACGATTCGTATCCATGCTTATGATCAAGCCTCAAACCAATCCCAGCTCGAAGTAAATCTAGACCTGATTGAAGAAAGACGAGATGAAGCTCAACTGAAAAATGTAGTATATCAACAACAAGCCACTCGATATTTCAATAAAAAGGTTTGGGACAGGAAGTTCGGATTGGGAGACTTGGTGTTAAGGCGTGTGTTCCTAGCTACAAGAGACTCAGCTGCCAACATACTTGGACCTAATTGGGAGGGACCTTACCAGATCGAGTCAATCGTTCGACCTGGGGTCTATAAGTTGGCAAGATTAAACGGAGAATTGGTACCGCGAGCTTGGAATGGCGAGCATCTACGACCTTACTATCAATAGTGTAGGAATGATGTCTCTATGTAACCAAGCGAGATTGTTTTTATAAAGTTCTTGTTAATAAAGTATTTGATTCTTGTTCTCATATGTTGTATTTTTTTGCAAACTCTCTTAAGTTAATAACTTATGATCACACTCATAGGATATTAAGGGGGTATCAGTGGTATATATACCATCAGTTTGAAAAAATAAATGACGTAAAAGAAAAATGTCTGGACTATTAACCCAACGTAAAAGTCATAAGTGTATGTTCAAAGTGTTTGGATATAACCAAATACGTGAGCTAAAATTTGGACATAACCAAATTATTAAAAACAAAGTGTTTGGATATAACCAAATACGCGAGCTAAAATTTGGACATAAGCAAACTATTAAAAACAAAGTGTTTGGATATAACCAAATACGCAAGCTAAAATTTGGACAACCAAATTATCAAAAATAAAGTGTATGGATTACGAACCAAACACGACCTAAATAGGTTTGGAACAAACCAGCTAAAATTGATCGACGTAAGTGGGAAAAAATTAACCTACTACGAGCTAAGTCGACACTGAGGCTGGAGTATTTTGCGACAAAAGTTTCAACCTCACAACCTCAGGGAGCTACCCAAGGACGAGGAAAAGTAACTAGAAAAGCAGAATACAACTAAACTACTTATCTTACACGCCATATAAGTACTTTCGAGTGCATGGTAAAAGTAAGTTCCGACCTTGATAAATAACGAGATTGGATACGGATATATCGAGCAAACTATGTGAGAATGCACGAAAACTCGAGCCTAAATCCAACATGTGTTTGTATGGATAAACAAGCATATAAGCAGACTCTTAAAATATAAATTGCTTAAAATATTTCAATGAGAGAGATATAAAGCAAAAATATTAAAATAATTACGACCATGGTATTAAAAATATCAAAAGCCCTTTTACAAGCTGTAAATTGTTTTTTCCCCAAGGGCATGACAAACAAAAACTATAAACTATTACAAAAAAGTTAGAGGGACGCAGCCCAGGATCGAGATTTAGGAGTCAGGAGCACTCTCCTTAGCCTTCTCAGCATCTTCCTTTGCCTTCTCCACATCATCGAAAGCACTACCCTCACCAAGACGAATAGCATGACTATCCTCCCAAGAAGCTTCCTCCACATCAAGCCAAGATTGCCATTTGGTCACGAGCTCTTCCTCAAAAGAGCCCAAGAAGCTCGTGTCGAGATCGGGGTTGCTGGCCCAAATCATGTACATATCCAAGTCAACTGCTCGATCCTTCCTCTGCTTGAACTCTTCGAGAAGACGAGCCTTTTCATCCTCCATTACCTCGTAGGTGGCCTTTTTCTCCTCCTCAAGCTTGGCATTGATCTTCTCAAGCTCCTCAACCCTGGAGCTCTTCTCTTTAAGCTCGGCCTTCACCTTCTCGATCTCAGCCTCCAGCTTTGACCATGCAGCCTTAAACTCATCGGTGAGCTTGAGCTGGAGTTCCTTCGACTCCTGAGCATAGGACATGCTCGCATAAACCTCATTGCTCAGCTTATAATTCAGCTGAGCAACTGCATTAAGAGCCTAACACGCAAACAAATCAAGTTAGAGCATGCTTCGAATAAAATCACAATAAATAGCGAGGCAAGAGAAATTACCGAGGATATGAGTTTGGTACTCTTGTCATAAAGGACATTAGAGTCCCGAGCACTGACCAGGAACTTCCATTGAGGAGCCCTGAGATTGTTGATGCTTTGGCCTACTCGAGACAGGACGTCCAAGCCAAGAGTGGCTCCGTGACTCCCGGCGGCGTTGTCGGTGACATACTCATCAACATGAGTAGAAATCGACAACAGACGCCCCTTAGTCATCGCTGGTTTCTTCGAAAGTGGGCCAAGGGTCGAAAGGATCTGGATGGCAGGAGGCAGATGAGCGTCTCCCGCAGGAATCTCGACTCGGGGAGCGGGGTCCACGACCGGGCTTGTAATAGTAGGAGCTGGGGGAGGAGGAGTCTTCTCGATCCTTTTAAGGACCTTAGCAGGTCGATCAGACTTTTTTTAGGCTCTCGGGTGCTTACTTTTCTTGGCCCCTCACCACTGGTGAGCATGTTCTCAAGGTCGGAATCCATTGTGCCTGCACCATCAAATCACATTAGAGATCAAGCTTAAAAGTGCTAAAATTAGCATTGAGCAGACATTTAAAAGAATTAAAGACAAGTGACAGGGAACCTAACTGGAACTCTCCCCTGAGCTCGTGCTCGGCGACCAGGTAATTCCCCCATCTTCAGAGGAGGCTGGGGGAGTCCCTTCCCTATACGTGGAAGTCAACCTCGAAAGGTCCCTATAGTCGTTTGTCCCGTATTGGACAGCTATTCCATCCCAAACCTCGTTCAGACTATACATTGTGTCGTATTTCCCTAGCCAGCTATCAAACCTATGGACCCTCTCATCTACCCAAGACCATACATAAAAGTTGTCCCTATCATCTTCACATAAGATCAGGGTGTCAGGTTTATGTTTAAGTAGGGAAGGAGACCACAAGGCCGAGCTAAGAATGACCTTACCTCTGTCACTCAAGCTCGAGGCCTCATCATTGGCATCGTTCCCCGAACACGGACTCCTGCGACGACGAGATGGGGATCTTGCCTTAGAGCTTCGCCTCAGAGGAAGACTACCGGTGGGGAGAGGCACAAACTCCCACTTGGTATACTTCTTGTAGGCCCTATCGTCTGTTGATTGGTCCTTCTCCAGGAGGCCGCAGGCTCGAAGCCTATCTTCATGAAGAAGATAAGATATGGAGCGCTTGTCATAAGGAAGCTAGAGCAAAGCTTCTTTATGCTCCCTCATCGTGTCTGTGGGAGTGGGACAGTGATAGATGGCTGAAAGAATGGAATACATTATGAGATAATTCGAGCTTAAACAAAAGTTGAGCATGATAAGAAAAGGATCGTATGCTTACATATTCGTCTGAACGAGTAATATTTAGAGGGAGCCAGGCCGTCCATCCAAAAGAACGCCAGTTTGAAGTTAGGAGGATGGTTAGGTATGTCCTCGAAGATCTTCTTCTCCCTAGGGTAGCTCGAAAGGTAGTAGAATCTGTCTCCTCCCTGAGCTCGGGAGGGGTTGCTTTTCAGACAAAAGAGATATAAAATCTCCCTTGGCGACGGTCCTTCCCACTTCAGTTCATGATAAAGTGACCCCAGGGCTGACAGGACCCTATACGAGTTGTTCTGAAGTTGGAAGGGCGCGAGCCCAACAAAATCCAGAAAGTCCTTAAAAAAGGATTTCAAGGGCAATAAGGCCCATGCCTTCATATGCTCGTGGCTCCAAGCTGCGAGCTTCAACTTATTGTTGGGATTGCCATCTCCCGGGGCAAAGCAGCTGCGCTCATTGGAATTCAGAGCTCGATACCTTAGTGAGCCTGACAATCTTAGACCGTGGCGAGCTAGGATGTTGGTTATTTGTCCCAATGAGGAGACTGAGCTCCAATAGTGCTCAGCTTCGAAAAACTCTCCCCTCGAGGTGGGAAAGGTAGTCGGCTGTGAGGTGGATGGTTGATTTGTTGATTCCCCCATCAGTGAAAATTTGAGTTCGCCTGGTTTGTAAGCGACCGTTACTTTAAGCTTGGGTCGAGAGGAATTGGTCTGGGCTCAGGGTCCGGGTCTGGATAGATTGCAACCCGAAGTTTTTTCCTCTTTCTCTCTTCGACCTCGTCAATTTGGCGTCGAAAGTGAGCTTGAGTATCCTCCTGCTCATACCTCACTTCGTGCTCACGGATCAGCCGCTGATTTCGAGTAAAGGGCGACTCTGGGCTCGGAGTCTTCGCTGAATAAGGAATCACGAGTAATGACCCCCACCGTTTTTCCAAATTTTGTAACTTCTAGCAAGAAAGAAAAAGGGTGAGGGCCAGACACACAAGAAATCGAGGATAAAATTTGAGATGGTTCGAGCTCGAATGCTCGAGACCATGGAATAAGCTCGATCAAAAGAATGAGATCAGGCTTGGGAGAACTTGAGTTATTGGAAGAGTCAAGCCTGAGCGTGTATTCGACGTAAAGGGAGAAAAGTGTATTTATTTAAAAAAAACCCTAGATTTTCAAGGAAAAGTTGGTGGTTACTCAAAAATGTGATATTTTTGGGAAACGTGCAATTTAAAAGCCCTAATTCCATTCCCCTTTTCTTGGTCTACACGACATGTCATCCAAAACCTAAATGAAGAACTATATTTGCATCTTTCACGCAAAATCTGGGTTTGGAACCCATAATACCAGAAGAATCTAAGAGCTACACAATATCGACTTAAACATTCTAGTGCCTAACTAGTAGATGTGCCTATAGTGTAACAACAATACAAACATGCATGCAGAAATGTAGAAAATAGAATATATACAGGAACATATGGGGTTAAGAACAGATACTTACACAACGGAGTTGGTGGATACAGAGAAATTGATGATCGAAGGAGTGGTTGCAAAAATGATCTCACGGATTCAAACAAGCCAACGTTGTTTTGTCTTCTTGGTTTGGAAAACATGCAAGAACAAAGCAAATTTTGAGTTCTGATTTTTTTCTTTTCTTTTCTTTGATAACTCAAGACGTGAAAATGAAATGAGGAAGATGATGGGCATATTTATAGGCCCCAAAGGATGTCAAGCGTTGAGTTGATCTGGACCGTTAGCCAAATTCAGTATTTGATCGAACGGTTAGGAACGAATGAAAGGACGGCGACATAAAACTGGCAGACGGATGGACGTGTGCATGGTACAAAAGAAACTCAAGTACTCCGACCATTCAATGCATGTCTGACGCGTGTCCACACTCGAGTGTAATGAATGATACAGTTTCCAAGAAGGGCAGTTCAAAAGTTTCCTTCTCATAGGATTCGATCTGATACTTTTGAGGGGGCAAAATGTTACACCCAGATTTCGAGCATGAGATTGTGATCCCGAAATCTAGGCTCGTCAGGTGTGAACTCGAAATATACACGGTCGTCATATGATCTTTCATTCGATCTACTTTATTGTAAATAATGACCTCGAAAAGCTCAAGGATGTGTAGCCTCGAATATTCTCTGAGCTCGCAATGGCCATGGTTTGACCCTTGTTCCCTGATATATCTCTTGTCTTCAGACGAGATGGCTCGAGCTTGGGAAGTATAAGCTCGAATGAGATGACTTCATCAATAGTTACTTGTTCCGAGCATATGCAAAGTTAGGCGATGAGCTCGTGATCGACTGCTAGTCTCGGAGATTTGATGAATCTCGTACCTGAGTTAATCAGTTATATGTGAACATATTTATTACTGTACAATCCCATTGTTTAAGGGATATTATTTAATCTGTTATCCGATCCCACTTTTCATGGGACATTTCCGTGTATGTGGGAAATCATGCATTAATGGCATTATATTAAATGATTCATAGAATATCTTCTCGAGATATGTGGAAATGAATTCTGCAAACCTTCCCTATAAATAGAGAAGGAAGCACCATTTGTAAAGGATCGAATTCTGATTTCTAGAGAAAAAACTCTGGGCAACTATTCTCTGAAAAGTTTCTAGAAAACTCCCAAGTTCTAATAACATAGACTCGTGAACTAGGAAGATTTAACTGCTGAACCACGTAAAAAACCTTTTGTGTTCATCTTTGCTTATTTCCTCCAATATTTTCTTGTTTAATTGCTCTCCTATTAAGTTGACGAAATACGGTGTCAACACACTCTTTTATGTTTAACTAGAAAACATAACTACGCTCCGCGTAATCTTTTGTAATTATTTAAAAATATATATTTTAAAATATATTTTGGAAGATTGTGAGGTAGTGATTCATTTTCACCTTACTCGTACAATATGTTCTTTATATAGACACGTGAGTGTATTTTGACCATAATTTTTTTTTTTTATGATGGTGTTCACTGTTCATTGTATAGCGAACCTCCCGTAGGTTTTTGAAAAATTCTGACAAATTAAAGTACCGAAAACAAAGTTAAAAAAACTTGTTGTACATGTGCTTTTATTTATTTATTTATTAATTATTATTATTATACGCTTTGCGTGATTTTATTTATTTATAAAAAGTCTAAATTATGTATAAGAAAATTTATGTTTTGTGTAAAACTTATTTTTGGCTGGTTACCTATTTCAAGCGTTTATTTTTAAAAATTAATTTTTAGATCTCGTGTTTTATCAAAATGTTAAAAATTGGAATTGATAGATAGATTATTTGAACACTGTATTTTTGCCGATTACCCGTTTTTACCATTTATTTTTAAAAATGAACCTTTGGACCATGTATTTATTTAAAAGGTTTAAACTTCTTATAAAAATTAAATTATATATTTATATAATTTTTGTTTTCTGTAAGGGCTCACACCATTTTGAATCTTGTATTTTAGTCGATTACCCATCAGAACCTTTATTTTTAAAAATTAACTTGTGGATCTCAAGTTTTGTCAAAATGTTAAAATATGAATAGATAGATCGACTATTTGAACACTATATTTTAGTCGATTAGTCGTTTTGATTATTTATTGTTAAAAATTAACCTTTGGATCATATATTTATTCAAAAGGTTAAAAATTCTTTATAAAAAGTATACTATATAAATATATATAATTTTTTATATATAATTTATGTTTTCTATAAGGGTTCACACCATTTTGAACTTTGTATTTTAGCCGTTTACTTATTTGGACCCTTTATTTTTTAAAATTAACTTGTGGGCTTTGTGTTTTGTCAAAATGTTAAAAATAGGAATATAAAGATAGATTATTTGAACTACTTAGTTGATTACCTATTTGGATCTTTTATTGTTAAAAACTAATATTTGGATCCCGTGTTTTATCAAAAAGTTAAAATATAAATAGATAGATTTTATTATTATTATTTTTTTATCTATTATAATTTATATTAAAATAAAAATGAGCAAAAAGAGAAGATAGATACAAAAAGTTCTTAATTAATCAATAGCCATAAATTAGAAAAGTAAAATAAAAAATAAGAAAAAACTAATGTTTAAGTATATTTATAATTTAATTAAATATCTAATCAAATTTAAATTCAAAAATTTTATTTTTATCCAGACCCTTGAGCTCGTTGTTTTATTAACCAGATCTAGGTCCATGTCATCATATTTATCATAAATTTACACATATTAATAATTAATATAATTAGAAAAATAATTTAAAATTTATTTTTATTTAACTTTGACTCGCATAAATATTATCTATATATGAATATGAATTATATGGAAATTCTACCATAAATAAATACTCTTGAATTTTGATAAAATAACTGCAATACTTGATCAAGTATAATGTTATTCCCGTGAATCAAATCAAATAAAAACTTTAAAAATTAACAAATATTAATAATTGAATAAATACCCAAACTTTAAAGATTAACAAACATTAATAATTGAATATATACATGAGAAGATTGTGTTATCATTAACATGTAAATGAGAAAATAGAAAAAATGATTTGAAGAGATTTTAGAGTGGCACATAATCTCCTTGAAGCTCTCTTTTATATATATATATATATATATATATATGGAAGACTTCTCAATGGTTACTATCCATAAATGGGTACTAACAATTATGATGATGTGACAACATAGTGACTTGGTATATCAAGTCACCAACAAGTAAATATTTTTTTTCTATATTAATTTCGAATTTATTTTTATTTTTTTGTCATAATTAATTGTGTTTTCAACCAATGAGAAACACTAGTTATATTTAGAAATTGACATACATTTGAAAAATGAAAAAGTTTACAATATTACATATTTTCATAATAAATACACATTTTTCATCATGTAACCCTTCCAAAAATTTGAAAAAATCAAAATTTATTTTTAGAAATATTAATTAACAACTATAAATATGAACCATTGATCTTAATCCAATGGTTAATATTAAAGTAACCATTCATGGGAAGTGTTGACGGTGAAATCTCGTCAACGAAATTAGATCGGAAAACTCAAAGGTAAGTCGAGTGAGGTTTTTGTAAGAACTAAGAATAAGCTTTAAGAAAAAGTAGACACAGATAAATGATGGAGCAAATCCTGGTATATTTCTCTATAGCCTCTCCTTACAATGAATTTTTCAACCCCCTTTCAGGTGGTCTTAGGGTTCCTTTTATAGTAGGCTCTAATGGCCTTAGATACATAGTGGTCCAGGGGACCAAGTGGTACATACGTACTGTGTCAGGGGAGTGGCTTCAGAGGTTGTGGTCGTACACCCCGTACAGAAGCAGGTGTCAGGAGGATGTCTCCACTACTTGTCGGTACCCATGTCTAATGCGTGGTGGCAGGCGTAGTGGCGCAGGAGGTAGTGGTGTCGGCTCTGACCCATGGCCGTAGACGTACGGACCATAACTCCTATTCTTGCATAACCACTCCTGGCATTCCCACTACTTGTCTGGTAAGGGTACTATATCTGTACTCTGACTTCTTTAGGTTTGTAGGCCCATTCCATATTCATGCATGTACCTTGCCCTTTGTGAGTATTCTCACCTCCAAGGCTATGGGCGAGGCCATGGGAGAGGCCATGGGCGAGGCCATGGACGAGGCCATGAGCGAGGCCATGGACGAGGCCATGGGCGAGGCCATGGGCGAGGCCATGGACGAGGCCATGGGCGAGGCCATGGGCGAGGCCATGGGCGAGGCCATGGGCGAGGCCATGGGCGAGGCCATGGGCGAGGCCATGGGCGAGGCCATGGGCGAGGCCATGGGCGAGGCCATGGACGAGGCCATGGACGAGGCCATGGGCGAGGCCATGGGCGAGGCCATGGGCGAGGCCATGGGCGAGGCCATGGGCGAGGCCATGGGCGAGGCCATGGGCGAGGCCATGGGCGAGGCCATGGGCGAGGCCATGGGCGAGGCCATGGGAGAGGCCATGGGCGAGGCCATGGGCGAGGCCATGGACGAGGCCATGGACGAGGCCATGGGCGAGGCCATGGGAAAGGCCATACCTCATTGCGAGCCCCTGGTGCGCGCGGGGCGCGAGGCCCCTGGTGCGCGCGGGGCGCGAGGCCCCTGGTGCGCGCGGGGCGCGAGGCGCATGGGCGCGCGGGGCGCGAGGCCCCTGGTGCGCGCGGGGCGCGAGGCGCATGAGCGCGCGGGGCGCGAGGCCCCTGGTGCACGAGGCCCCTGGTGCGCGTGGGGGCGCGAGGCGCATGGGCGCGAGGCCCCTGGTGCGCGCGGGGCGCGAGGCCCTTGGTGCGCGCGGGGCGCGAGGCCCCTGGTGCGCGTGGGGCGCGAGGCGCATGGGCGCGCGGGGCGCGAGGCCCCTGGTGCGCGCGGGGCGCGAGGCGCATGCGCGGGCGCGAGACCTCTGGTGCTCGCGAGGCGCGAGGCGCATGGGCGCGCGGGGCGCGAGGCCCCTGGTGCGCATGGGGCGCGAGGCCCCTGTGCGCGCGGGGCGCGAGGCCCCTGGTGCGCGCGGGGCGCGAGGCGCATGCGCGAGCGCGAGACCCCTGGTGCGCGCGGGGCGCGAGGCGCATGGGCGCGCGGGCGCGAGGCCCTTGGTGCGCGCGGGGCGCGAGGCCCTTGGTGCGCGCGGGCGCGAGGCCCCTGATGCGCGCGGGTGCGAGGCCCCTGGAGCGCGCGAGGCGCGAGGCGCATGGGCGCGCGGGCGCGAGGCCCCTGATGCGCGCGGGCGCGAGGCCCCTGGTGCGCGCGGGGCGCGAGGCGCATGCCTTGCTGAGACATGGGATACATCCTAGGTGCGAAATGTCTTCTTGGCGTGAGGTCCTTGGTGTGGGACACCTCGGGGCAAGGCTAGGCGCATGAGGTGTTGGCATGCGCGGGGTGCTGCTGGAGTGGTGTTCGCGAGGCTGGGGCCTTAACTTCGAGGGGCACGGATAAGGGCCATGTGTGCATGACAAACACATCTAACAAGGTGATGCAGCTTGGAGGCCTGGAATGACCTCATGAGGCCTAGAGCTCTGCGAGTGTCTAACACTTCGATGGCCTATAATTACCTTCTGCCTTCATTGCGTACTTGGTGCCCTTGGTGCCCCTTAGCTATTTACTTCTTTAAGGGACTAGAAACTTCTTTTGTGTGTTTTTCTTATTTGGTGGATTTTCGGCATCCACACTTACCCCCCAGTCTATAGGGAGGCCTTTAGGCGTTCTTGTAGACTCTTCCGCTCCTTTTTATTATTCTCTTATTCTTCTTCTTTCTTCTTTTTTTATATATTTATCATGTTCGAGGTCCTTTGGAACCCACGCGAAAAGGGGGTTCGGTAGGCCTCTCTGCGATGCGTCTTAGTTGCACCTGTAAGGATATATTGACCCCTTGGGTTCTAATTATCCTTTTATATATCTTCACGCGCGCTTATTATATCTTGCGAGAAGCGTCCTTCTCGTCATTAGGCATAGTACTATTTTTGCAAGCGTCTTCTTTGAGACCCTTTTTGCAAGCGTCTTCTTTAAGACCCTTTTCGGAAGCGTCTACTTTGAGACCCTTTTGGATAGCGTCTACTTGGGAGACCCTTTTTGGAGGCGTCTACTTTGGAGACCCTTTTTGGGAGGTGTCTACGTTGTAGACCCCTTTTGGTGGGGTCTACTTATGAGACCCTTTTTGCAAGCGTCTACTTTGGAGACCCTTTTTGCAAGCGTCTACTTTGGAGACCCTTTTTGCAAGCGTCTACTTTTGAGGTGATCTCCCCTCAGGTGGAGACTTTCATGGCTAGATGGTCTTCGTTCGATCTCTAATTTGGTTAGGGACCCCTCTAGCACGATGCCCCCCTTCTATATGGAATCCCCAGACATACTGGTAGTATGGCCACTGGAGGAAGGTTCGCTCTCTTCGACATGGAAGTTCTTATGGCCCTCTTCCACACGTATGTACTTCTGTGCTCTGTCGAAGAAGTCGTCCAAATCCGAAACTTCTCTTTTGAGCATGTTACTCCATAACTTGCTTCCTGGACGAACTCCGGCTGTAATAGCCATCTTGAGCTCTGCTTTGGTTAAACATCCCACCTTTGTTGCTTCTATACCGAATCTATGGATGTAGTCCTTCAAACTTTCATTCTCGCCTTGTTTGATGTTAGCGAGGCTGGTAGTTGGCATGACGTAGTCACACGCTGCATGGTGTTGCTGAAGAAATTCATCAGAGAATTGTTGCCATGACTTGATTGTTCCTGGCCTTATCCTCCTGAACCATTTGTACGCCACTCCTTTAAGAGTAACGACGAAGCAATGACATTTTGCTCTGTTGTTGACCCCCCTTAACCTCATCAAGTTATTGAAGGAGTCTAAGTGATATTTTGGGTCTGTAGTACCCTCATACGGAGTCATGCGAGGCTCTCTGAAGCCAGTGGGCATTTGTTCAGCCTGAATCTCCCTTGTGAAGGGTGAATCACGGTCGAATTCTCCGCCATCCATGTGCCCCCCAAGTACAGTGGTGATCTTTCCTTGGGGGCATCGCATTTTGGTGTCTAGTCCCCTCCTCTTTTCGTATAAGGAATTTTGCGGGTTCTCGGGCTGATCCCTCGCCTTGGTTGTGTCCCTCGGTGGAACCGCGGGGGGTGCGTCTCTCACTTCTGACCTCTCCTCATGGAGCCCTTTTCTTAGGCCAGGGGGTGACCCTTTTGGGGGGACTTCGGCATCTTTCTTATGACCCTCATCTTCTCTCTGCCTATGCTCCTGGGGACACTTCGTTGGCCTATGTCCCCCATGGTACTTTGCCTGGGGGGTTTCACTGGCGGAAAGTTGGGTTCCCCCACCGTCTATGGGGACAGTGTTTTCCCCTTCTTCATGCTCCTTCCCTTTATGCTTTGGGAGGGGCATGCTTGACTTCCCTTGCCGTAGGTTGTTTAAAACCTTCTGCATGTTCTCCATCATGGTTTCCAGCCTCCTAGTCTTTTTATGCAACTCGTGAATCTCATCCTTGTAGAAGCGCGTCCTTGAGCTGGAACTTACCGAGCGTACCCCGGGACCCTTGCCTGGCCAGTGCGTCGAGGGACTGGGGTCCCGGTGGCCTGAGCGTGGGGTCAACCGGGGCCGGTTAAGTGGATACACTAGCGGCTCTGAATGACCTCCGTCGGGCTGGGTAGCTGAGGATGATGCTTCCCTCTCCTCCTCCGGGGGAAGAGGTTCTTCTGGTCCATCTCCATGCTCGGGCAGAGGGGGGTCTTTCTTGGAAGGCCTCCGCTCTACTTCGTCTCGGTGAACCTCCACCTTTTGTATATGCCGTAGGCGTTTTGAACGTCTTAGCATCTTTCTTTGTTGGAAATGAAGGAAGAACACTGGCTTGATGCTTGTTCTTCCCACAGACGGCGCCAAACTGTTGACGGTGAAATCTCGTCAACGAAATTAGATCGGAAAACTCAAAGGTAAGTCGAGTGAGGTTTTTGTAAGAACTAAGAATAAGCTTTAAGAAAAAGTAGACACAGATAAATGATGGAGCAAATCCTGGTATATTTCTCTATAGCCTCTCCTTACAATGAATTTTTCAACCCCCTTTCAGGTGGTCTTAGGGTTCCTTTTATAGTAGGCTCTAATGGCCTTAGATACATAGTGGTCCAGGGGACCAAGTGGTACATACGTACTGTGTCAGGGGAGTGGCTTCAGAGGTTGTGGTCGTACACCCCGTACAGAAGCAGGTGTCAGGAGGATGTCTCCACTACTTGTCGGTACCCATGTCTAATGCGTGGTGGCAGGCGTAGTGGCGCAGGAGGTAGTGGTGTCGGCTCTGACCCATGGCCGTAGACGTACGGACCATAACTCCTATTCTTGCATAACCACTCCTGGCATTCCCACTACTTGTCTGGTAAGGGTACTATATCTGTACTCTGACTTCTTTAGGTTTGTAGGCCCATTCCATATTCATGCATGTACCTTGCCCTTTGTGAGTATTCTCACCTCCAAGGCTATGGGCGAGGCCATGGGAGAGGCCATGGGCGAGGCCATGGACGAGGCCATGAGCGAGGCCATGGACGAGGCCATGGGCGAGGCCATGGGCGAGGCCATGGACGAGGCCATGGGCGAGGCCATGGGCGAGGCCATGGGCGAGGCCATGGGCGAGGCCATGGGCGAGGCCATGGGCGAGGCCATGGGCGAGGCCATGGGCGAGGCCATGGGCGAGGCCATGGGCGAGGCCATGGACGAGGCCATGGACGAGGCCATGGGCGAGGCCATGGGCGAGGCCATGGGCGAGGCCATGGGCGAGGCCATGGGCGAGGCCATGGGCGAGGCCATGGGCGAGGCCATGGGCGAGGCCATGGGCGAGGCCATGGGCGAGGCCATGGGCGAGGCCATGGGAGAGGCCATGGGCGAGGCCATGGGCGAGGCCATGGACGAGGCCATGGACGAGGCCATGGGCGAGGCCATGGGAAAGGCCATACCTCATTGCGAGCCCCTGGTGCGCGCGGGGCGCGAGGCCCCTGGTGCGCGCGGGGCGCGAGGCCCCTGGTGCGCGCGGGGCGCGAGGCGCATGGGCGCGCGGGGCGCGAGGCCCCTGGTGCGCGCGGGGCGCGAGGCGCATGAGCGCGCGGGGCGCGAGGCCCCTGGTGCACGAGGCCCCTGGTGCGCGTGGGGGCGCGAGGCGCATGGGCGCGAGGCCCCTGGTGCGCGCGGGGCGCGAGGCCCTTGGTGCGCGCGGGGCGCGAGGCCCCTGGTGCGCGTGGGGCGCGAGGCGCATGGGCGCGCGGGGCGCGAGGCCCCTGGTGCGCGCGGGGCGCGAGGCGCATGCGCGGGCGCGAGACCTCTGGTGCTCGCGAGGCGCGAGGCGCATGGGCGCGCGGGGCGCGAGGCCCCTGGTGCGCATGGGGCGCGAGGCCCCTGTGCGCGCGGGGCGCGAGGCCCCTGGTGCGCGCGGGGCGCGAGGCGCATGCGCGAGCGCGAGACCCCTGGTGCGCGCGGGGCGCGAGGCGCATGGGCGCGCGGGCGCGAGGCCCTTGGTGCGCGCGGGGCGCGAGGCCCTTGGTGCGCGCGGGCGCGAGGCCCCTGATGCGCGCGGGTGCGAGGCCCCTGGAGCGCGCGAGGCGCGAGGCGCATGGGCGCGCGGGCGCGAGGCCCCTGATGCGCGCGGGCGCGAGGCCCCTGGTGCGCGCGGGGCGCGAGGCGCATGCCTTGCTGAGACATGGGATACATCCTAGGTGCGAAATGTCTTCTTGGCGTGAGGTCCTTGGTGTGGGACACCTCGGGGCAAGGCTAGGCGCATGAGGTGTTGGCATGCGCGGGGTGCTGCTGGAGTGGTGTTCGCGAGGCTGGGGCCTTAACTTCGAGGGGCACGGATAAGGGCCATGTGTGCATGACAAACACATCTAACAAGGTGATGCAGCTTGGAGGCCTGGAATGACCTCATGAGGCCTAGAGCTCTGCGAGTGTCTAACACTTCGATGGCCTATAATTACCTTCTGCCTTCATTGCGTACTTGGTGCCCTTGGTGCCCCTTAGCTATTTACTTCTTTAAGGGACTAGAAACTTCTTTTGTGTGTTTTTCTTATTTGGTGGATTTTCGGCATCCACAGGAAGTAACCATTAAGAATGCACCCATATATATATATAGATTATCAAATTTTTAATTAATTAAATAAAAAACTATCTTTTAAGTGTTACAGTAGACCAACAAAATAGGCAAGCATGAGGTCTCTGCGCTTTAATAGATGTAATATATCATATAATTTTATCTAATATATATATATATATATTGGATATACATAATTTTTTTGGCATTTGCACAATGTATTCTTTTTAATTCTTTTATAATCAATATAATATAATTATCATGTAATATATTATTTTTTATATAATAACAAATTCTAAAACTATTTAAATGATCTCTTCTAAAATAATATATGCATGTTTAATATATGATTGAATATATTTTTTCATTAATTTTTAATCAATATAGGAATGGCAAATACTCAACTGACTAAGGGGAAAACCATACACCAAATGGAATGAAAGTCAAGATGAGCATTTTATTGATTTTATAGCTGAGCAAGTTAAATTGGGAAAAACACAACAAGGAGGCTTAACCACCGAGGGATGGCAGGCTGTAGAAAAAGAAATGAATTTATTATATGGAGACATATTAGATAAGACTAAAATGAAAAATGGGATGAAAACTTTGAAAAAGAGAATGCTACAAAATAGTGGCTTTGGGTGGGATGAAGAAAATCGAAAAGTTATTGCTGAGGATGACGTATGGGAGCAATATCTTGGGGTGAGTATATATAATTTTTTTTTTCCAAGTTAGAATAGGTATAATTTACTAATTTACTATTATTTGTGTGATAAGCCCATCCAAAAGATGGTGAGTTCGCTATCATTTGAGAGAGTGGAGTCAAACACAAGCACCAGAGACAGAGACAGCTCGTGAACTTTTTCCATTGAAGGCATTCAAATCTTCGAAATGTAGTCGAAAGGACATTTTTTGTATTGAAAAAAAGGTTTCCCATACTAACAATAGCTCCTCAATATACTATCAGAAAACAAGGCTGGATTGTACTGGCATGTTGTGTACTTCACAACTATGTTTGCAAGTGGAATTTAGATGATGAATGCTTTGAAGAACACATGCAGGAAGAATAGAAGATTCTAACAATTTGAACGAAATTGGTTTTGATTCAGATGAAGAACTACGTAGAAGAACTACGTAGCAAGCCAACAGACAATGTCAAGCAATACATGTTTAATATTAGAGATGGAATATCTGAAGAAATATGGAATGCAAGAGCAATTAGATAGACTTAATTTTACTTCTATGTATAGAAAAAAAAAACTAGTTGTTATTTGCTGTAAACATCTTATCTTGTCTATCTTTGTAAAAATACTATTTTGATACTTGTTTAGAAAAATGCCAATAATAGTCCAAAAGTTCAGTGAAGAATTAAAATAATGCAATATGAGCCCATTTGTTCAAAAACAAAACCAAATGTACTTATGCAGTTTGTAGACAATAAATACAATCTCACTGGATTTAAAATAAAACAAACTAGACAAATCATTATTGTATGGCGTTTATGGATCGTCTCCGTCTACTGGCTTCCCGCGACATATACACTTATGACCATGGAAACTCCCAACTCACCATGCGTGCCAAACAAGAACCTAACGCCTACCTGAAATGAGAAAAGTAAGGAGTTAGCTAAAAGCCCAATAATGAAGTACAAACATATACAATCAACAGGAAAATACAATATTTCTATACTTGTCATCTTATCTTTAAATAATGAAATATAACACACAATCATTCCATTTCCATATTAATTCTTTATCTAAAAATAAATACACAAACAAAGTAACCACTTTGTGAGGAAACCAAGAAACATAATCGTGGAAACTGATCCTCCTGTGCCCACTTGGGGCCTATGGCACATCCGCACTATGAGTTACGTCATACCTTAGTATCTCCTATGTTGTATCACGTGCATTTTCTATGTTGTGTCGCGTACATAATGCTAACAATGATGTTTCTCTTTGATTCAATCATTCAACAGATCAAACATAATACTTATAATAACTTATCACATAAGGTACTTGCTTTAGTTTCAAACATTCAAAATAATACATAGTAATCTAGCTAACTTCCTTACCTCAAGTCCAAGCGACAACAAGAGTGGGACAACTTCACAACAAGCCTAGAATGGTAAATAAAACACTTGTCTTAATATCATGTAAAACACACATGAACGAATCAAAACACATCCCATGTGTGCACGAGCCATGCACACGTGACACCTATCTTAAAACAAGTTGCGCCACTCACTAAATTATATCAGAGCTCATACATAAAATCATGCTTGCATGTCCCACATAAAATCATGGAAAATAATGTCATTACACATAACAATCTTAAAGGTCTTCAAACAAGGACCTTAAACTTACTCAATTAATATATAATTACGCTTCAAAATGCATTTACATGTAACATGCATACGTGAGACCATTCTTAAAAACTACGTCAAAGTTGATAATATCATACACTTTATTTCTTGACAATTTCACAAGAATACAACAAGCATTATTAAACTTAAATTAATTACCCATTAATTTCCTAGCATGCTTGCAACAATTTTATCATCTTAAAACCATTCAAAATCATGCATTAAGACTTAATCCTAAACATCCAATTAAAACTCACAAAGTAATCATGACCTAAATGAAAAATAGGCAAAAATACCAACTTTAATTCAACACATACATAAACTTGTTTAATATTCATAACTCATTTTAGAAACCATGTTCCAAAATAATTAATTAACTTTTTAATCATGCTTTCAATTTCAACCATAAAAAAGAAGCTACACTATTTTTAAATTAAAAATAAAATGTGAATTGTTTTTAATTCTCTTTCTAGAACACCTAATCACGTAAAATCATGACATTCATAATAACTCAAAACTTGTTTAACATTTCATATTTATAAGTACACTATTGTTGATGCGGTTTTTCGCCAACAATGTATTAAGAAATAGTAAGATAGATTAGTGCTTAGTTATATACCGTAATGAAAAATGAAATGAATTCACAAGAACACAAATCTTTTACGTAGTTAAAATCCACCTAGTCCACGAGTTTATATTATTATTGTTTCACTCTATATTTTGACAGAGCTTTAGTATTATAGAATAATTGGTCATTTTTCCTGTCCAATATACTCAGTATTTATAGAGAAATTTCAAGGACAGGTTTGGGTAACCGCGTGAGTCAATCACGCATATACATATTTTATACTTTTAAACGTATATTTCCCATTTATAATGGGATATGATTTGATCATACATTAAATGTTCTCCTAATATTTGGGACATTAAATATGACAACCTGGTCATAAATAATCGTATAATGGGATTCTGAGTCTCTAGGGATCCTTGAGTATGCAATACATTCGAGTTAGCACGAGCTGAACGTCTCGTATTTCGAATGTCGTTTGACTATTATGAGCTCACACTTCACAACCTTCGCGTCTGTAGCTCGGGTTAAACCCAAGACGCTTAACACCACACGTGCCCATGTGAAACTGGAGTTGCTTACGTGGTTATTTCTCCGTATATTTATTTGTCAGCTGTACCCAACTGAGTGAATGACTCGAGCTAAAATTAGGGTACAACATTTGCCCCCAAGCTCCTGCTCATGTATGACGTCATCATTTTCTAACTTACACAGTAGGGGCTTTTAGGCTTCTGTTACACAAAACCATGCCTGCCCTCTACTCGAGTATTGAACACGTGGGGTACTACAATTGTCGTCTGTTCGGGTTTTGAGGACTGCAATAATTGTCTTGTCACCTTTTTGCCACCGTTTTGTCTATTTAACCTTGGCCCTTTGATCTTGAACCAACCCAAACAGATGGCCCAGATTAATTTACACAACTTACGTATAAAAGGAATGGCCAAGTTTCAGACTTCACCACCTTTCATTTAAAAATTTTCCTCCTCTGCACTTTCGAAACTTACTTTTTTCCCAGAAATCCCCAAAACTCGTTCATTTTACCTAGTTACTCAGAAGTTTTCCAAGAACTTCCCTTTGCAAAGTTTACGTCTTACCGTCGAAGAAACATACTATAAGTATCTCTCTTTTTTGGTTTGAAGAAATTTTTTTTTATTTTAGACTTTTTGTCTATAATTGTTTAATAGTTTTTTTTTAAACAATTGCCTTCGGGCTTGGTTCGAGGTTTTTCTCCTCGGGAGAATGCCTGCTTTGTTTCAATATATATTTAACTTTCTGATCCATTTATCTCTCCTTTACTATCTTTCATGTTTGTGAATCCTTAGACTTGTACATTCGAGATTTTAGGAATTGATTTTTGATCGGGATAGATATTTTGAGCTCGGTTATATCCAAGTTTTGTGTGTTTGATTTGTATCATACCTGTTAAGAATCAGGCCTTGAACCCGGTTATATCTGGGGTTTTTAATTTATTGAAACTTAGTTCGTGCTAGATTTATTGATAACACGAGCATTAAAAAGCCCTTGATATTAAACAATTTCCCTAACTTTCCAAGTTTCGGACCTGGTTGCGTCCAGGGTTTTAAATGATTTTAAATTTAGTTCGCGCTAGGTTTATTGAAAATTTGGACTTTAAAAAAGCCATTTAATAATCAATGTTTCCAAGCTTCTAAATTTCGGACCTGGTTGCGTCCAGGGTTTTAAATGACTTCTACTTAGTTTGCACTAGGTTTATTGAAAACTCGAGCTCTTAAAAGGTTGTCGAATAATCAATTTTCCAAGCTTCTAAGTTTTGGACCTAGACGTATCCAAGATTTTAAATAATTTAGACTTATCCAGTGATCATAATCTGGCCAACCTCAGGTTATATGCCCCCCAAGTAACTAGAATGTAGAACTTTCTCGGTTGCTTTTACAAACATTAATACTCGAGCTGATACAACCTTAACAAGAAAAATTATTTAACAATCCATCTATTATTTAATCAAATGGATTTTATAGATAAGCCTTACATGGATGATGGTACCATTGATAATGCTTTTTCAAATGTAAGGCATTCCAGGTCCGCGGGACTATTTCCCCATTCAACTGAGATATCTTGAAAGTTCCTTCACGCAAAACTTCAACGACCTGATATGGTTCCTCCTAGTTTTGACCTAAGACACCATCCTTGGGATCCTTATTCGCCAGAAAGACCCTTCGGAGAACCAGGTCGCCCAAGCCAAATCTTCACGTCTTAACTTTAGAATTGAAATAACGAGTGATTTTTTGTTGATAATGGGTGAGCTGTAATTGCGATTCCTCTCATTTCTCTTCAATCAGGTCAAGAGATGCATTAAGGAGTTCATAATTCCGTTCATGGCTGAATGTCCTTTGCCTGTGAGTGGCTACCATGGCTTCGACTGGAAGGACGAACTCACTTCCAAAAGTTAGGGAAAAAGGGGTATGTCCCGTGGAGGTTCTGTGAGAAGTCTAGTATGCCCAAAGTACTTGCGGGAGCTGTTCGGGCCATAATCCTTTGGCCTCGTCTAACTTCTTTTTTAGGCTCACCTTTAGAGTTTTGTTCACAACCTCGACCTGTCCATTGGCCTACGGATACGCTACTGAGGAGAAACTCTTAATAATGTCATATTTTCCACAGAAGTCAGTGAAGAGATCACTGTCGAACTGTGTCCCATTATCTGACACGATCTTTTTAGGAAGCCCAAACCGACATATAATAATTTTCACCACAAAGTCTAGGACTCTCTTTGAAGTGATGGTTGCTAGAGGTTCGGTTTCTACCCACTTCGTGAAATAGTCGATCGCCACCATCGCGTAACGAACTCCCCCCTTTCCCATAGGCAGGGATCCTATGAGGTTGATTCCCCATACCGCAAATGGCCACGGGGATGAGATCATCGTTAGCTTGACTGGAGCAGCTTGGGCAACTATGGTGAAACGCTGGCATTTGTCGCATTTTTGAACATACGAGGTCAAGTCTTTTGTTAAAGTGGGCCAAAAATAGCCCTACCTCAATATTTTTAGTGCTAGGTTTTGCCCCTAGCATGATCTCCACAAAAACCTTCGTGCACTTCTTGCAAAATGTTTTTAGCTTCCTTGGGCAGAACATATCATAGGAGAGGTAATGAATGACCACGTCGGTACAATGTCCCATCCACTATCACATACCTTAGAGCTTGATATAATATTTTTCTTGCATCCTTTCTATCCTCAGGTAGCCTTCCTGTTGTGAGGTATTCCATTATGGGAGTCATCCAGGTCGATCTTGTGTCGATCATCTCGACATCTACCATTTCTTCTGTCACGCTTGGACTTTCCATGAACTCCACCGGCACTACATTCAGGGTCTCAGCTTCTTTGGTGGTGGCAAGCCTTGCCAAAGCATCAACATTAGAATTCTGCTCGCGAGGTATCTGTTCAACAGTACTATACTTAAATTCGGATAGATCTCCCTTCACCTTAGCTAGGTAGGCTTCCATCTTGGTACCTCGAGCTTGATATTCTCCCAACACCTGATTAACCACAAGCTGAGAATCGCTATAGCATTGGACGACCTTCGCTTTGAGCTCCCTTGCCACTCTCATTCCAGCTAGTAAGGCTTCATATTCGGCTTCGTTGTTAGATGCTTCGAATCTGAATCTCAAAGCTGTATGGAATCGATGCCCTTCTAGGGAGATTAGTATGATCCTAGCTCCCGATCCATTCTTGTTCGATGATTCATCTACGAATATCTTCACAACTCCTACACCGGTTCCTTCAAAAGCTCCTCTTGAAATCCAGTGCATTCAGCCACAAAATCAACAAGGGCCTGACTTTTGATTGAGGTCTATGGCACATACAATATCTCGAATTGGCTGAGTTCAATTTCCAATTTTAAAAGACGTCCCAACATTTTAGGTTCTTGCAACACCTGCCTTAAAGGTTGGTCGGTCATGATGTTAATTGAATGGGACTGGAAATGTAGCCGGAGCTTCTGGAAGCCAATATCAGACAGAATGCCAGCTTTTCTATCAGTGGTTACTGTGATTCAGCTCCGAGAAATCTCTTGCTTATATAATACACTGGTTTTTGAGCACAGTCTTCTTCTCGAACTAACACGACACTGACTGCATTTTCTGTCACAACCAAATAAAGGAATAGAGGTTCTCCAAACATAGGCTTAGACAATACTGGGGGCTCGGCCAAGTGCATTTTTAGGTCGAGGAATGCCTATTCGCATTCCTTACTCCATTCAAATTTTATGTTTCCTCTGAGCAAGTTGTAGAACAGCAGGCACTTGTCAGTGGATTTTGAAATAAAATGATTCAAAGCTGCCACCTTTCCAGTTAGGCTTTGAACTTCTTTACGCGACCTGAGCGAGGGCCTTTCTAACAATGACCTGATTTTATCAGGATTCGTTTCATCCCCCTCGTATTAACTGTGAATCCCAGAAATTTTCCTGATACTACTCCGAAAGTACACTTCTGGGGGTTCAACCTCATGTCATACTTCCTTAATATTTCCAAACATTCTTTCATATTGAATACATGGTTATCGACAGTCTTGGATTTGACAAGCATATCATTGACATACACTTCCATATTCCTCCCGATCTGATTAACGAACATTTTGTTGACTAATCGTTGATATGTGGCTCCGGCATTCTTTAGCCCGAAGGGCATGACTTTATAACAATATACGTTCATTGGGGTCATGAAGTTAGTATGCTCCTGGTCCGCAGGATTCATTGCGATCTGGTTATACCCAGAATACGCATCCATGAAGGACATGAGCTCATGAACTGCCGTGGCATCTACCAACTGATCAATCCTTGGTAATGGAAAGCAATCCTTGGTAATGGAAAGCAAGCCTTGGGGAAAGCTTTGTTTAGGTTGGAGAAATCGATACAGATCCTCCATTTCCGTTTGGCTTTGGGACCAGCACAGGATTGGCAACCCAGATCGGGTATTTTGCTTCACGAATGAACCTGCATTTCAATAATCAAGCTACTTCTTCGTCAAGTTCTTTAGCTCAGACTATCCTCGAAAGTGTTTGTTTTTGGGATTTAGCAGGCACGCTCTTGTCCAAATTTAAAGTGTGCATGATCACACTTGGGCTTATTCCCACCATGTCTTCATATGACCAGGTGAAAACGTCTAGATTCTCTTGTAAAAAATTGATCATCTCCTTCTTCCTTTTATCATCAAGATTTTTTCCTATCTTAACGACTCTTGAAGCTTCTTTGGGATCAATTTTTACTTCCTCGAGCTCCTCAATAGCTTGGAGTTCTGACCTGTCTTTGCCCATTCGTGGATCAATGTCTTCACGTGGGGCATTGTCACTATCCTCTGCTTGCTGAGGTTCTTCCGTCCCATAAGTACCTTCTACTCCTTGGGACTCCTCACCTCTGTCACTTATGACCATAGTTTGCTGCCCGGGTTATGATTTTCCCTTCATAGAAATGCTATAGTATTCTCTAGCAGCGAGCAGATCACCTCTGACAGTGCATATTCCCACAACTGAGGGGAATTTTATTGCTAGGTGGCGGATAGAAGTTATAGTTTCAAATGCCATCAGTGTAGGTCGGCCCAAAATTACATTTTATATAGCTGGACAGTCGATCACAACGAACTCAAGTAACTTGGAGACAGTTCGTGAGCCTTCTCCCAATGTTACCACTAATTCGATCGTCCCGATGGCTGTTGATCCTTCGCCAAAAAAACTGTACAGAGTCATTGAGGTTGCCTTCAGTTCTGTGACAGACAACCCCATTTTTTTTCCAAGGTGGACCTAAAAAGTAGATTCACAGAACTCCCGTTATCTACCAGAGTCCTCTGTACCCTCTGGTTGGCGAGCTGAACAGTTATGACCAAGGGATCGTTATGTGGGAATTGGACGTGGCTAGCATCCTCTTCTGTAAAAATTATTGGTTGTTTTTCCAATCGTTGTTGTTTTGATAACTATTGTTCTGGGATGAATTCCACTCCGTTGTGGGATTTCAGTTCATTAATATATCTCTTCTAGGCTCCTATGCTCGTGCCTGCTAGATGAGGTCCTCCCGAAATGGCGGTTATATCTCCTCCTATTATTGGAGGAGGATCGTCCTAATTCGGTTGAGCTCCAGTTTGATTTACTGGAGCTTCGAGAGATGATGGGGGGTTTGGTCCAGCGGCTGATTAGGGACCACCCGATTTCAGGCGTACTGGGCCAAATGACCTGCTCTGATAAGAGTTTCGATCTCATCCTTCTGCTGTCGACAATCATCAGTGCTATGACCAATATCATTATGAAATTGGCAGAACTTTGAAGGATCTCTCTTCGCACTTTGATTTTTCAACGGTTCTGGCTTTTTCCAGGGAATGCGAGTAGAATTTGTCAGGAAGATGCGCTCCCTAGTATCCGTAAGGTTGGTATAAGTGGCGTAAATATGCTTGAATTTATCCCCAAATTTATTTTTCTTTGTTCCGCTCTGGTCACCTTCACCGTTTCCCCTCCTTCTGTTACTCCCCCCTTGGTTATTCTGGGTAACGGTTTGAGCTGTAGCTGCAACGTTCGTTACCGCTCCAACGGGCTGGATAGGGATCTGGTTGGTTCCTGCGACGGAATCTCATGCCTCTTCCAGGTTAATCCATCTTTAAGCTCGTGCCAAGAACTCATCCACACTATTAACTCCTTTTCTCTATAATTCTTGCCACAGGTCGCCTCCAACAAGGATTCCCGTCCTCATTGCCATGAGCTTGGAGCTGTCATCGACATCTCTAGCTCGTGCAGAGACATTGGCAAACCTACTTAAATATGCCTTCAACGTTTCGCTAGGTTGCTGCTTTACATTGGCTAATGAATCAACTTTAACCCGAGCTGTCTGGGAAGCCTGGAATGCTTTCTTGAAATCAGAAGAAAACTTCTTCCATGAGCTTATAGAATGCCTCTTGTGCTGTTTAACCCACTGCCTAGCTGGCCCAATCAGAGTTGAAGGAAACAAAATGCACCTTAGATCGAGTCCAACATTGTGGGCCATCATCATGGTGTTAAACATCCCGAGGTGATCTGATGGATCTCCATCTCCGTCAAACTTTGACAAGTGTGGCATTCTGAAACCCATCGGATAGGTAGCCGCCACAATATTTGGAGCGAAAGGCTCGAGCTCATCCTCTGAGTCGCAATCATCTTTATCTTTTCCAGATAAAAGCTTCTTCATTTACTTTTTCATCTGAGCTAGCCTCTCGAGAGTTTGGTCTCAGGCCCCTAGGTTATCTGCGAGTTGTTCAACAACTCCCATCCTATCGTACGTGTTTGATGGGTTATTGTCCCTCCAAGATCGAGCTTGGTTTGGTGGGGCATTTCCATTATCACGTACTATGGAAGGACCTCCCTCTCGACGATTATAGCTAACATCCTCATCCCGAGTTGAATCTCTTCTTTGTGAATTCAGACGATCACGCAGATCAAGTTGTGAATTGTATCGAGGGCTTTGGGCCGAACTCATATGATTTCTCAGATCGCCTTCAGACCTACCACTTCGATGACTTTCGATCCAATAACTTCCATTTGTGAAGCTTACAACTTGCAATTGAGGCCGAGGATCTGGGTTTTCGACATGTGTTTGTGGGACATAGGTATGGGCAGACGGAGGAGGATTTCTCCTTCTGTCTCCATAAGCAGGAATGTCCCGTGTAGGACGAGGTGGCGTCGAATGTCTTATGGGTGATGGGGGATGCCTAACTAGTGAGGAAATCCTTGTCCCATCAGGGCGAACTAAATTAGTCTGCCTTTGTTTTGTCCCATTATTCCTAGCTCTCTGCGCCTGACGATCCGATCGTGATGTAGGAGGGTTTGCTGGAACATTCTGTCTCTGTGAGCTTGTCCCAGCCCCTCCTCGTGGGTTGCCATGGGCATTCATAGGTTCTTGTGAAGGAGGCACTGAACTTGGGGTTGTGGTTTAATTGATCGACTAATTTGCTAATGACCCCTACAAGGGCCACTGGGATGGGCATTCTGGCGGTCTCGCCCTGTAGGCACATAACTTGGGGTGGTAGTTCTGACTGATTGACTTGGTTTGGATCGGTTATTCCTGTGGGACTTGTGAGACATGCTTTGCCTCTTTCCAACATTAACGTCAGTTGCGAGAGGAGGTAACCGAGCCAAAACCTCCTCAATTTGCCTGTTGGCCTTAGCGAGATGGCTTCTTAACTACATATTTTCCAACTCAATGTCAGTTAAGTAGTCTGGGTTTGGATTCGGTGGTAATGACACAGAACTCCCAGTTTCGCCATGACCAGTCGGTTATTTTCCCGGACATTGCTGGACTTCAGGGCCATGCTCGTTCAAAATAGCGGTATGATGAGCCTCCTGCCCACCAGGCTGTTCTATCTCATTGTCGTGCATTGAGCGAGTGAGCACCATGATGAGATTCGACTGAGATTTTGATGAAGCACTAATTTCCCTCTCAAT
Source organism: Humulus lupulus (assembly GCF_963169125.1). Lineage (NCBI taxonomy): Eukaryota > Viridiplantae > Streptophyta > Magnoliopsida > Rosales > Cannabaceae > Humulus > Humulus lupulus. Next base: position 62,642,595 of record NC_084795.1, on the reverse strand, counting down.
GAAAGCACCAAATCGTTGACGCGGTTTTTCGCCAACCGTGTATTAAGAAATAGTAAGATAGATTAGTGCTTAGTTATAAACTGTAATGAAAAATGAAATGAATTCACAAGAACAAATCTTTTACGTGGTTCAGTGGTTCAAATCCACCTAGTCCACGAGTCTATATTATTGTTGTTTCACTCTATATTTTGGCAGAGATTTAGTATTACAAAATAATCGGTCCCTTTTCCTATCCAATATTCTCAGTATTTATAGAGAAATTTCATGGACAGGTTTGGGTAACCGCGTGAGTCAATCACGCATATACATATTTTATACATTTAATTTGTATATTTCCCATTTATAATGGGATATGATTTGATCATACAACAAATTTTCTCCTAATATCTAAGACATTAAATATGACAGCCTGGTCATAAATAACCGTATAATGGGATTCCGAGTCTCCAGGGATCCTTTAGTATGCAATACATTCGAGTTAGCATGAGTTGAACATCTCCTCCAAGCTCGTATTTCGAATGCCGTTTGAATATTATGAGCTAACACTTCACAACCTTCGTGTCTGTAGCTCGGGTTAAACCCAGGACGCCAAACATCACACGTGCCCGTGTGAAATTGGAGTTGCTTACGTGGATCCGTATATTTATTTGCCAGCTGTACCCAAACTGAGTGATTCTCCCAGCCGACTTGACCTCCTCGCCATCTCCCTCAGCTGCCCCGGAAACCTCACCACTCTCTGACGGTTCTTGCAAAAGTCGAGTGTAACGACCAAAAATTACTAATAAGGCTTAAGGGCCTTGATTAGTGTGTTGAGAGGGCATAAATGGATTATGTGTGATTTAAATGATTAAATGCATGATTATGTGATAATCATGCTTATATGATTATTTGGATATATGAGATGCATGATTATGAGTATTAGTATGCATGTAGGCCCTGATTAATTATATGAAATGTTTAAATGTTTTGGGATCCCATGTACAAAATGTTTAATTATATGAAATGTAACATTTGTAACCAAAATCTCTTAACCCTAGTTCAATTATAGTTCCAGTAACACGTTTCTAACTCAATGACTTGATTAACAAGTTTTGCACCTTTATAAACATAGTGTAATGGTCTTGGCTATCCATGGTGTTACACAAAGCCTTGAATTTTTCAAGGAGCGGATTCCATAGCCCGGTTTCCATGAAAGAAAAGTTCCTATCTGGGTTGAAGGCCCAACACTGGTATAACATCTCTTCCATGGAAGACAATGAGGCCAAATTTTCTTCTTTAACTTCGGCCTTTGCCTCAAGCAGTTTGGTTTTGGCTTCATCAACCTTGGATTGAAGTTGTGCACTTTGAGCCTGGAGGGCAGACAATGCAGTCTTTGCAGCCTACTCACTTTCCTGGGACGAGGTGAGAGCGACCTTAGCATCATGCTCACTCTTTTGAGCGGCCGCCAAGGCTATTTTGGTGGCCTGCTCGCCTTCTTGAGCAGTTGTCAGGGCAGTGTTGGCGACATTTAGTTTGGGTCAGAGCTCATCATTTCTAGCCCTAGCCCAGGCTATGGTGCGATATTGGGCTAGGACAAAATGCAAAATAACAAAACAATTCAGAGATATATTCTTGATCACAATAATAAGGAATTTTTCACCAAGGAAAGATAACTTACAGTGAGGTTCATCCCCATAGCTGACTCCAAGACATTCTCCGGGTTGTGCTCCTCGATGGTCCTTAGATCCCTTGAGTTGGCCTTATAGGCATGCCCAACCCTATGGTTCGCCGTCTCATAAATGATGCCTAAAAAAGCTTCAGGGATCTTTTCCAGATCCTGGGGATCTAGTGGAATTCAAACGGTGGGGGCTGGAACGGTGGGGGTTGGAGGATCATCTTGTATTACTTGGTCTTGAGGAGGCGCGAATCGAGGTGGAGGAGGAGGAGGAACCCTAGTCGTAACAGTACTCACTGGAACTGATTCCCAGGTTGAGCTTGCGTCTTTCCCCTTGGCAGGTGACCTGGAGGTGTTGCTCGCAGCAGGGGGGTTTTCTTTGAGATCCTAAGCCTCTTTACGGCGGGGCCCAAGCCAATTTTCTTTGTTTGAAAGGCGATTCGGAGGTCAGGAGCTCTGGGTTATTCCATCTCTTCGCCTGAAAAGAATAAAAAGGAATTAGTTCGCAAATAAGGTTGTCAGAATTACACATAAAGAAAGAAAATAAACAAAGATCCTACCCTCCGGGCTGGGGGAGGAGTCTTTTATCACGACCTTCGGCCTTGGAACTAATGGAGGAGAGGGAGAATCTACGGTTAATATTTATGGGATCCTAAGGGGCTCAGGTTCAGGTCCTTCCTCAGGGATGGATTCATCTACATATTGTCTAAATCCAGGGGCAAACGCACCCTAGAGCTGAGAAGACCAGGTCCTACGGTTGGTTCCACACTCCTCAAAAATGGCAGATCTAAAGTTTGAAGTGTTGTCAACAACTATTGTGCCCTTAGGTTTACTACTATCATGGTGTACCACTAGGTGGTCTACGCATTGGAGCAGGGTTATATTACGATCTGGGTTATGAGGATGGCGATGAATGAGATGATTTGGGTTAAATCGAACTAATCTAAAATCAGCAACAACCTTATCTATTTCCCTATAGGGGTATGGGTTACCTTGGCCGGAGGGGCCGGCTGCTGCCCCTGACACAACTCGTTCTAAGTCAAGTTCCCGGGCAGCCTCGGGAGCCCACCTTTTCCTCACAAGAGGCACCTCGTCCTCTTCTTCCTCCTCGCCTTCGGTGGCTGGCAAGGCCTCATCTTGAGAGGATGGGAGATCCTGGATCACCGGAAGGGTAGCCCGGTCCTTAAGGCCAACGTTTGACCTTTGCCAATCAACTTACACGCCAGCATTGTCATTCACAACTTGGTGGTATTCCTTCGCACTGGGTGAAAGCCCATACAATTTCTTGTATTGACCCCCAAGGGTCGCAGACTTCTCTGTCCTCACAAATATGGTTGCACAAGAAACAAATTCAGTTAAGACATGTACAAAAGAAACACCTTGAAAGGAATAAAAAATGTCATGAGCTGAGGTTTCAAAAGTAAGGAACTTATGAGGATGGTTGAAGTATCTGTGTTCACAATTTTGGAACCCATTCGACATATAGAACAAGTCTTTGTAGTCGTTGGGGTGACTGGGAAGCTCGATGACAGGAGCAGAGTTGGGAAATCTTGTCAGATAGTAGAACCCGTCACCTCGCCCCCTCTGTTCTGGACTAGCTTTAAGGCAGAAGAAATATAATATATCTGCCGGAGTGGGGACCTCCCACTCATGCTTCAAAACAAGTATTTCAGTCCTGCCAAAAGCCTATAAGAATTTGGGGGGAGCTGAAATGGAGCCAACTTCACATAGTTCAAGAAGTCAGCAAAATATTGGTCCAGGGGAAGAAAAGCCCCCGCCTACAAGTGCTCGTCGCTCCAAGATGTGCAGTCGTCTTGGAGAGGGGAGCAGCTTCATTCCCCTTCGAATGCAGGTTGGGCAAGGAGATTTCCGGTCCTGATTCTATGTTGTGGCTCAACATGATCTTGTTCACCCTCCCTTGGGTAGTGATCTTTGACACGATGCGTTCAGCCTCGAAGTAGGCATTGTGGTCAACCACCACCTCCTTCTCCACCCCCAGACCGAAGTGGGGGATGGGAGACTTTGGGGTGATCTGCTTCCCCTTGTTTTTCTGCTGAGCGGATGAACTTGAGGGATTCTTCTTGGGGGTGGTTTTCTTGAGAGGAGCCATAAGATCGCCTAACGAGTAGAATGGCCTAGTTAGTATGCGACCTAAGAGGGTTTAAAGACTAACGCAGAAGTACGAAGAGGGGAAGGTTTACTTTTGTTATACGAGCTGAGGTTAGCCTCAGCCCCATCGCGTTATGCCATGCGATACCCTAAGTTACGCGCCTCAGTTCCTAACAAACCTCTGATATTTAGGGATCCGTGTGTCAGACTGCCAGACCACTACTTTCCTTGGGAGGCGATTTAGTGCAAAACCACCCAAGAAACCCTAAGCTACTTGGTTTGAACCCTAAAAACCCTTCATCTCCTTTGCCCCGAATGGGTATTCTTTAAATTAATTCACCATAGAAATTACCCAGATTTACCCAGAAATTTCCCAGTTTTGGACTCACCCGTTGAACCTAAGTCGAAGCCTATTCGCTAAAAATGTTTAAAAATAGCCTAACAGTGACTACAATGAATATTGCAGATGAACATGGTGAAGAACAAAGGTCTGAAATAAAAAAAATAATTCTTCAAACCAAGAAAGAGAGATACTTACAGAATGTTTCTTTGACGGTAAGACGTAGACTTTGCAAAGGGAAGTTCTTGGAAATCTTCTAAGTAAATGGGTACAATGAACAAGTTTTGGGGATTTCTAGGAAAGATGTACATTTTGGAAGTGCAGAGGAGAAATTTTTTTAAATGAAAGGTGGTGAAGTTTGAAACTTGGCCATTCCTTTTATACATAAGTTGTGTAAATTAATCTGGGCCATCCGTTTGGGTTGGTTCAAGATCAAAGGGACAAGGTTAAATAGACAAAATGATGACAAAAAGGTGACAAGACAATTATTGCAGTCCTCGAAACCCGAACAGACGCTAATTGCAGTACCCCACGTGTCCAATACTCGAGTACTGGGCAGGCATGGGCTTGTGTAACAAAAGACTAAAAGCCCCTACTGTGTAGGTCAGAAAATGATGATGTCATACATGAGCAGGAGCTTAGGGGGCAAATGTTGTACCCTAATTTTAGCTCGAGTCATTCACTCAGTTCGGGTACAGCTGGAAAATAAATATACGGAGAAATAACCAAGGGAATGATATCTGCTTATTATCCATGTAAGCAACTTCAGTTTCACATGGGCACGTGTTGTAATGCCCCAAAATCCCTAATGCAGTTTAATGATTGGATTAGTAGGTCGGGAGGGCCATAATTGTTTTATTATGCCACTAAACTATTATATGTATGTTTATGTGAATTATATTATAATATGATGTTAAATGCATGCATGTGAATCCACATTTCATCACACGGGTATTTTGGTAATTTGGCCCGTTGAGGGCGTAATTGTATATTTGTATGCATGTTGGTGATCTATTGTTGAGGCCACATTATAATGTGGATTTGTTCGAGCCATTTGGCATGAGACGATCTTTGAGTGCAAGTTAGCGGTTTAGTCATAACGGGATTAAGTTTGAGGCTCGGGATGAGTCTTGGGGTATTTTGGTGATTAGAACATCGCCGAGAGTTAAAGGGTAACGGGATATGAATTATTGGTATTTGAGAATATCGAGAATAGTGGGAATTGGAGGGTGTCAATTATGATTAACAAAATAGGCGAGAAAGGACGATTTTACCCTTGGGAGTCTTTAGAAAACCTTAAATGACCTAGGGGAAAAGGGGTCTTTTCACCATATGATATATTTAAGCCATTGAAGGCTGTAGAAGGTTGGTAAAAACAGAGTATCAAAGTTCTCTCCCGTACCTTTTTTCTTCTCCTTTTTCTTTTGAATTTTTGAGCTGTTCTTGAGGATTCAAGCTAGGGAAGTGGATCTTGAGGGCTTAGGATTGTGTTCCACCATTGAAGAGGATCCTAACCTGAGCTTGAGGTAAGTTTCTAGCCATTAAAACTCTAGCTTTGCTCTATTTTTGGTTTGGTTTTCAACTTGGTTTTCTAAGTTGGTTGAGGGGAATTAATGGGAGTTTGTGGCCAGGGTTACTTGGGTTGTGATGCCTAGGACATGTGTAGATGGTTTTTGGGTTCATTTGGGACATAAAATGAGGTTTGGAAGCTTTTGGTTCAGGTTGGAAATGGTGGAGTTGAAGGGAAAAGTTTCAGGGGAATTTATGGCTGTGTGTAGCGCTATAGCGCCCACAAGGGGGCGCTACAGCGCTACTCAGGGAGGTTCGTGGTTGACTTGGGCGCTGGGGCGCTAGGAGGGTAGTCCTACAACACTACCCTGCTCCTTCAAATTTTGGTTTTGGGCATTTTTAAGGGTTTTTGGCTCAGGGTTTTAATCCTTGGGATCGAATCTACTCACCGTTTGGGTACAATTCGGGGTCCCGGGAGTGAGGTTTAGGTCAAGACCCTATTATTGTCAATTTTCATTAATGAAGGTTATAATTGGTTATGACTAGGTAATCTCTAAGGAATCAAAAGGTCGATCATTCTCAAGGGTCGTTCTTTTACTATTTCTCACTCGAACCAGAGGTAAGAAAACTGCACCCCGTATGTAACATGCATGGTTATTATTGAGGCATGCTGAGTGTTTAAATGTGGACATTGATTGCATATCAAATGCTTAGCAAATCTTGCTTACTTGTGAATGGCACTGACTTACTAGTCAGAATCGGCAATGGTGTCAGAACTAGCTGTGAAGCTGTGACTTACTAGTCAGGTTCGATAGTAGTTTGAGCACTGGTCGTATGTTACTGACCTATGAGTCAGGAGCGGCATAAGCATCGTGAATGCAGAGCCGATAAAAGATTAGACCCGATCGACATCTACATTGAATGACTCATCACAAGCATTAAGGCCAGACTGACCCCAAGTTCGATGAAAACTAAAAGCGCTTGTCTAGTTCTATGACTAGTTACTCAGAGCCAGGCCAGAAAGCCCAGGTGACCGTATCGTCACATGGCTAAGGGTACAGAACCCACAGTAGTGACTCCATGGTCACTCCCTTGGTTTACATTGGTGACTCGCTCATCAGTCACTTATCCTGTTTAAGCTAGTGACTTGATCACTTATTTATAAAGGGTGCAGAATCCCACATTAGTGACTTTTACATTTGTCACTCACCTATTTAGGGCTATTAGTCTTGGATGATTATTATGATCATCGTTTGATATTATATACGTGCAGTATTGAGTTTTCTTGCTGGGCTTTGGCTCATGGGTGCTATGTGGTGTAGGTAAAGTGAAAGAAAAGCTCACCCAGCCTTGAGTGGAGAGCTTAGGTGGCGATGTGTACATATGTGGCCGCTTGACCACCACGGCCAAGGAGTTTCTTAGAGGAACTAGGGGGTTTACCCTATTTTTTCCGCTTAGGTCGGCGGGTTGTAAATTTTACTCTGTAATGACCATTTTGTATTGTGAATAACTTGTAAACGTTTTTTATGGGCCCATGAACAGTTTTATGTTTTAAATAAAATATATCATTTCCTTTTGATTGGTTTTTCACCTTAACCTATAATAACACTTAGATGCACGTTTATAACTAAAGAACTCGATTAGCGAGTTAGGCACGATTCAAAGTTCACAGTAACGGTCTTGGAGTAACCAGGACGTTACATGTGTTGTGTTAGGCGTCCTGGGTTTAACCCGAGCTACAGACACAGGTTGTGAAGTGTGAGCTCATAATATTCAAACGATATTCAAAATACGAGCTTGGAGGAGATGTTCAGCTCATGCTAACTCGAATGTATTGCATACTTAAGGATCCCTGGAGACTCGGAATCCCATTGTACGGTTATTTATGACTAGGCTGTCATATTTAATGTCCCAGATATTAGGAGAACATTTATTGTATGATCAAATCATATCCTATTATAAATGGGAAATATACGTTTAAAAGTATAAAATATGTATATGCGTGATTGACTCACGTGGTTACCCAAACCTGTCCATGAAATTTCTCTATAAATACTGAGTATATTGGACAGGAAAAATGACCGATTATTCTATAATACTAAAGCTCTGTCAAAATATAGAGTGAAACTGTAATAATATAAACTCGTGGACTAGGTGGATTTTAACTACGTAAAAGATTTGTGTTCTTGTGAATTCATTTAATTTTTCATTACGGTATATAACTAAGCACTAATCTATCTTACTATATCTTAATACACTGTTGGCGAAAAAATGCATCAATAACTATCATCATGGCACAAAATCACCTTTAGACACACATGATTTCTAATCTCGCAACTTAAAAATAAAATTCAGCATGTTATTCACTTATTTACTTTTAAACTTAATAATTTCACATAAAATCATAGGTTTTTCTTAGTGAAATGGGAGAATAAAAATATGTAAAACTAATCTTTTTTCTTTTAGCATACATCATGAAACCATGTCATACAACTCATTCTTATTCTACTCATGCTTTCTAAATAAACATAAACATGAAATCATAAATGGCAACTCTTTTTCTTGCTCACCACTTCTCTCTCTCTCTCTTCTCCTCTTGTTTTGTTATATCTTCTCTCTATGTGAACACATGCATTTCTAGAACCTTCTCCCTTTATGATAGAATTTCCTAAACATGAAAACATCCTCATTTCCAAAATTTAGTCTAGGTTCAAGTGTACTCTCTTGCATGCTTATCTTGCTTACCATGCACTCACACTCACACACACACACACACACACACACACAAACAATGCATGTTCAACTTACTTGACATGCACTCTCACACACAACACTCATGCACAAAAAAATAATAAAAACAATTTAATTAATTATACACTTAGCAATTAAAAATAAAACAAACAAACATTTGAACAATCATGAAATTGCAATTAACAACTATTAAATAAAATAGAAATAATTTTGGTGCGCTACAATGTACCCTCCTTAAAAAGAATTTCATCCCGAAATTCTTTCTTAACAAATAACTCGGGATATTTCTTTCTCATGTCTTCCTCTAGCTCCCATGTTTCTTCTCTTTCCATTTTATTCTTCCACAGGACCTTAACTAATGGAATTTTCTTGAACCTCAGTTCCTTGACTCCCTTTTCGATGTTACGCTCAGGTTGTTCATTGTAACTCAGGTCCTGCTTCAGCTGCAATGGCTCATAACTCAACACATGGGAGATATCCGACACGTACTTGAAACATCAAGACATGAAAGACATTAAGCATTTCAGCGAGTGTTGGTGGCAAGGTTATATTATTTTATAATATAATGTAATATTATATTATATTATAATATATTGTTTTAGATTAAATAAATGTGACAAAGAGTGTCACATATTGTAACATATAATAGAGAGTTACAATATTTAGATATATCCAAATAATGTAACATATTTGGTGTTACAAATTTGTAACTTCCAAATATTACCCTTTATTGTGTAAATTTGGTGTTACACAATATTGAGATGAATTTCATAAAGCCATATGTGAAATGGCTGTTAGAGATATGATTTTAACCCCAATAATGTGTTTTAGGGGTTACAAAATCATTTGGGAGGGTTTGGAACCGTTTGGAAAAACAACACATTTTTAAGTGCTGAAAATGGTCAGTGGCCGCGGCCTGTGGGACAGAGAGTAGTGGCTGTGGCCACAGGCCAAAACTGACCATTTTTTTTTCTTCAGTTTTTTCCAATCTTTGTTGAACGGCTCAAAAAACCTAAATAACTCCCAAATCCCATTTTTAATTCCATATTAATCCAATTAAACATTGGTAACAGCCATGGGGGTTGAAGGAATTTGAAATTCAAAGGATGTCTCTAAACTCTATAAATAGGAGGATATAGCTCACTTGAAAGACAACAACATTTCTATCCATTAGAGCACTTGGCTAGAAACACCTTGAGGCTTAATAATTCCAGAAAGCATTTCCAATATCTGAGAGAGATCCCTTAGTGCTTGAGTTAGGGGGAAATAAGCTTTTGGACAAAGGTTTTAAACCTTGTTCAAGTTGGTGATCCCGAACCCTCTTCACTTAGGTTGTGTAAGTGAAGGTTTACTTTTATTTCTGTTCTTCATTTTATTCTATTGCTTTTCTTCTTATTCTCTTGTTCTATTTACTTGTATATTTCATTTAAGAGTTGTAATCTTCTCTTTTGTTTCAAACACCTTTACTTTACTTGTAATCTTTTGCTTAGAGTTGTATTCCCGCTATTCTCTTCTTCTTCTTCTTCATCTTCTTCCTTTTCTTTGTTTATTTGTAATTTTCAGTTATAGAGCTGTAACTTTATTTAATCAAACAATATTTACTTGTAATATTATTGCATAGAGTTGTATTATCTTACCATTTCCATTGAGGCAATCTATTTTTTCCTAACATTCAAAAGCTTATCCCTTTGTTTGTTTCAATGGAAGGTGAGACCATCAAGATAATGAATCAAGACCTAGTGAGGTTGGATAGGTTTGATGGATCCAATTTCACTAGGTGGCAAGACAAGGTGAGATTCCTTTTGACCACTCTTGTGGATGCCAAAAATCCACCAAGAAAAAAATCCCTAGTACATGGTGAAAATACAAGGCTAGAGGTCACTTAGTCACATTATCGGGCTCACACCTATAAGTCTTGTGAAACTGAGAGATTGTCCCAAGGGAAGCATCACTTAGTGAGCCATGAAGTGTGGCCTTTGTGAATGCTCAATATTCCATGCCCATAAAAGACTCAAAGTGTATGCTTAGGCCCCTATTGATGCTCATAATCTCGTCAAGAGAAAATATAAGGCCGAAGCAGAGCCCCAAGGCCACCCTTCCGCGAGGCCATCAAATGGGTGAGGCCGTCCCTTCTCGCGAGGCCACCCTTCTCGCGAGGCCGTCCCTTCTCGCGAGGCCACCATTCCTCGAGGCCATCAAACAGGCGAGGCCATCATATGGGCGAGGGCAGTCCCATTCCGCGAGGCCCTCCCGTCTCGCGAGGCCACCGATCTGCGAGGCCCTCCCGTCTCGCGAGGCCACCGATCCGCGAGGCCATCCCGTCCCGCGAGGCCAACGATCCGCGAGGCCATCCCGTCTCGCGAGGCCACCGATCCGCGAGGCCATCCCGTTTCGCGAGGCCACCGTTCCGCGAAGCCTTCCCGTCTTGCGAGGCCACTGATCTGCGAGGCCCTCCCGCCTCGCGAGGCCACCGATCCGCGAGGCCATCCCGTCTCGCGAGGCCACCGTTCCGCGAAGCCTTCCCGTCTCGCGAGGCCACCGATCTGCGAGGCCCTCCCGCCTCGCGAGGCCACCGATCCGCGAGGCCCTTGGGACACTCCCACCATGCCCATGCGCGGAGCCAAGGAAGGCTACGAGGCCGTCTATGGCGCCCCATGCGCGAGGCCATGGGAGGCTGCGAGGCCGTCAATGGCACCCCATGCGCGAGGCAGCGCGAGGTCCCACGCGCGCACGCCCTGGGAGATCCATCAGCCCACCATCTTCTCAGGAGGCCGACACCCCGTGACTTGACGCGTATGGGCCCAAAACCCCTACTCAACGCCACGGCCAGTACGGGCACCAAGGATCCCCTTTTTCACACCTCGAAGTCCCCATGCTTAGGAGATTCGGTACGAGTCGAATGAGACATATTTGTACGACCAAGTACTAAGTACGGATACCAGTGCCAGTGAGATTGCTGGGGTAAGGATCATGGTCCGTACGTCTATGGCCATAGGTCAGAACCGACACCACTACCTCCTGCGCCAATACACCTGCCACCACGCCTCAGGCAGGGGTACAGACAAGTAGTGGAGACATCCCCCTGACACCTGCTCCTGTACGGGATGTACAACCACTACCTCTGAAACCATTCCTCTAATACAGTACGTATGTACCACTTGGTCCCCTGGATCATCATGTACCTAAGGCCATTAGAGCCTATTATAAAAGGAACTCTAAGACCACCTGAAAGGGGGTTGGAAAATTCATTGTATGCAAAGGCTATTGAGAAATATACAAAAGCTTGCTCCATTTTTGATCTGTGTTTACTTTTCCTTAAAGTTTATTCTAAGTTCTTATATAAATACCACCTGACTTACCTTTGAGTTTTCTGATCTAATTTCGTTGATGAGATTTCACCGTCAACAACTCTCAAAATCACCTACATTCTAGAATCCACTCTAGAACCTCTCCCAACGCCATCTGACAAGGACACTCCCGAGGAGGCGGAGAAAAGAAGGAAGAGGGAGGAGGACAATCTCCTTTGTAGGGGTCATATCCTCAATGCCCTCTCTGATAGGCTCTATGACCTCTACACCGAGAACAAATTGGCCAAGGAGATATGAGATGCACTTGAGAAAAAGTTCAAGGGGGAAGAGGAAGGTACCAAAAAGTTTTTGATATCTCAATACTTTGATTTCAAATTTTTTGGTGATAAACCTATTCTTCCTCAAATTCATGAATTGAAAATAATTGTTAACAAACTAAAAGTTTTCAAGATTGAGCTTCCCGAGGCCTTTTAAGTTGGTGCTATAGTGGCTAAATTACCACCAACTTGGAAGAACTATAGGAAAAGAAATAAAAATGAGGATTATTCTTTGGAGGAAATCCAAAAGCATATTCGAATCGAAGATGAATTGATATGTAGAGATAAACTTGTGGAGGGGTCTAATGGAGAGAATTCCAAAGCAAATGCGGTGTCACAACCAAAACATCCCAAAAACAAAGGGAAAAAGGGTAATGAGAAACCTTTGGGTCCAAAAACCATCCCAAACAAGTTTAAGGGAGAGAAAGGCGCAAGCCCGACATTAAAGCTATTTTTGAGTCTGGTAAACTTATACTTTCCAAATCAAATGTATTTTTGGGAAAGGGGTACTCTTGTGAGGGTATGGTTAAATTGTGCACCAATGATGTAACTTTTAATGTTATCAATAAAAATGCTAATTCCGCCTATATTGTTGAGCATGATTCTTTATTTTTGTGGCATCTTAGACTATCGCATATAGGTTTTTCTACCATGAAAAGAGTAGTTAAATGTGGTATGATTGCATGCAATATTAAAAACTATGGTAAATGTGAAACATGTGTTAAGGCAAAAATGATTAAGAAACTATTTCCTAGTGTAGAAAGATCATCTAATTTACTAGATTTAATCCATAGTGATCTTTGTGAATTAAATGGTGTTTTAACTAGAGGTGGTAAAATGTATTTTCTTACTTTTATAGATGATTTTAGTAGATATACCTATGTGTTTCTTTTAAAGCATAAAGATGAAACTTTTGATGCTTTTAAATTGTATAAATTAGAAGTTGAAAATCAACTAAATAAAAAGATTAAGGTGCTAAGAAGCGATAGAGGAGGAGAGTGCTTCTCTAATGAATTCAATAAATTTTGTGAAGAAAATGGTATAATTCATGAATGCACTGCACCTTATACACCACAACACAATGGTATTGCCGAAAGGAAAAATAAGACTTATCTAGAGATGATAAATTCTATGTTGGTGTTTTCTAAGTTGAACTTCAACTTATGGGGTGAAGCGCTTTTAACTGCTTGTCACATTCTTAATCGAATACTGATGAAGAAAGATGAGATATCTCCATATGAGTTATGGAAAGGAAGAAAACCCAACATAGGGTACTTCAAAGTGTGGGGGTGTCTTGCATATTGCAAGAAAAACGAACCTAATAGAATAAAGTTAGGTTCAAGAGCCATAAAGTGTACTTTTGTTGGTTATGCCAACAATAGTAAAGCTTATAGGCTATTAGACTTAGAGTCTAATATTGTGATTGAATCTAGAGAAGTTGAATTTTTTGAGAATATGTTATGTGACAACAATTCTCAAGCTTCAACATCTCTAAATGAGAATTTGTTATATGAGAACAATTCTCAAGCTTCTACATCCAAAGTTGATTCTCAAGAGGAGAATTCTCAAAAGGATGTAAAGCAACCCTTTGAACCTAGAAGAAGTCAAAGGCTTAAAAATCATAAAAGTCTAGTAGTGGATGAGATAGATCCTCAACGAATTTCATTCTACATGGTAGAAGGAAATAGAGAGGAAGTTATTAGGAAAATTCCTATTGTACTTCTCATTGAGGATGATCCTAAGACTTATAGAGAAGCTATGCAATCGAGAGATAGTGCATTTTGGAAAGAAGCCATCAATGATGAGATGGATTCCATTCTTTCCAATAACACTTGGGAATTCGTAGACCTCCCACCGGGGTCTAAGCCAATTGGGTGTAAGTGGGTATTTAGGAGAAAATACCACACTGACGGCACTATCCAAACCTTTAAAGCTAGATTAGTAGCTAAAGGGTTTAGGCAAAAAGAGGGTATCGATTATTTCGATACCTATGCGCCTATTGCAAGAACAACTTCTATAAGAATTTTGTTCGCTTTAGGTTCTATACACAACTTGTATGTTCATCAAATGGATGTCAAAATGACATTCCTTAATGGTGACCTCAATGAGGAGGTCTATATGGAACAACCGGAAGGGTTTGTCCTACCAAGATATGAACATAAAGTATGTAGACTTGTAAAATCCTTATATGGATTGAAACAAGCTCCTAAGCAATGGCATGAGAAATTTGATCAAGCCATCATGTCTAATGGGTTTAGACATAACAATGGAGACAAGTGTTTGTATTCCAAAACTTGTAAGGGATATGTGATCATTGTTTGCTTATATGTGGATGACATGCTTATTCTAAGTAATAGCATGAAAGGGATAGAAGAAACGAAGAGGTTTCTATCATCAACCTTCAAGATGAAAGATCTTGGAGAAGTTGACACCATACTTGGTATCAAAGTAAAGAAACATAGTGGGGGTTTTGCGTTAGAGCAAGCCCACTATGTTGAGAAAGTATTGAACAAATTTAACCATCTCAAGGTTAAAGATGCCAATACTCCATTCGATCATAGTGTAAAACTAGAGAAGAATGAAGGAAGAGCAGTGGCTTAAGTGGAGTACGCTAGTGCTATAGGGAGTCTAATGAACGCTGCCCAATGTACTAGACCTGATATAGCATTTGCGGTAAGTAAACTTAGTAGGTTTACAAGTAATCCAAGTGTAGATCACTGGAAGGCAATTGGAAGAGTCCTAGGTTATCTCAAGAAAACCAAAGGACTAAGCCTTCACTACTCCAAATTTCCTTCAATTTTAGAAGGATATACAGATGCAAGTTGGATATCCAATCTTGGGGACAACTTGTCCACAATTGGTTGGGTATTTACACTTGGTGGAGGTGCAATTTCTTGGGGTTCCAAGAAAGAAACCTGTATATCTCATTCCACTATGGAAGCAAAGTTCATAGCTCTAGCTGCTACCGACAAAGAGGCCGAATGGTTAAGGGATCTGTTGATAGAGATTCCCCTAATCAAAGAGAATGTATCTACTATATCGATACATTATAATAGCCAAGCGACATTGGCTAGAGCATACAACGAAGTGTATAATTGGAGGTCTAGACATATTAGTCTAAGACATGGATATGTAAGAGAATTGATTCAAAGAGGAGTCATCTCAATATCCTATGTGAGAACAAGTGAAAATCTGGCGGATCTTTTCACTAAGCCACTAACGAGGGATGAGACTTAAACTCCCTAAAGAGATTCACGATTGATGGTAGCCTATCTTAACACTAGTTATTCAACTAGTGTTAGGTTCAATAGGTAACAACAAGTCAATCAAGTGAATATTAGTTGTACTCAAAACAAGTCCCATCTGAGATATTGAGTACTTGTGTGTTACCAAGTTGAGGGTTAAAACCGAAAGGTTTTTTAATAGAATTTAGTCGTGTGAAGATAGGTATTTTTGGTAACAAAATACTGTAAGAATTCTACCTATATGGACCTAGGGGTGGTGCCCCCTCTAATGAGAATTGGGAGTATTCTCAAGAACGTCCATGAATGGAAAGTGCACATGGCCATTAACGGTGCAAAGCGAGACATAGAGGTCTCAAGTGAACATCGCAAAGGTGTGTATGTTATCACCGATTTGTTATCATGAAAAGATGGTTCAATGCCTAGCGCAACCAAATTTTCGACAAATTTTTGTGATAATTACACTATAGTAAAGTTCAAGTTGAAAAACACTTTGCTTTATGCACTAATGCAATGACTCCTATAAGAGAGAGTTCTTATTTAATCAAGTGGGGGGATATGTTATATTTGAAAATATAATGATTGATTAAATAAGTGTTACAATAGATAACTATTTAATTTAGTGGGGGAATGTTATATTATTTTATAATATAATGTAATATTATATTATATTATAATATAATGTTTTAGATTAAATAAATGTGACAAAGAGTGTCACATATTGTAACATATAATAGCGAGTTACAATATTTTGATATATGAGATATATCCAAATAATGTAACATATTTGGTGTTACAAATTTTAACTTCCAAATATTACCCTTTCTTATGTAAATTTTGTGTTACACAATATTGAGATGAATTTCATAAAGCCATATGTGAAATGGCTATTAGAGATATGATTTTAACCCCAATAATGTGTTTTGGGGGTTACAAAATCATTTGGGAGGGTTTGGAATTGTTTGGAAATACAACACATTTTTAAGTGCTGAAAATGGTCAGTGGCCGCGGCCACAGGCCAAAACTGACCATTTTTTTTTCTTCAGTTTTTTCAATCTTTGTTGAACGGCTCAAAAAAAACCAAATAACTCCCAAATCATATTTTTAATTCCATATTAATCCAATTAAACATTGGTAACACCCATGGGGGTTGGTGGCATTTGAAATTCAAAGGGTGTCTCTAAACTCTATAAATAGGAGCCTATAGCTCACTTGAAAGACAACAACATTTCTATCCATTAGAGCACTTGGCTAGAAATACCTTGAGGCTTGATAATTCCAGAAAGCATTTCCAATATCTGAGAGAGATCCCTTAGTGCTTGAGTTAGGGGGAAATAAGCTTTTGGACAAAGGTTTTAAACCTTGTTCAAGTTGGTGATCCCCAACCCTCTTCACTTAGGTTGTGTAAATGAGAGTTTACTTTTATTTCTGTTCTTCATTTTATTCTATTGCTTTTCTTCTTATTCTCTTGTTCTATTTACTTGTATATTTCGTTTAAGAGTTGTAATCTTCTCTTTTGTTTCAAACACCTTTACTTTACTTGTTATCTTTTGCTTAGAGTTGTATTCCCACTATTCCCTTCTTCTTCATCATCTTCTTCCTTTTCTTTGTTTATTTGTAATTTTCAGTTATAGAGTTGTAACTTTATTTAATCAATCAATATTTACTTGTAATATTATTGCATAGAGTTGTATTATCTTACCATTTCCATTGAGGCAATCTATTTTTTCCTAACAGGCAATGCTAATCGGTATGCAACTTGCCCAACCCTGTCCAAAATATCAAATGGACCTATGTACCTCGAGCTCAACTTTCCCTTTTTCTAAAATACATAACCCCTTTCATTGGAGAAACTCCCAGAAACACAAACTCGCCTACTGGAAACTCAATTTCCATTCTCTTAAGGTGTGCATAACTCTTCTGTATACTCTAAGCAGTGAGCATTCTCTGACAAATCTTCTCAGCTGCCTCACTGGCTTCCCTAACTGCTTTAGGCCATAATATTTGTTTCTCCCCCACTTCATCCCAGTGTAGGGGCGATCAGCACTTGCGTCCATAAAACATCTCATAGAGAGCCATACCAATAGTAGACTGGTAAGTATTATTATAAGAGAACTCCATCAGGGGTAAATACCAGCTCCAAGACTCTTCTAAAGCACAACATCTCAACATATCCTCCAAGATCTGGATAGTCCTCTCAGACTGCCCATATGTCTGAGGGTGAAAAACGGTACTGAACTTTAACCTTCTACACATCGCTTTTTGTAATTTTTTTTCCAAAAGTTTGAAGTAAACACTGAACCTCAGTCAGAGACTATCGACTTTGGTATCCCGTGAAGTCTCACAATCTCACTAACATACAACTCTGCATACTAGTCTGTTGTATAAGTCGTCTTGACTAGTAAGAAATGTGCAGACTTGGTGAGTTTATCCATTATTATCCACGCAAAGTCATGTTATTTTGTGGTCATGGGTAGCCATACCACAAAGTCCATTGCTATGTCTTCCTACTTCTCTGGAATGTAGAGTGGCTGTAGTAACCCTGCTGGCCTCTGGTGCTCCTGCCTTCACTTGTTGATAAATCAGGCATTTAGCAAAAAACTCTGCTATATCTTTCTTCTTCCCCGACCACTAGTACAAAGCCTTTTGGTCTTGGTACATCTTCGTGGATCCAGGATGTAAGGAATATGATGTCGTGTGTGCCTCTTTCATAATACTTGCTTTAAGCTCATCATCACTAGGTACACATATTCTATCTCTGTATCGTAGTATCCCTCCCTTGTACATGGAGAAGTCATTGCCACTGTTCTCCTACACCAAAGCCTCTTAATTCACTAGAGCCTCGTCCACCTTCTGTCCTTCCCTAGTATGATCTAGTAAGGTGGATTGTAGGGTGAGATTTGCTAGGCCTCCTGTCACCAGTTCTATTCCAGCACTTATAATCTTTCTTTGTAATGGCATTTCTATAATACTCAATGTCGAGACACTTCCATGTCCCCACCTACTCAATGCGTCAGCCACTACATTGGCTTTGCCTGGTCGGTATAGAATTTCTCAATCATAATCCTTTACTAGTTTTAACAGCCTTTGTTGTCTCATATTCAATTCCTTTTGAGTGAAGAAGTATTTCAGACTCTTGTGATCAGTGTAAATTTTAGACTTATCTTTTTAAAGGTGGTGCCTCCAAATTTTTAATGCAAACACTATTGTTTCCAGCTACAAGTCATGAGTTGGATACCTTTGTTCATACTCCTTGAGCTGTCTTGATGCGTAGGCCACTACTTTTCCATTCTACATCAGTATACATGCCAATCAATTCTTGGATGCATCACAATACACCACAAATTTTCCTTATTCAGTAAGAACACAAAGAATGGGTGCAGAGATCAGTTCGTCTTTCATGTCTAAAAACTCTCTTCATATTTCTTGGTCCAGGTGAAATTCTGGTGCTTACGGGTCAGGTTTGTCAATGGTGTCGCGATCTTGGAAAAACCCTCAACGAACTTCCGGTAATAACCTGCCAACCCTAAGAAACTTCGGACCTCAGATGCATTCCTGGGCTGCGCCCAATCTCTTATAGCCTCAATCTTAGCTAGGTCCACTGCTATTTCATTCTTGGACACTATATGTTCTAGGAACGTTACTTTTTTCAGCCAAAATTCACATTTGGAGAACTTAGCGTAAAGATGATGCTCTTGGAGCCTGTTGAGTGTCAGCCTGAAATGCTCCTCATGCTCCTCCTTAGTCTTAGAGTAAATCAGGATATCATCTACGAACAACACTGTTGACGGTGAGAACTCGTCAACGAAGTTAAGTTAGAAAAATTGAAATATAGAGCTTATTAATGAAAAATTTCAAAGATCTAATAAAAAACATAAAGAATAGTTGCAGAAAGAAAATGGTGAAATGAATTTGTATTTCTTATGGTGTGGTGCTACATTGTTTTTTCCAACCCCCTTCCATGTGGAAATGGGGTTCGTTTTATAGTGGGTTCTAATGGCCACTGATACATTGTGGTCTAGGGGACCAGATGGTACACAAGTACACTATCAGGTGAGTGGTCTCAGGGGTAGTGGTGTTGGTTCTAGTACATGGTTAGGTTCTGTGGGGATGTCTCCACTACTTATCTAGTACTAATGTCAGAGGAGTGGCTCCAGGCATAGTGGTGTTGGTGGTGGTGTCAACTTTGACATTTGGTCAGAAGCATACAGGCCATGTCCCCTTTCCTAGTACTCCCACTACTTATCTGGCGTGAGTATTCGGGTCAGACATACGGGATCTTAAAGGTCGTACCCCGTACAAGATCGTATTGGTACGATCCTTTTGAATTATACTTGGGCTTCTACCTCCAAATGTTAGGGCCTCCAGAGTCTTCAATGGTGGCGCGACACTGATGGCGTGAGACACCCCCTCATGATGGGTGTCATGGAGGGAGGCACGCGAGCCCTTGTGGCGTCGTGGGGTGAGGCGCGCGGGCCCATGGATGGCGTCGTGGGGCAAGGCGCGTGGGCCCCTGGATGGCATCGTGGGGCGAGGTGCGCGAGGTCCTTGGATGGCGTCGTGGGGCGAGGCATGCAATCCCCTGGATGGCATCGCGGGGCGAGGCATGCGAACCCCTATATGGCATCGCGGGGTGAGGTGCGTGGGCCCCTGGATGGCATCGCAAGGCAAGGCACGCGAGCCCCAGGGTGGCATCGCAGGGCAAGGCACGCAAGCCCCTGAATGGCGTCGCGGGGCGAGGCACGCTAGCCCTCGGGTGGTGTCGCGAGGTGAGGCATGTGAGGTGACGGGTCTCGCGAGGTGTAGGGCAGGGCGTGGTAAGGCACGAGACGGGGCTCTTGGGCCGTTGGCGCGAGACACCCACAGCACCCCAAGTGCCCCTTCGCGAGATGTGGCCTCGCAAGATGTGGCCCTGCGACACCTCTCGCGCCCATATGACCTCCTCGGCATGAGGCACCTGAAGCACCTCTTGGGCCTTTGCCGCGAGACACCCATGGCCTCCCAGGGGCCATTCATGAGATGTGGGTTATAGGCTCACGAGACGGGTGTGATCCCACGTTGCCACTAGGAGCATCGTGAGGCCATTCTTATTTTCCACAACAGGGTGGATTTTTTGCATCCACACTTGCCCCCCAGTCTAGGAGAGGACCTTTAGGTGCTCTGGTAGACTATTCTCTTTTATTTTTATAAATAGGCCTTCATGTTTGGCATATTATTTACACCTTAGCTCTTTAGCTTAGTGGTTTTGGGATCCTTGCTCCTTTCAAGAGGTGAGGGGTTCAATCCCCCACAAACTCATTTTTGTTGTCTTTTCCCTTCTTCTTTTTTTTATATATATATATATATATATTTGAGTTCATTTCTTGCATGTCTATATCCATTCAGGTATTTGAGGAATAAAACACACTTTTCCTTTGTTTTTGCAGACGTGTACTTTCGGCCACTTGCCTCTTTTTGACCGTGACGGTGCTTTTGGCCCTCGACCTCCTTTCGACCACGACATCGCCTCATTTTACCTGCTTGAGGTATATTTTGTTTTTCCCTTATGTTCATTGGGTCCAAATTAGCACTACTCGGGATGGGGTACTTTGGCCTGAGCTTGTCGTGAGTTAACCCAGTTGCATGCCCCCCTTATTCATCATTTAGAGTGTTTGCACCTAGAGGTTTCGGGCCCATTCCTTTGTGTTTTGTAGCAATCCTCTCATTCATATGTGAACCCTTTTTGCTTCCGGGATGAGGTCTCATGGCATGTGAAGGCCCATTCGACGCTCCTCCGGGGGTTGAGTTTGTTGACTTGTCTTCAGACTCAGAGTCCCCTGAGGACAATCCTCACCATGACTACGACACCTTAAGGCAGGCCCGTATTCGTCATCTTGAGCATATGGCTGAACTTAGGCATAAAATTTGGGTGGTAGAGAGTGAAATAGACTCGGTGTTGAGGGGAGACGGAGTACCTTTCCCCCTCGACCTTAACGACCATGTAGCGAACCTTAGGACGACCCTTTTAGATTTGCATATGGAGTTGGAGTTTCTGGAGGGACATCTCCCGCCTGAGCCTTCTAACCCGTTCTCCCCTAATGACTATCATGGGGTCGTCCCGTCTTCTCCTCAACCCTTATTCTCGATCTACCCTAGTTTAGCGCTTTCGCAGCTGGTGCCTCGGTGGAAGACTCTTGCTAGGAAGAAAAAATGGAGGGTAAAGTGTCCTGTTTCCACCTCACCTTTTTCTTTTGGTTTTGCAGATATACCGAAGAGAGGGCGACTGACAGGCGAATGCTAATGATTAGGGCACCGAGCCCCTGTTGGCATTCAGTCTTGTGTCCCACGTGTCCGAAAATAAACTGTTGACAATAACGGAGAACTACCGTGTTCCCCCAGGCTATACGTTATATGTCCCTTCGAGCACATGCCGGGCTGACTGCCCAAGTTCGGGTTACGTGGCTATGAGCGAACATATCTTGAAAGTGGGTGGTACAATCCCGTTACACCCGTTCTTTGTCCCGGCCCTCAATTATTTTGACCTTGCTCCACTCCAGCTGGCGCCCAACAGCTGGCTGACCTTGAGTTGCCTCTTCATCTCATTTATGGATCGTGTCCAGTGTGCTCCTACGGCCCAGGAGGTGCACTTCTTATACAATCTTATGCCCTCTCCTAAGTCCAAGGGCTTTTATTTCCTCCAAAAATCTAATACTTCGGTCCCCTTGATAGAGGGCGCTATGTCCAACCCAGGATCCTGGAAACATGACTTTTTCTTTGTGAAGGGCCCCTTTTCCGTTCGTGAGCACTTTCGCTCTGCTCCTAGTAAGTACTTCAAGCCCCCCTCCTTTCCCTTTTCTTTTTTTTAGCTTACTGTTTTGGAACTCATGTTTTGTGTCGGCAACTATGTGGATTGTGCAGAGCATTTCACCATGCCTGAAGTTGTTGGGTCGGAGGCAGATGTAGTGAATGGATTCCTCAAGGCTAACCCTGTTGAGAAAATGGCTATGTATCTCTTCACCGTGGACGAACTCAACTTCCACAAGTTGTCCCCGGTTTCAGATCCCGGGTTGTTGTGGAATATTCCTGGATCAAAGAAGAAGAAGGCTGCTTCGGCTGACCACCGCTCGGACGAGGGTGAGGCTGAGTGTGTGCCAGAGGGGGTCTCCCTTGGACACGGGCAACCTTGCCAACCGTCTTTGTCTCCCAGGGGATGTCTTCCTTCAGCCCCTATAGACCCTGACATGGCTTCCATCCTCCAGGATCAACAGGCCATGCCAGGGCATTTTGTCTGTCCTTATCCTGAGGACTTCGATGCTTTCCCTCAGGCTTCCCTTGACCCTGGTCCATTGGGGGCTCACTTTTCCGATCTTCCTGCACCCCCTCCTGGTCCATCGGGGGGTCATTTTTTTGACCTACCTGCGCCTCCTCCTGCTTTGGCGAGCGGGTCGTCTGTCTTTACTCAACCAAGTGCCCTTGACTCAGAAGGGGCGCCTTGGGTGGGCCGCATGGCGGCCTCTTACGGGCGACGGTATGTCCAGGTCACTACAGACCTTCCTGAAGCTGATTGGAGTGGTCTTGGGAGTTTTGCTATGTCAGAGCTTGGGGAGACTCCTGCGCGCTCCGCTGCTTGGGTGAGTTCATGCATCTTATGTCGGCCTTATCCCTTTTTTCTTTTTTTTTTGCTTATCATTGTTATTGTTATTTTTCTTGTGTAGACCTATACAGTGGCTCAGCGATTTGCCGACTCAGCTCGAAACCTTTCCACATCGAAAGCAGAAAGGGACCGTCTCTCGGTCCAGGTCCAGGAGCTCGAGAAGGAACTTGCTGAAACCAGGCTTAAGCTAGAGAAGGCCTTGGCAAAGGCTTCTTTCTCATCAAAAAAGAAGACGAGGGCGATCGCCAAGGCCACGATGCTGCAGGAAAGGGTCACCAGCTTAGAGACCGAACTTGAGGGTGCCTAACCAAATGGTCTAAAAGACCAAAATGCCCCCACTTCCCAACTTTCCTCTCAAAGCCCATAAGGGCAAAATGGTCATTAGACATTCTAATCCCATTAAATCTCCAATTACACTTATAACTCCCAATTAATTCCACCAATTTCCCAAATACGACTCATACTCCAATGAGTCCCGGTTACTCACCAAATTATCAAAACACCCCTTGGCTCACCCCAAGCCGGGTATTAATCCCTGTCGTGACTTTACCACTACTTTGCTCAAAATGACCAACTCCTGCCAAATATCTCAAATATATCCACATAATAATGTGGTCTCAATCATATAACACAATATAATCACAATTATGCCCTCAGCTGCAAAAATTACAAATACACCCCTTTAAATAAAAGTGAGCCTTTACGCACATTTAATACACTTAAACATGCATAATCAATCATATCATAATATAACTCATGTAATCAACATAATCACATAAATATTCAATTAAATCATATAATATTCCAATAATGCCCTCCTGACACCCTAATCAAGACACTAAGCCTTATTAGGAACTTTGGGACGTTACACCCTGCCCTCGATTACTATAGAAACTGATTGTAACCACCTATATGACAACATAACCTCACATGATGGTAACATCACACTAAAAATATTCCCAAAAAGTTTACAAGGCAAACCCAATTTATCAAATATTTTCATGGCAACATAAGAATGAGTCACCCCAGAATCTATAAGGACTTTACACATCACACTAGAGATAGAAAGCTGACCTATGACAACCGTGTTACTATTGGCTGCCTCTCCCTACGTCAATGTAAAGACTCTGGCTGGAACTAGATTTCCATTGTTTCCTTGTCCAGCTCCTTCCCTCCATTGTGGGCAATCTTTCTACAAGTGACCTTATTGACCAAACTTGAAGCACTTGTTTGAGTCTGCTTGACATTCTCCTTTATGCTCGCGGGTGCACTTAGGGAAATTAGGGAGCTCAGGCCTGTGATTCTGGAAGTTCCCACGGTTGTGGTTGTTGTGAATACTGTTAGGAGCTGTGACCTTGGGCCTTTTGTCAGTGCCACTGTTTTGAATCTCTTGGGCCTTCCTCTTATTACTCTCTTGCAAGGTTTTGTTCTAATTAGCCTCTCTCTTTGTAGTACCTTCCTTCCATATTCAGTCCTCCATGTACTCAGCGTCTAAGGCCTTGTCCAGAATTTTAGCATAGCTAACTAGTTTCGTACTAGTCATCTTGACATCCCAGAAAATCATAGGCTTCAGTCTCCTTATGAACCTTTGAACTCTCATGGCTTTAGTTGGAACCATTTCAGGTATGAACCTTGCCAGTATGTCAAACTTATGGGCATACTCTGCGACTGAGAGATTTCCTTGTGTCAGTGTCACAAACTCATCAACTCTGGTAGCTAACACCGCAATGCTATAGTACTTCTTGCTAAAGACTTGTACAAAGTCAGCCCAGGTCATGGTGTCTAAAGTTCGTGTCTACTTAACCACATCCCACCAAATTATAGCATCCATCTTCAAGATTGCTAATTATCTTGTTGTCCTTGGTAATCCTTAGCTTGTACTAGTAGCTTTTGTCTTGTTTAGTCATGTGTTTTTTCACTTGTGAAAATTTATGCTTCCATTTATTAAAATTGAGTCTCTAATCCAAATATTGTGACTCATACCATCTTGTGCTACCAGTTGCTCTATATTCTTTTCCATGCGTCCTTTAAAATTCACCTTGGTAATTTCTATCTCAGTATTTAGCATCATTATTTTGAAAACACTTTATCACGTCGCCTGTCCTTTCTTTGCAAGGTACTAAATTCCTTCAGATTTTGTTAATTGTTCTTAGTATCTTTGTTATAAAACTTTTGTTTATTTTGAATGTAGCTATAGAAATTCAGATTTGAAGTTTGTGTCATGTCGCAACTCATTACTTGTCCTCATTCATTGTTTCATTGCTTTGTAGCTTGTCATTTTCCTCTATGTTAAACTCTGCCCAATCCATCAAGGTTTTACTCTTGTCTGCTACCAAATGTTGTGGCGTGTCCACTTTGTATGCTCCTCCACTGAAGACTCCTTAGCAACTGCGCGTATCTATCTAGTTAACTGTTATATTATCTTATAATATAATGTAATATTATATTATATTATATTATAATATAATGTTTTAGATTAAATAAATGTGACAAAGTGTGTCACATATTGTAACATATAATAGAGAGTTACAATATTTAGATATATGAGATATATCAAAATAATGTAACATATTTGGTGTTACAAATTTGTAACTTCCAAATATTATCCTTTATTGTGTAAAATTGTTGTTACACAATATTGAGATGAATTTCATAAAGCCATATGTGATATGACTGTTAGAGATATGATTTAAACCCCAATAATGTGTTTTGGGAGTTACAAAATCATTTGGGAGGGTTTGGAACCGTTTGGAAAAACAACACATTTTTTGTGTTGAAATTGGTCAGTGGCCGCGGCCTGTGGGACAGAGACTAGTGGCCGCGGCCACAGGCCAAAAACTGACCAGTTTTTAAGTTTTTTCAATATTTGTTGAATGGCTCAAAAAACCCAAATAACTCCCAAATCTCTTTTTTAATTCCATATTAATCCAATTAAACATTGGTAACAGCCATGGGGGTTGGTGGAATTTGAAATTCAAAGGGTGTCTCTAAACTCTGTAAATAGGAGTCTATAGCTCACTTGTAAGACACAACATTTCTATCCATTAGAGCACTTGGCTAGAAACACCTTGAGGCTTGATAATTCCAGAAAGCATTTCCTATAATCTGTGAGAGATCCCTTAGTGCTTGAGTTAGGGGGAAATAAGCTTTTGGATAAATGTTTCAAACCTTGTTCAAGTTGGTGATCCCCAACACTCTTCACTTTGGTTGTGTGAGTGAGAGTTTATTGTTTTTGTTCTTGTTCTTATTTTCTTCCATTTTCTTTTCTACTATTTCTTCTTGTTCTATTTACTTGTACCTTTTGTTTAAGAGTTGTAATCCTTTTATTTCTTTTTGTTAAAAAACTTATAGTTTATTTGTATCTTTTGTAATAGAGTTGTATTTTCTATTTCTATCATCTTACATCTACTTCTCCTTTTATTTGTAATTTTCAGTTATAGAGTTGTAACTCTTTTTAAATCAATCATTATTATTTGTAATATATTGCATAGAGTTGTAATTTCTTACCATTTCCATTGAGGAAAATTTATATTTTCCTAACATTAACAACATCACCTCACAAGATAATGTCGTGGAGTAAACTCCCTAACCTATATCTTCTAACTTATTAACGACTGTGTCGTAAAGCTTGTGTATCATTTGGTCTTGATAGTGTCTAGTTATATTACCATCGTCGTATTCCATTCTTCGCTTTACTTGAAACATAATAGTGTCATAATTGCATTTTCCTATGATTCATCTCACCCATGCCTTGTAATCCATTTGATGTGTTCATTCACAGTAGACGTCTTTCAGAGAACTGAAATCTTTTTGTCTCCGCCGTTTACCCCGTCTATCCAAACCCTTGAGATCCCATGGATCTCTTCAAGAAGTTTCTTTCTAGAAGTTCTAAAAGCAGGAGGCATAGTAAAAGGTCTACAAACATAGTACTAGAACTTAAAATAAAATAAAACAAAGAAAAAGTAGGAAAATATACTTACGAGATAGTGAGATGAGGCTTTCCCAGTCATTAGTATGTATGTTGAGGGATTCCTTAAAAAATGAACGACTTGTCTCTGAATACCATTTGTAAACACCCTATCTTGTCTATCTTTGCAAAAATACCATTTTGATACATGTTTAGAAAAATGCCAATAATAGTCCAAAAGTTCAGTGGGTTCTTATTAAAATAATGCAATATGGACCCATTTGTTCAAAAACAAAATCAAATGTCTTTATGCAGTTTGTAGAAAATAAATACAATCCCACTAAATTTAAAATAAAACAAACTAGACAAATCATTATTCTATGGCCTTTCTAGATCATCCCCGTCCACTGGCTTCCCGCGGCATACATACTTATTGTTGAGATGGGTTAAATATAATGGTTAAGATGTTTACACGTCAAGGTGCAAAACACTTAACGATTTTCACTTAAAGAGAAGTGAAAACATGAGATTGTGTAGAAGGCATCTAAAAGTGACATTTATGGGTCTAAAGTGATACAATGAGGTATTCAAACATTCCCAAAAAGTTTGGTGGCTTTTGGAGAAATTTTAGGACCATTTGAGTGGTCCAAAGTTAGAGAGGGTGGCGATATGTCACCCCCTAAGTGGCGTAGCATCGCCTAAATGTGAAGGGCTTCAAAAGCCCTAGCAGGCGATGCATCGCCTGCTAGTACGCAACGTATTGCCTGTCAGGCGATCATTGCCTACATGCAGGCGATGCATCGCCTGAGCGGTCTTTTAGGGTCGTACAATTTACGTAAAATGCTCCAAATGATGTGTTTTAAATACTCTAATCCTATTGGTTAGACCAATGATGATGCCTGCACTATATATATGGGTTATTAGAATTGAAAAGTCTTGATCACACTTTCCAACTCTCACTCTAAAACTCATTCTCTCTCTAGCCTTCTAAGACCAAAGTTTTCTCCAAGAAACTCATCAAGCTTGCTTGACTTGCATGAGTTTCAAGGCTTGTTCGATCTCAAATCTCATTCTACTTAATTGAAGCTTCAACCAATTGGGAAGGCTTGGATAGATATTTCAGACAACAATATTCATATTGTGTATAAGCCTTAGAAGTTGCCCAAGTTGAAGATTCAAGTTGCTCAATACAAAGGTTGTATCTCTCTAACCTTAATCTTGTATTTTGCAATTCTATTATGTTATTCATTGTTACTATTGATGATTTATTTAATGTATCTAAATTCATCTTAATCATCATTTAATCATTTAGTTCATTATATTCAAGACTAACATTCATATCACGGACATGTATTTTTTATTATCAAGAATTGCCTTCATACTTTGAATTTGAATATTGATCAA
Organism: Humulus lupulus; assembly: GCF_963169125.1. Lineage (NCBI taxonomy): Eukaryota > Viridiplantae > Streptophyta > Magnoliopsida > Rosales > Cannabaceae > Humulus > Humulus lupulus. The sequence goes on along the minus strand of NC_084795.1, from coordinate 62,614,421 downwards.
CATCTAGGGTTTGGAATATTGCATTATTATCATAATTTATTGTTGATTTGCAAAGAGTAAAGCCATATATTCCCAACACTTATGACCATGGAAACTATTATGTGAGGAAACTAGGAAACATAATCCTGGGAACTGATCCTCCTGTGCCCACTTGGGGCCTATGGCACATCCGCCCTGTGAGTTACGTCATACCTTAGTAACTCCTATGTTGTATAACATACATAATGCTAACAACAGTATTTTTCTATGTTGTGTCGCGTACATAATGCTAATAATGATGTTTCTCTTTGATTCAGTCATTCAACAAATCAAACACTTATCACATAAGGTATCTGCTTTAGTTTCAAACATTCAAAATAATACATGGTAATCTAGCTAACTTCCTTACCTCAAGTCCAAGTAACAACAAGAGTGGAACAACTTCACAACGAGCCTAGAATTGTAATCAAAACACTTGTTTTAATATAATGTAAAACACATATGAACGTGTCAAAACATATCCAACGTGTGTATGCGCCATGCACTCGGGCACCTATGTTAAAACAAGGTGCACCACTCTCTAAATTCTATCAGAACTCATACATAAAATCATGCTTGCATGTCCCACATGAAATCATGGAAAATAACGTCATTACACATAACAATCTTAAAGGTCTTCAAAAAAGCACCTTAGACTTACTCAATTAACATATAATTATACGCATAAAAATGTATTTGCATGTAACATGCATACGTGTGGGCATTCTTGAAATCTATGTCAAAGTTGATAATATCATACACTTTATTTCTTGACAATTTCACAATAATTCAGCAAGCATTATTAAACTTAAATTAATTACTCATTAATTTCCTAGCATGCTTGCTACCATTTTGTCATCTTAAAACCATTCAAAATCATGCATTAAGACTTAATCCCAACCATCAAATTCAAATTCAAAAACTAATTGTGATCTAAATTAACAATAGACAAAAATACCAACTTTAATCCCCATATACATAAACTTGTTTAATACCCATAATTCATTTTAGAAACCATATTCCAAAATAATTAGTTAATTTTTTAATCATGCTCTCAATTCCAACCATAAAATTAGAAACTACACTTTTCTAAATGAAAAATAAAATGTGAATTATTTTTAATTCTGTTTCTAGAACACCTAATCACGTAAAATCATGACATTCGTAATAACTCAAAACTTGTTTAATATTTCATAGTTTATAAATACACTATCATCATGACACAAAATCACCTTTAGACACACTTGATTTCTAATGTCATAACTTAAAAATAAAATTTAGCATGTTATTCACTTATTTACTTTTAACTTTTAAACTTATAATTTCACATAAAATCATAGGTTTTTCTTAGTGAAATGGGAGAATAAAAATATGTAAAACTATTCTTTTTTATTTTTAGCATACATCATGAAACAATGGTATACAACTCATTCTTATTCTACTCATGCTTGCTAAATAAACATAATAACTATAAAATTCAGCAAGTAACATGAAATCATAAAAAATAACAATTAACACTTAATGATATTTCAATAATACATGAATAGGTCTTGTTGGTATTAAATTTGAAAATAAGAGCACGCAACAAAATTCAATAATTTTAAAAATTTATTAATACCAGCCAGGATCATACATATATAGATATATTAAATCACTTACAAATAGATAAAATATTACCTCTTGAAGCCTGTCAAGTATCCTTGAATCTTTTGTATAAATCAACGATCTTCGTATCCTTATTCTCAAAGTGACAACTTACAAAATAGAGTTATTTTACCATATTTTATTTGCTAATTGTTGCTTAGTTTTTGAGTTTTTAAGTAACTTATTAAGTTTTTAAGTAATTATGAATTTATTAGTCTTATTGTATTTTTTTTTTAGATTTTTATATGTTTTTATAGTTATTTTATTATAATATGTTATAGTTTAATTATTTAAAATTAATAGTGTTAAGTTAGGAGTAAAAAAATGCAATTTTGAGCTTAAATGTTTAAGTAAATTAAGTTTAATTAATATTTTCATGGAACTTTTGGTTGTATATTTTATTATTGAAAGTATTTAGTTTTAATTTAATTTATGTTTGTTTTATAGGGAATTTGTTGTATTTTATTTGCTCTTGAAAAGCAAGAAGAATGATGAAAAAAAAAGTGGCATTTTTGTGAAAAAGCAAAGGAATTTTACCTTTGCCCAGCTGAATGCCCACAGCCATTACCCCTGCCCAGCCAGTCAGTCCAACACCCCACCACGTTCAGTAGCCTCCTGGGCCGCCTGCCTCTTCACTAGCCACTTGGGCCCAGCCGAATCAGCCTCAAGGCCTAATTCATGACCTTTAGCAGTTGCCCAGCCGTGCCCTCCTCACAGCACTGCCTCCTTCCTTGCACCCCACGGGCCTAGCACCCCAACAACCACACCACACGGGCCGATTCTCCTTTGCCATGGGCCCAGCACACCCAAGCCTTCATCCAAGCTCCACCGGCCCAATTGGGCCTACGCACCACACCAGGCCTGAGCCCAAAAACCACCTGCCACCAGCCACACCTCCAGCTGCCAACACCCACCAAAGCCACCCTTTTTTGAGCCCAACAATTGCATTTTTGTACCTTTGTCCCCTTTGTCTAAAATGCCACCTTTTTACCCAATTTTCTCACATATTTCACCACAACATCATCATTACACCCTATAATTTACTCTACATGCCATATTTACTTTATTTAATTAATTTAAGTTGATTATTTTAATGCTCTCATTTTGGCTATAAATATGGAATTTCAAGACCATTTTAGGGTGCTTAATTTTTGGTTACCATCTTCTTTTCTCCCATTTTCTCTCTACCATTCTCTCTTCCATTTTGGGGTTTTTCAAGAGCATTTTCAAGTATGTATTTTGTTTATTTTGTAATTTCTATTCTAGTTATGTGCTTCTAATCTTTTTCATAAGATTATTAAGATCATAATGAAGCAACTTGTAACTAGATAGTATTTATTTGTATGTTGATTTCCCTTGTAATACAACAAAGTTTATGGAATTTTCTTCTTCATATATGTCTTTCATCTTTAATATCTCATATTTTGGATTGTTAGATAATATGCACTTTGTTCTTCATTTTGCAAAACATAATATTCTTTGTGTAAGATGTGTCATTAAATTATACACATCCAATGCTTAGAAAAAAAATATTATGTTTTGTCTTATAAATAATGTTATTTGATTTTTTGTTGTTTCATTAGGTTGATTCACATTAAATACTTTGAAATTATACTTTTTGAAAAGTGAAGAAAAATCCTATCTCTTTAGAAGTAATTTGTGCTTAAAATTATAAATCTATTCGGAAAATGATAGTTTGATTTATTTTAACTATCACTAAAACTTGGGAATCAATATACTAATAAATATTATTACACTTACATTTTGTGGATTCTAGTATCTTAATAATCTTTCTTTTATAACTTATTTTCAAATCATAATTGATTTACTTTTATTCTCTTAAATAGCTTATTTTAAATCTTTTATTTTATGTTCATGACATTAAATCTCATCAATCTTTGGAGCTAGGTTAGAATTTATTAATTTTGATTTAAAATAGTTTTCTTTTTTATTTTAGACAACTCCTTTGGGTTGGATCTCGTGCATACACGAACACTATATTTCATATCGATTCGTGCGATTGCGAGTTATAAATTTTTAAAACATACCCATTTTTGGTCCATCACAAAGCTCACGCCTTGATCTTCCAGAACAATCCTCAACACACACAAGGATGTGTGTGGGCACGTAAGATTCAAATGTTGATTTAGAACTCTCTAGATGTACTCAACACATGAGATCTAGAGAGGTTTGAGAAGAGAAAGGCTATAGAAATTTCTAGAATTTTGGATTTAGGAAATTGTACCGTTTCTTTTTTTGAGAGCCTGATAGTCAAAAACACCTTATTAAAACTTCTTCTGAAAGTATCCCTTCTTTCAGATTTATAAAGGTTATAAACTAATTTAATTATTCTTTATTTAACTGATTAGTTACAACTTATTTAATTATATAGTTTCAATCATATTTAATTTTTTTAAAATATAATTATATAGACAAATTAATTTGAAATTCAAAATTCAAATCCCAGGGATAGAAAATATCCCTGAGTGGCGCCACTATATGACTCTCCATGATTTTTTTTCATTTGTTTATTTAATTAATATTTAAGACAATATATTTATCCCAAAATAAATATCAGTTAATTCAAAATTAACTTTATATGAAAAACTATACAGTTAAATAATTAATAGATTCACAATTAATCAATTGCCCATAATTATTTCATTTCCCTAGAAAATTAATTCCTTTGCAACATAGTCCTTCTCTCTACAAATCTTTCTTATGACATCCTTACCCTTGACAGTGTAGGACAGATGTGACCTGGGGACCATGGACCTGTAATACGAAACTCCAATAAACCAGATTATTAAATAAACTATTTAATCTAATAATCTTTTTTATTAATTCCATGATTACTCCACTATAAATATGGAATTGCACTCTAAGTATTTATAGAGTTTTCTTTGTAGTCCATTGATATAATCAATAAATGTAGTTTTGTCCTCCAATTATTGGTTCGTTAATTAGAGTTGGTCAAAATTATTGTTTTACCTTTCTAATTACCTATTGTTCCTTAAGTACCATTAATTCAAATAGAAAATGATTAATCTATAATCAAATTATAGATTTGAACTCAATAATTATTCAGTTCCAGAATTAACACTTAAGGGAACCAATATTTGATCTATTAGGAAAGTATGGATTCCATTATTGTAAATCATGTTACCAACTATTCATGATATTGAATCTCGAAAACAAAAGTCACTAGCCTCATTATAAGAAACATTAACGAGTGAATCAGAAGATCCAATAAGCACAAACAAGAGTTCATGACTACTCAGGATTTAGACTGATCTACAAATGATCATCTATTATGATAAGAATTAATCTTTATGACAAACAGTAAGTTTATAAAGATAATTAATTCATATCGGTCCTGTCATATATAATCTCTATTATATACATCACCTTTACCAAGATGTCTATCCATATCGGTAATCTGAATCTAGACTACTTGCATCTCGTATGCTTAGTAAACCGTACTAGTAACCATTCATTAAAAATTTCTTACTTTAATATGTTACTAACTATTTTATTCATTATATATGATCTTAATTCTCTCGTAATAATACAAGATCGTATCCTCATAAATGAATATGAAATTTTCTTGATATTCATAAAATTATTCAAATAATAATTGTAACATTCAAATATAATAAAATTGTATTTTTATTTAAATCAATAAAATGTCTTCACATGCTTTTAGGGCATAAATCCTAACAGGTATAAAATGCTTCCTAGCATCTTATGCAAGCCCTTAATACTCTTCAATCTCATTTACACATTTAGAACAACATCACACAATGTGCACATAGCAAAATAATAAAATTTATCACAAACTTTATCATGCTTTTTTTTTATTCAACACATCAAGAGAGAATTAGTAAAAATAAAACAAAAACATAGAAACCATTTCTTTCCCTTGGCTAAATACCCATGCAATAATACACAACAATAATTTCAACAAAATTTCTAAATTAAAACCTAGCATGTTTTCTAGTACTCCATTTTTGCATCTTTATTCTCATTAATCATAAAATCAAGACCGCAAAATTAACTCAAATAATTCACACAATATCAATATACCCAAAATCAAATTATAACATATAAAAAAGAATTGAATCTTAATATGCTTGTCATTCCACATGTAACGGCTCAAATTCGCTAATAAGGCTTAAGGGCCTTGATTAGTAGCCAAGAGGGCATTGCTGGAATAATTGTGATTTAATGAGTAATTATGTGTTTAATATTGTTTATATGATAAGTGATTGTATTATGTGGTAATATGATATGTGATATATGTGAGAACCACATTATTATGTGGACAGGTTCGTTGAGCACGACTCAAGACGATTCTAGGGTCAGATAGCGAGAAAAGACACAATGGGGTTTAAGATTTGACTTTGGACAAGTCGGGGGTACTTTTAGATGGTGGATAGTGATTTGGGTTACCGGGACATGAAAATAAATTTATGGAGATATATTTGAGGTTAGGATGTCTAGGTGGGAATAATGGGGGATTTTACCATTTTGGCCTCGGGGACGGTTCCGGCACCCCGAGCCTCGGGATTAACCTAACAGATAAGTTAGACTTAAGGAAGCCTTTAGAAAAACACAAACCGACTAAGCATTTTGTCCCAGCTCACTTACACGTTCAAGGGAAACTAAGGAGAGAAAAACACAGAAAACTTAAGGGAGAAACAAGCTGGAATTATGAGATTTGAGGTGAGGAATTGAAGGTCTAGCTCAGGGATTTATGAAGCACTAGAACAGGGATTAAGGTAAGCATCTAAACATCTTTTCTGTGGTTGAATTCTGTGCTCTAGCTGGATTTTGGTTAAGTGTTGAAACCAGTATAGCTTTGGTGTTTTAAGGCAGAATTAAAGAAGGGAACTTGGGGACCTAGCTTGGCTATAGCTTGGTGAAGTGATTCTACAGCAAAGGTGAGTCTCTACTCCTGGTTTAGAGGTTTTCATTGAGTTTGATGGCTAGTTTGTGTGTGTTTTAGCACTTGGGTTTCAGGAATTGAAAGGAGGAGATTGGAGTGTGTTAGGCTGTGTTTTCTTGGGTGTTATGTTGTTTAGATCATGCTAAAGAGGTTGGGAATTAATTGGTTAAGAGTTGGGGAAGTTTTGGGATGGTTTAAGGTGAGGTTTTGAGCTTTGAAATGGTGTAAAATCTGGGTTCGAAGGGGAGGGCCGCGGCTCTGTTCTAGAGCGCTGTGGCCCTAGCATGCAAGGAAGCTAAGGGGGCTCGGCCAAGGGGGCGCGCCGCGGTGCCCAAGGCAAGGGCCGCGGCGCGTGTGTGGTTCAGTGAGGGAGTGGGATCTATTTTGAGGAAGGGCCGCGGCTAGGCTTAGGGGGCCGCAACCCTTGGTTGCACACTTGGGATTTTGAGGGTTTTAAGCATGGGAGAGTGGTCTTGGGTGCTCGGGTTTGGTTTCACCACCGTGCTTGGTGGAATTAGGAGTCCCGGGAGTTAGTTTTGTAACTGGAAACCTATATTTGATTATTTATGAAACCCTATGCTTTGGTTGTGGCTAGGTGATAAAAGCTTAGGCTCGGGAGCGAATCGTGCTTGAGGGGCGTTGCTCGTAATTCGATAATCGTACAGACTAAAGGTAAGAAAACTGCACCTGGTTGAATATATGTGACGGGACTAAGGGCTCCCTATTGTAGAAGCTTGAAAAGATGGTATTATGCCATGCAAGCCATTTAGTGAACCAACGGCCTAAGGGTGCCAAGGGTTTCACTAGCGCACAGGGCGCGGCTCGGACACTGGTATCCGAGGACAGCTTATTATGCACTGAGCTTGGTTTAAGCGGGCCAGAGTCAGTGGGTTAAATAGAGGGTGCGGCCTAAGTCGTCGGCCCTGAATATTATGTGATATGAATGTTATGTGTGATAGAATGTATCATGGATTGGGTTGTATATGTTGATTATCTGTTGTAAATTATCTGATAAGTATACATGCTTACTGGGCTATTTGTCTGTTGTTATTGTTTGAGTTACTTGTGATGTTTTCTTGCTGGGCCTTGGCTCACGGGTGCTACGTGGTGCAGGTAAAGGCAAGGGCAAGTTAGATCAGCCCTGACTGGAGAGCTCAGCGAGCAGAATGTACATAGCCAGGTGCTCGGCCGCCACGGTTGAGGTCTAGGCAAGGACGTGGAACCTAAAGACCGTCTGTTTTGCCTTAGTATGGCTAGCAGTTACTTATGTACTTTTGGGAGTCTGTAAACTTATCTTAAATTTGTTTTGTATGGGATACCATGTTTACCACAGTTTAAATATATGAAATGAGTCTTTTGAGACCAAAACCTTTTTAACCATAGATCTCACATGTTTAGAAACACGTTTTCAAATTAATGACTTGATTAGCAAGTCCTGCACTTTTATAAGTACACAGTGTAACGGTCTTGGCTATCCAGGGCGTTACACCACATTATCAAACCATACATAAAATCATAGCATCAAACAAGAGATGAATTAACATAAAACTATTACATGCTCCCTACAAACCCCCTACCATCATCGAGGTTTCAAAATACCAATATTTAAACAATATCACTATTAACATATATTTATCAAAATCATATTCCTTTTCCAAAACAAATAATGGATTCATTTATTTCAAGAACCAAGAATATCAAAACAAAACATACCATTCATGCAAAACAACCACCACAACTCTGACATGCCTTCCAATGGCTCCTTCTACAAAGTTGTAGGTTATTGAATCATCTTTCCAATGGTACCAAGTTTGTCTAAATCAGACACATACAACTCAAGTTATGGCTATTTTACTGAGGCTAAGACCAGAGTTACAGAAACTCAAAAAATGGCAACTCTTTTCCTTGCTCACCACTTCTCTCTTTCTTATCCTCTTATTTTGTTTCCTCTTCTCTATGTGAACACATGAATTTCTAGAACCTTCTCCCTTTATGATAGAATTTCATAAACATAGAAACATCTTCATTTCCACAATTTAGTCTAGGTTCAAGTCTACTCTCTTGGATGCTTATCTTACTTGTCATGCATTCACACACACACAAACAATGCATGTTAAACTTACTTGCCATGCACCCTCACACACACAAACATAAAATAAAAATAAAACAAAACAAAAATTTGAACAATCATGAAATTACAATTAACAACTATAAAATAAAAATTTTGGTGCACTACATTTGGACAATGTATTGTTATTTTAGCTTACTTATGATGAGAATTTTATTTATTTAAATTTATTTTCAATATGTAAAATTGATCAAATAGTTTATATAGATAAAATTTATTTTATATTTTTTTACTAAATACCTTCATTTTTAAATGTTAATATTAAAATAATATTATTTTAGTGTGTAATTACTAACTATCTTGTCAAACATGACAATAGAAATTCATATGTAATTACCACTTAATATCCAAACGCACTTTGTATTTTAAAATAGAGTGTAATTACTAGGGTATAGTAAACACAACCTAGTAATTACACAGTGTGTTTTGAACGTGCCTTAAATATAATCTTCCACTCTCTACTTCTCAGCCACCTTCTATGCTTCTCTGAATACATTGTATCTGTAAGGACCCAACAATTAATTTTAAGAAAGGAACTAACAATTGATTTTGTATTTGAAATTATTTTGACCAAAATCGTGCTCAAGGTATTATTTTGTTCCATTTTGCAAAACTTAGGATGTGAATTATCATTTAACAAAACAGAATGTTCGATCGATAACTTTAGCACAACATATGAACCAAAATAGTATTTACCCTTTATTTAATGATAGAATCTCATTAATAGTAGAATTTTTTTTTTCAAAATACACTACTCAGTCTCACTTTAACAACTATTAATTGATTTTTTTTGTTGTATTCTTAAATTTTAGTCATGATATTCTTGTTGCGCATGTGTTTTTTTAGTTTGATTTATTGTGTATTTTGTGTGTTTTTTATTTGATCCATTCTATAAAATGTTTAGTTTAGAATAGTTGCTAATAAGGGTGCACACAGGTCGGATTTTTGGGTTTCGGGTGCATCAGGTTCGAGTTTTGCGGGTTTCGGGTGGAGAAAAGTACTACCAAATCCAGTTAAATTTTGTTGGGTTTTTATTTAGTTTCGGGTTTGTTCGGGCCGGGTTTCGGGTTGGGCTGGGCCTATTGGGTTTTGGGCCGAAAAGCCCAATTTTTCAAATATACCATTTTTTTTTGTAAAATACCATTTTTTTACACTTCTTTAATTTTTGTAGTTTGTTTTTACCAATTGATTTTTAACATATTTTTTTTTACAAATTGCTCTTGATAAAAATTTTGAAAAAAATATAATGTCAAAAGTCCAAAGTCTAAAAACACGTAAAATACAAACAAAGTCCAACTTACAAATTACAAACATAAAAATTGTCAAAAGTCCCAAAATACAACAATAAACAAACATAAAGTCTATAAACTAAAGTACATAACTAGTTAACTACAACCATAATAAATTCCATAGGTATATAACCATAAACATAAAGTCCATGAAAATTCAAAATACAAAGAAAGTCCATGACCACTTCTTTCCTTCCTTCCTTCCTGTCAAAATTCAAATAAAAAAATTATTAAAGAAAAGAAATCAAGGATAATAAATAACAACATACTAAGCAAAATAAGGCACGAATAAATTCTTACAAGCAATTCTTTCAATTCGTAGATTGTTGTGCAGTTGATGAGGCTGAAGACTGAAAATTGACAAAGGATGAAGCTGGCGCAGCACATGTAGGATCATTGGTCATCTCTACAAATATTATTAATATAAAAGATAAATATTAGATTATAAAATATTCACACACTTAAAATAAATATTTATAAGTCATAAGTTGCAAGTTAGACCATAAAAATCCAAATAAAATGTAATAAACTACCTGACTCAAGATACTCTGATGTTTGAAGTGCTTCTTCTTCATCCACATAGTCTCAAACAATGATGGATTGATGTGATCTGCTCCACCAGTTATTGAGACAAATTAATGCTTCAACCATCCTTGGGCTTAGTGAACTTCTAAAAGGATCTAAAATTTGACCTCCTATAGAAAATGCCGCCTCAGAAGCAATAGTGGTAACCGGTATAGCTAACACATCACGAGCCATGAGTGATAAGATCTTGTACTTGCACCCATTGCTAGCCCACCATCCCAAAACATTAAAATTTTCACATGGTCGCTCCGGTTTCTCTTCCAAATATTTATCGACCTCATTTTTTGTCATTCCACCATCCTTCTCTAATATTTGTGCCACAAACTCATCATGCAAATTATGTGACTTCTTGGCACTAGGTTGACCATGAACAGGCATGACCAATGTGGATGAACCACTAACAATAGACTGAGATTGTAGCTGAGTCATAGATGCCGATGGATTAAGACTTGGTGTTGTCTCATTATATTGATCAAACATTGCTTGTATTGTCTGCTCTACCCTTTTCACCATCTCTTTGCACATCATCTTATCATAAGTAGCACTAAAGCAATGAATGAGATAGTCAAGCTTGTATCTTGGGTCAAGGACCAAGGCAATTAGAAGTGCCTCATTGCAATTATCAAGCTTTCCCCAATACTTGTCATACTTTAGTTTCATGCTCATTGCCATTGTCCTCAATAACCCATTCTCATCATCGTCAACTGCTAAGTCATACAACTCCTATTACATATTGCAGATCTCAATGAAGTACTTATTAGCAGTAACATAAGTAGACCCACTAAACTTTAACGTTATTTTGTAAAAAGTCTCCAAAAGCCTAAAAAACACTAGAGCATTATCCAAATCAACATCAATGGGGGACCCCTCCTTTGGTTTTCCATCTTTGTCAACCTCATCAAAATATTTCATATAATTAGCATCTGTTTACATCCTGTCAAATGCCTTATGAAATTTCATTGCACAATTGAGCATTAGATATGTGGAGTTCAACCTTGTTGGGACATCTAAACACAAAAGCCATTTACATTCAATCCTTTCATCCATCACACCCTCCTTAAAATTTTTTAGCCTAGAAGGAGAAGACCTAACGAACCTCACAACATTTCTAATTGCTGCAATTGACCCATTTTTTTCCTTCAACCCTTCAGTGACAATTAGGTTCACTATATGAGCGCAACACCTCATATGTAAAAAATTTCCATCCAAAATTAGTCCCTTCTCTTTCTCCTTGAACTTTCTCCTCCAGTATCTAATGGCAACATCATTAGAGGAGGCATTGTCTACTGTAATGGTAAACAACATAGAGATGCCCCATTCTAAAAGACATAACTCGATCTCATTACCAATGGTTTCCTCTTTATGATCTACCACTTAGCAAAAATTGATAATTCTTTTCTGATACTCCCAAGCATTATCAATCTAATGAGCAGTGATGACCATGTAATTCTAATTTTGAATGGAAGTCCAAGTATCGGTAGTAATCGATATCCTCTCATGGCTCAAAATATTTTTCAATGTCACCTTTTCCTCCTTATACAACTTCAATACATCCCTAGCAACAATCATTCAAGAAGGGATCTCAAACCTAGGTTGGAGTGTTTTGACAAATCTTTTAAATCCTTCACCCTCGACATGTCTAAATGGCAACTCATCCAACACAATATATTGTGTGAGGGCTACCCTACAAGCTTCTTTGTTATAAGCTACCACTACTAAGATTTTTTCCCCCTCTTTCCCTCCCTTTACATGCTGAAAGCTTAAAGTCTTTTGTTTCTACTCATCAATCTTAAACGGACTTAGCTCGCATACTTTCTTAAAATGGTTCCACAAATGACTAGTCTCATGTTTTCTAGTGTCACACAAGAAGTCAGACCCACAATAATTACATATACACTTGGGGGGAGGATACTCTTCATTAGGATCTATCGAGGGTGGAGGAGGATCTTCCTTAGTAAAATGATCCCAAACAGATGACCCTTTCCCCTTTGTTTTCCCAGTACTAGAACTAGGGATGAGAGGTCTACTCCTCTTTCTAGCCCTTGTTTTTCTACCCTTTTCATTAGGATTATGATGAGTAGAGTTTTCAGCCTGAGTGAGAGGTGGTTGATCTTGATCATCTATCGAGGGAAGAATTTCATCTACCTCATCAATATCCATTACCTAATACAACATATTTAAGAAAAAACTAATCAACAGAGCAGCACACAAGCCTATAATCCACTACAATAGAACAACACACAAGCCTATAATCCACTACAATAGAGCAAGACACAAGCCTATAATCCCCTACAACAGAGCAACACACACAAACCTAATATCCACTACAACATGGAGCACACATTCAGACAAACCTATATATTTATATTATAATCCAGTATAACAAGGATAATAGATTTACCTCAAGTTTCAAAGTAGAAATACTGACTTTACTTTATACTTGTATAATTTCACTCCAATCTGTAAATCAATAAAAAAATAATTGCCAATTTCTCAATAACTTTTAGGCAAATTTCTAACAAAATTAAGATCCAAATCTAAAAATAGACGTGAATTGTCAACCTAATTTAATATTAACAGACAAATAGACATGAATTGGATATCCCAAAAAAGAAATTATGTAATTTTTATATAATGTTGATCAAGATTTTAAAGAATAACATATTAATACAATTGTATAATAATAAATCACATAATTTTTTTTAGGAAAACACATAAAAAAAGCTATGTCCTCACTCCTCATTGTCGTCAACACATATTAATAATACAATTCACAATTGTATAATAAATCACATATATAATTATGTTATATATAATTATATATAGTATAATATAAATATATATAATTATATATATAACGTAACCTATACCTTAAGTCTCTGAGAGGGGTTAGGCTCGGTGACTGGCTGGGCTTGGGCGGCGGTGGAGGGCAGTGGAGGGCTTGGGCAACGATGGTCGAGAGAGAGAAAGGAGGGTCGGGCTCACTGACTGGCTGGGCTTGGGTGGCGGAGGGTAGTGGAGGGCTTGGGCAACGGTGGCCGAGAGAGAGAAAGGAGGGTCGGGCTCGCTGACTGGCTGAGCTTGGGTGGCGGAGGGCAGTGGAGGGCTTGGGAAATGATGGCCGAGAGAGAGAAAGGAGGGTCGGGCTCGCAGGGCTTGGGTGGCGGAGGGCTTGGGCCGAGAGAGAAAGGAGGGTCGGGGACTCGGGGGGTTGACTGAGTCTTAGGGTTCTTTGATTTAATTTTGAACTGAAGTAAAAAACAAGTTTTTTTTTTTTAAAAAAAAAAATCAGTTTTTATTTTTTAATAGGTTTTCGGGTTTCGGGTTTTACCCGAATCCGACGCAAGCAAATGTCAATACCTGAACCTGACCCGACTCATATAGGGTTCGAGTTGGATTTAACACGAATTCGATAGGTTTTGCCAAAAAACGGTTTTTCGGGTTGCGGTTCAAGCAAGTTTGTGGGTCAAATATTCACCCTTAGTTGCTGATGGTGGTTTTCAAACTAACAAACAATTTAGTTAATGATATTTTAGTTTTTGTTTAGTGAGTTGTACTAATTTTGCAAATTTTTCGTATTTTTTTATTAATCATTTTGTTTAACATCTAGTTGAAATTATACTTTTGTTCAATTTTTATTATTATTAATAATTTAATTTATAATAAGTTGTTATGTTTAAGTAAGAATATAACATTCTAATATATATTTTTTTATTTATTTCTTTATTAATATAAACATTTTAGTTTGTAATGAGTTATTTAGTTCAATTTTTATTAGGGCAAATACTCATTTGTGTAGTGCATCAAATTTTTGTTTATTTATATTATTATTTATTTTTATTTGTTAATTGTTAAGTGTTAGGATTTTATTTTAATTATTTGAATGTTTTGTATTAATTGTGTGAATTAAATTTTAATTGTTATATTTTACGAATTTACTTATGAGTTTTGATTGTGTGTAAGAAGGTGCATGTTTAGTAGTGATAGACTTGGGCATTTAGGTGTGTGCATGCGCATGGTATGCATGGTGAGCATGCAATAGACTGCCATGTATTTTCCTACTTTTAATTATTTATATTTTTGAAAATTCAAAAGAGAAAGAGGAAATAAAGAGGTAAGGTCTTGTACCAATTTTAGAAAGTTGGAAAAATGGGAAATGAACGTGAATGACCTTTCATGGCCGAGTAGGAGAGAGAGTCGGAGAGATTGAGGTGATGACAGTCAGAATCCCGTGATCCGTAGGGGGAAAGACCGAGTAAAAAAGCTGTGCAATCCCACATCGCCTAGGGAAGGTAAAGTGTGATGATTCTAAGACTGTGTAGGTATGGTACTACACAGTTGAAGATGGCTTAAATGGATTGATGGGTACTACCTATGCCAACAAGATGCATCTTCTTCTTGGTAGCCCATCACTTGAGAACTCCAAAGTTAAGCGTGCTTGACCTGGAGTAATCCAATGATGGGTGACCTCCTGGGAAGTTTTCCCAGGAAGCGTGCGAGTGAGGACAAAGCACGCTGGAAAGACTCGTGTTGGTTTGTAGGGCCAGTCATCATTCTAGGAAGTATCCATAGTGACATGGGGAGTTACAAATGGTATAAGAGCCTTGACCCAGCCGGTGTGTTTGACGGGGACGTCAGACCCCTAAGGAGGGGTGATTGTGACAGTTAGAATCCCATGATCCATAGGGGGAAAGACCGAGTAAAAAAGCTGTGCAATCCCACATCGCCTGGGGAAGGTCAAGTGTGATGATTTTAACAAGTGTGATGATTCTAAGACTGTGTAGGTATGAGAATACACAGTTGAACATGGCTTAAATGGATTGATGGGTACTACCTATGCCAACAAGATGCATCTTCTTTTTGGTAGCCCATCACTTGAAAACTCCAAAGTTAAGCATGCTTGACCTGGAGTAATCCAATGATGGGTGACCTCCTAGGAAGTTTTCCCATGAATAGTGCGAGTGAGGACAAAACACGTTGGAAAGACTCATGTTGGTTTGCAGGGCTGTCGTCATTCCAGGAAGCAGCCATAGTGATGTGGGGCATTACAAATGGTATCAGAGCCTTGACCCAGCCAGAAGTGTGGTCGACGGGGACGTCGGACCCCTAAAGAGGGGTGATTGTGACAGTCAGAATCCCGTGATCTGTAGGAGAAAGACCGGGTAAAAAAGTTGTGCAATCCCACATCGCCCGAGGAATGTCATGTGTGATGATTCCAAGTCTGTGTAGGTATGGGACTACACAGTTGAAGATGGGTTAAATGGATTGATGGGTACTACCTATGCCAACAAGATGCATCTTCTTTTGGTGGCCCATCACTTGAGAACTCCAAAGTTAAGCGTGCTTGACCTGGAGTAATCCAATGATGGGTGAGCTCCTGGGAAGTTTTCCCAAGAAGCGTGTGAGTGAGGACAAAGCACACTGGAAAGACTCGTGTTGGTTTGTAGGGCCAGTCGTCATTCCAGGAAGCAGCCATAGTGACGTGGGACCTTACAAAGGTGGTCGACCAAGGTAAGGGGAGAGAAATGGCTTGGTTTCCATTTTTGAATTATGTTGACTTACCTCATTGAATTCACCCTTATCCCCAATTGAATCTAAGCCCAAAATTAGGAAAAACTTAAATGGAGAAACTTACCTTTTCCCATTAGCCTAGGTGATTAGATTCTAGGGTAAATAACATGCAAACCAATGAGCCTTGGGACTCATTGGTGACCGACTGCAGTAAGAGGGAGAAAGAGAGTGCGTGAGAGAGAGATAGTGCGTGAAAGAGAGAGAGAGAGAGGGAGAGGAGGAGAAGAAGAAGGAAAATGGGGTGGTTCCAATCTAGGTTTGTGTTCTTCATTTTCTCTAGTTGTTGAATTCTCTAATCCATCTTCTCATCTTATTGTTGCTAAGTTTTTCTTTTGTTGTTTTGTTTTGTTTTCTTTGTTGGGGGTTCAAAAACCCTAGGTGTACCAAGAGGGTGACAATAATTTTTCTTGAGTTTTGATCTCTACCAAAGGAGGCAATGGAGAATCCTAACTTTCCTTTCTTTTGTACCACGGCGTTGTTATTTTCTTTGTTATGATTTTGTAATGTTGTTGGTATTTTAAAAAGAGACATGTTTATGATGTATGATGGTGTTTTGAAAATTGTGGTGTTGATGGGTTTGTTGTTAGGCTAAGTTTTAGCATAGTGTGTATTTTGGGGTTTATTGTTTTCATTTTATTTTGCTTCTTTTGAATTTAGATAAATATGTATATGGATTTAAGATGTTGTGATAATGGTACTCTTTTGGGTTCAAATGCGATATCATAAAAGGAAAGCATGTTTATCGGTTTAGATAATGATGTTATCTTAATTTTGTTTAAAACAGATATGATTTTCTCTAGTGGTTGAATTCTCTAATCCATCTTCTCATCTTATTGTTGCTAAGTTTTTCTTTTGTTTTCTTTGTTGGGGGTTCAAAAACCCTAGGTGTACCAAGAGAGTGACAATAATTTTTCTTGAGTTTTGATCTCTACCAAAGGAGGTAATGAAGAATCCTAACTTTCCTTTCTTTTGTGCCACAGTGTTGTTATTTTCTTTATTATCATTTTGTAATGTTGTTGGTATTTTAAAAAGAGACATGTTTATGATGTATGATGGTGTTTTGAAAATTGTAGTGCTGATGGGTTTGTTGTGAGGCTAAGTTTTAGCATAGTGTGTATTTTAGGGTTTATTGTTTTTATTTTATTTTGCTTCTTTTGAATTTAGATAAATATGTATATGGATTTAAGAAGTTGTGATAGTGGTACTCTTTTGGGTTCAAATGCATTATCATAAAAGGAAAGCATGTTTATCGGTTTAGATAATGATGTTATCTTAATTTTGTTTAAAACATATATGAGTTTGATAAGTATATGTAAATGGGGTTGTGGTGTTACGTTTGAATTGTGTATGTTGTATTTATGCATATGAGAATTTTTATTTCATTTTGTTAATACTCTATCAACATGATTTTTTTTTTTATAAGAAGCATGTTAAGGCTTGATTTATAATTATTAAAAGATTTTTATTGGAATTTTGTTATGTCTTTGGATCGTGATGTTTTGGGTGGTTAAAATGAAAAATTGAAAATGGAAGTGTGTATAGGGTTTCGGCCTAGTGCTTGATTTTAGGGTTGTGAGTAGTGTTTGACTTCTTTATTTTATTTTTTAAACTTTGGGTGATGAACATGTTGTTGAATTGTGAATTTGAGTATATTTTTGCTTAGTTTTATGGTAAATTGCTTTTAATTAAAATAGTAACAAATGTATGTCTTAAAAACTCATGCCTTAAAATTAATATAAGTAAAATGTGATTTTACCATACCTAAAATATGTATTTTTTTCATATATATTTATGCATATTTTATATACAAAATAATGAAGTATTTAAAAAAAAAACGATGACCAAATAATTTATGTAATAAATGTGAGTATAGTTAGCATTTTCCAACTTTTAGATAATTATGAAATAATGTGTAATTTTGTGACCTTGAGGTCTTATTTTTTTAAAGGTAAATTTATATCACATTTTATTTATTATTTATTTAATTAAATTTGCTAATTTTAATGGAGTATTTTATGATATTAATTAATTTTGTCAAAATTATTTATTTTGTGTATAAAAATATTTTCGTGTTTTATCTTTATTTAAATAATAAATGAGATTTTATTTTTTTGGTACAAATATTGCTAACAAATTAGTTAAATAAAATAATTTTGTAAAATAAAATCTAGAATGAAACTTTATGATCTAAAGAGTTAATATGGTAATATTAACAAAGTTGGTAAATTATTCATTTCTTGCTGAATTTTTAAGAAAGTAACAATAAAATAAGGAAATAGAATTTACCAACTTCACACAAATTTTAAGAACCTTCCCACATATGCATGTTACATTCAAGTTGATGTTTACGCTCAAACATACGATAATTGATCAAGTGCATGATCCTTGTTTTGAAACTATTGAGATTTCCTTAGTAGAAATGGTATTATTCTTTATGAGTTTATGTGAGATTATTGTGTGGATGAATTGAAATGCAACTTGTGCCACGTGTGCATGGCCCATGCACGCGCGAGGTATTTCTGTAGGGTGTGTTTGGTTTTATTTGGTATTAAGAAGAATGTTTGATTGTTATTCTTATGCTATTATGTTGAACTGTATGAGATACAATTGTGAGATAAATTGTTATGTATTTATGTATGTGTTGAATGACTATATGAAAAGCAGAGTGTCATTAGCGTGCTGAACGTGACACAACAAAGAAGTTACTAAGGTATGATGTAACTCATCGGTTGGACGCGCTGATGTTATTCTAGGACCTAAGATCCCGATTACCTCATAGAGGATGATTTACAAGTTTATGCTAGACTGGTTTCCTCATAGAACTATTTAATTTATTTGTTATGATGAATTTTCAGATAAAGTGTATGAGATTATGATATGTCTATGACATGTCATTTTAATTTATGTACGATGAGAATAGTTTTGTATTGTACTTATGTGAATCTTGTTTGTACGGTTATATTATTTATAATATAATGTTTAGATTAAATAAATGTGTCAAAGTGTGTCACATATTGTAACATAATATATATGAGAGTTACATTTTTGGATAATGTGAATATCCAAATGTGTAACATATTTGGGGTTACAAAAACACTTACAAATTTGCAACTCTCAAATATTACCCAATAATGTGTAGATTTGATGTTACATATTTTTTATTTGAATTTGTCAAAGCCATAAGTGATATGGCTGTTGGAAACATAATTTTAACCCTCATAATGCGTTTGGAGGTTACAAAGTCATGTGGGAAGAGTATAGATCCCTTTGGAAATATTGCACAAAAGTGTGTGTAGAAAATGGGCTGTGGTCGCGGCCAGTAATGGCTCTGGCTGCGGCCAGTGAGGCTGACAACCAAGGCCATTTTTCCATTTCCATTTTGAACAGTTCCAACAACTCATGTAACTCCAAAAACTCCTTTTTAATTCCATAAACATCCAACTAAACATTGGTAACAGCCATGGGGGTTGGTGGAATTTGAAATTCAAAGGATGTCTCAAAACTCTATAAATAGGAGCCTATTGCTCACTTGTAAGAAACACCAATTTCTATCCACTAGAGCACTTGGCTAGAAATTCACCATAGAGGCTTGTTTATTCCAGAAAGCTACTTCATTTGTGAGAGATCCATTAGTGCTTGAGATAAGGGAAATAAGCTTTTGGACAAAGGTTGTAAACCTTGTTCAAGTTGGTGATTCCCAAACTCTTCACTTTGGTTGTGTGAGTGAGAGTGTTTCTTTTGCTCTTGTTATTCCTTTTCTTCTATTGCTTTTTCATCTCTTCTTTGTCTATTTACATATTTATTTGTATCTTTATGCTATAGAGTTGTATTTCCATTTTTCATCTTTTGTTCTTCATCTTTTAGTTTATTTGTATCTATTGTCTAGAGTTATATTCTCTATTATTTCCTTCATCGGTCCTTTTCTATATTTACTTGTACTTTTTGTTATAGAGTTGTAATCTTATTTAATCAATCAATTTTTTTTTTGTATTATTTTGCTTAGAGTTGTAAGAGTTTTACATCTTTCCATTGAGGCAATTTAAATATCTCTAACATGTACTTCCTTAATGGGCTTTTAGCTCACCCCTTACTTTTCCCCTTTCAGGTAGGCGATAGGTTTTCTGATTGGCACACATGGTGATGTGGGGCATTTCATGGTCTAAGTATGTATGTCGTGGGGCTCTGATGAACGGAAAACGATCTAGCAACGTCTGAGAACGCTTTTATGAGTTTATCCTGTTTAACTATATTTTTAGTGGGACATAAACATTTTATTTAAAAATTGCATGAAGGACATTATGTTTTTATTTTAACAAATGGACCCATATTGCATGATTTGATAAGGCCCCACTGAAGTTTTTAAACGATTGTGGTATTTTTCTAAATAAATATCGAATAGTCATCGTTTGCAAAAGATAGTAGAATAGGGCGTTTTACAAATGTTATCAGAGACGGTTGTTCATCTTTCAAAGAACCCCTCCGCATACATGCTAAAGACTGGGAAAACCTCATCTCACCGTGTCGTAAGTATATATTCTCTATTTGATTTATTTTGTCTTATTTTTTTAAGTTGTTAGTACTATGGTTGCATAGTAGAAAATATGCCTCCTATTATTAGAACAACTAGAAAACAACTACTTAAGGAGATCCGAGAGATTCCAAGGATTCATGTTGACGAGGATGTTGACTAGAGGATTACTGTGCTCCAAAAGACCAAGGTAGTATGCGAGCGCATGTAGGGCTTAATCAAAAAAAGAGGAGCACTTGTCTAGCCCATTGAACAATATTGGGTGCTAAGGGAGTCATTAGCTACATTCCTCGAGGCTCTTCTCCAACTGACTGAAGCATGGCATGACATAAGCAGATGATTTAGGATTTGCTACCTTTTGGTACACTGTATTTGAGCTCATGGACAACTATGAGTTCTACAGGCTAGAAACGGTCCTCGTTTTAGATGAGGATGGGAATCTGGAGGAGCACGAGGAGATGGTGATCTACCATGAGGGAGAAGCAACGAGTCACGAGGCACTATTCGATATTCCAGAAGTGAGCGACCAACTAAGGGAAAGGGCTAGCGCCCCAGATTACTTCCACATCTATGAGGACATCTTTGATTAGGACTCCAGGGATGAGTCGACAGTGGAAGATTAGAGCCCCTTTCTCCCTAAGTCCCTGATTTAGTATTTAAATAAATGGAATTTTCTTTTGATATATTTGAATATTTTTGGGATTTTTGAATGTTAAAGACCTATTTTGGGGAATTTTTAAGTATTCAATATATTTTCTCCTTTCAATATTGGATGTTTATATAAATGGTTGTGAGTGTGCATGACAGATCATTGCAATCAAGACTTTAAAGTAATAAATAACTATGCGATTTATTTCCTCCTACGATGATTTGTTTTGTGCTTTAGAATATCATCACGTCTACCAGAGGAAGAGGCATATGTTATATTATTTTATATAATATAATATTAGATTAAATAATGTGACAAAATGTGATTTGTCACACATTGTAACATATTATTGAGAGTCACAAAATTGGACACATGTGTGTGCTCAAATGTGACATATTTTGGAGTTACAAAATCAGTTACAAATTTGTAACTCCCAAATATTACCCAATAATGTGTATATTATATGTTACACATTTGAGATTGGATTTCATAAAGCCATTATGAAATATGGCTGTTGGAGATATGATTTAAACCCCAATAATGTGTTTTGGGAGTTACAAAATCATTTGGGAGGGTTTGGAACTGTTTGGAAAAACAACACATTTTCAAGTGCTGAAAATGGGCTGTGGCCGCGGCCATTGAATGATGGTGGTCGCGGCCTGGGGGACAGAGAGCAGTGGCTGCGGCCACAGGTGCATTTCAGGCCAAATTTTCTGTTTTTTCCAAATGTGTTGAATGGTTCTAAAAACCCAAATAACTCCCAAATCTCAATTTTAATTCCATATTAATCCAATTAAACATTGGTAACAGCCATGGGAGTTGGTGGAATTTGAAATCCAAATGGTATCTCAAAATCTATAAATAGGAGCCTAATGCTCACTTGTATGATACACCATTTTTCATCCACAAAGCACTTGGCTAAAAAATACACCATAGAGGCTTGATAATTCCAGAGAGTTATTTCCTAGAGAGATCCCTTAGTGCTTAGAGAATAGGGGGAAATAAGCTTTTGGACAAAGGTTTTGAACCTTGTTCAAGTTGGTGATCCCTACTACTCCACACTTTGGTTGAGTGTGAGTTTGTGTTTTCCATTGATATTTTCATTCAGTTGTTCTTCTTGTATTATTATTGTATTGAGTTTGTAATCCTCTTCTTCTATTTCCATTTACATATTTATTGGTATCTTTTGTTTTAGAGTTTTAGTTCTAATAATTCTCTTCTTTCTCTCTTTTCTACATTTACTTGTATTATTGGTCATTGAGTTGTAAACCTATTTATCTATCATCTTTTCCATTGTATTCTTTGCATAGAGTTGTATTTTTGGTTTTTCCACTTTTCCATTGAGCAATAAAATAATATTCTCTAACAGCATAAGGGGTGGCAGAGGACAGGGCAGAGGCCGTAAAAGAGGCACCCCCATTAAACAAAATGCAACAGAGATCCTTGACATGGAAGTGCCACCAACAGCCCCAGCTGCACCAGCTGTGGACTTAGTTGCAAAGGTAGCAAGACTAAGTGAACAATTGAGATAGATGGATGAAGAGCTGGCCTGAGCTCAGCAAGTGCCTCAAGCCCCACAAGTACCGTTGGCACAACTTGAGCCTCTAGTACAACAAGTACCCCCATTACCCCCACCTGCTTCAATGCCAATGGGTTATGGATTTGAGCCGGTTTATGAGCGCTTTAGAAAAAAATCTCCCCCAAACTTCAAAGGAAAACCCAACCCTATGGTGGACAAGGATTGGTTGAAGTCGGTCAAGGACATCTATCATCATATGGAGTTGAATGATCATCAAAGGATTTCATGTGCTGCTGACTTACTCAAGATGGATGCTAGAATATGGTGGGATGTGGTGAAGCAAATATGTGATTTGTGTTAGGAAAAAATAGATTGCCTCAATGGAAATGGGTAATAATATTACAACTCTATGCAATAATATTACAAATAAATATAGATTGATTAAATAAGGTTACAACTCTATAACTGAAAATTACAAATAAAATAAAGTGTTTGGACCAAAAGAAAAGATTACAACTCTTAAACAAATTATACAAGTAAATAGAACAAGAGAATAAGAAGGAAAACACTAGAATAAAATGAAGAACAGAAACACAAGTAAACTCTCACTTACACAACCTAAGTGAAGAGGGTTAGGGATCACCAACTTGAACAAGGTTTAAAACTTTTGTCCAAAAGCTTATTTCCCCCTAACTCAAGCACTAAGGGGTCTCTCTCAGATATTGGAAATGCTTTATGGAATTATCAAGCCTCAAGGTGTTTCTAGCCAAGTGCTCTAATGGATAGAAATGTTGTGTCTTACAAGTGAGCTATAGACTCCTATTTATAGAGTTTAGAGACACCCTTTGAATTTCAAATTCCACCAACCCCCATGGCTGATACCAATGTTTTATTGGATTAATATGGAATTAAAAATGAGATTTGGGAGTTATTTGGGTTTTTTGAGCCGTTCAATAAAGATTGAAAAAACTGAAAAGTTGGTCAATTTTGGCCTGTGGCCGCGACCAGAGACATTAGTGCCCGCGACCAACATTCAGTGGCCGTGACCATTTTCAGCACAAAATTTTGTGCTGTTTTTCCAAACGGTTCCAAACCCTCCCAAATGATTTTGTAACCCCCAAAACACATTATTGGGGCTAGAATCATATCTCTAACAACCATTTCTCAAATGGCTTTATGAAATTCATCTCAATATTGTGTTACACCAAATTTACACAATAAAGGGTAATATTTGGAAGTTACAAATTTGTAACACCAAATATGTTACATTATTTGGATATGTCTCATATATCTAAATATTGTAACTCTCTATCATATGTTACAATATGTGACACTCTTTGTCACATTTATTTAATCTCAAACATTATATTATAAAATAATATAAAAATTTGAACACCATGACTTGGGTAGACTTCATTCAAGTGTTCAACAATAAGTACTACATTGCGGCTGTACTAGCAACCAGGGTCAATGAGTTCGTAACATTGACACAAGGCAACATTTCTGTCATAGAGTATGCCCAAAGGTTCAATAGGTTGGCAAGATTTTCCCCTGAAATTTTTCCAACAAAGGCCATGATGGTCCAAAGGTTCATAAGAGGGTTATAGCCTAAGATGACTAGTGCTGAAGTGATTAGTTATGCTGAGATCTTGGACAAGGCCCTTCATGCAGAGTATTTAAAGGACTGTATATTGAAAGACAATGCTGCAAGGAGGGAGGCCAACAAGAACATGGCCTTCCAAGAGGGCAATAAGAGGAGGGCCCAAGAGGAGCATGGCAGTGGCATTGACAAGAGGGGTAGGGCCGTGGAATTGACAAGAGGCCTAGAACCACGACTCCAAATGGTAACAACCACAACAATCATAACAGTCACAACAATGGTTGAGTACCCCAACTGTCCGTGAACATAACCACTGAAACCACTAGAACTGCAAAGTTGAGTACCCCAACTGTTCTAAATGCTCACACCGATATTTAGGGGAATGTCAGGTAAGCATAAACAAGTGCTTCAGGTGCGGTTAGACATGTCACCTGAAGAAGGGTTTCCCACAGTGGAGAGTAGGTGCTGGGCAAGGCAACAACGACAACCTTATGCCAGCTAGAGTCTTTGCTTTGACTCCAGGAGAGGCGACCAACAATAATACCGTTGTCACAGGTCAGCTTTCTATTTCTGGTATGATGTGTAGAGTCCTCATTGATTATGGAGAAACTCATTCTTATGTAGCTTTAAATGTAATTGATAAACTAGGATTTCCTTGTAAACTCTTTGAGAATAGCTTTAGTACATTGCTACCATCAAGAGATATAATGTTGTCATCTAGGTGTCTACAATCAGTCTCAATAGTAGTTGAGGGCATGGAATGTCCAACAGACCTCATAGAACTAGATATGTCAGATCTCAATAGTAGTTGAGGGCATGGAATGTCCAACAAACCTCATAAAACTAGATACGTCATCTAGATATGTTGTAATTCTTGGCATGGACTGGTAAACTAAGTTCAGATCTACTATAGACTATAGAAGGAAAATAGTAGAGTTCAAACCGGATGAAGGTGAATCTTTTTCTTTTAAGGGATAACTGACGAGATTTTGAACTCCTATCATATTGGAATTTGATGCTCAAAACATGATGCAAAATGGTTGTTCAACATACTTGGCAAGTGTTGTAGATAAGTCTAGAGAGACCGAAATGAAACCAGAAAATGTTCACGTTCACATAGTTTGTGAGTTTCCAGAAGTGTTTCAGGAGGACTTACCAGGTTTACCCCCGGATAGAGAAATCAAATTTGCGATCGAACTTGCAACAAAAACAGAACCAATATCTAGGGTACCCTACCGAATGGCACATGTAGAGTTGAAAGAACTTAAGATCCAGTTACTGGAGTTGTTGGACAAAGGTTTCATTCGACCTAGTCATTCGCCATGGGGGGCACCAGTACTGTTTGTAAAGAATAAAGCTGGGAGCATGAGAATGTGCATTGATTACCGAGAACTCAATAAGGTCACATCAAGAACAAGTATCATTTGCCTATGATAGATGGCCTTTTTGACTAGCTGCAATGGGCAGCACTGTTTTCTAAGATTGATCTGCTATTTGGGTACCATCAGTTAAAGGTGAAGGAGGGAGACATTCCCAAGATGACATTTAGAACCCGCTATTGGCATTATGAATTCCTAGTGATGTCTTTTGGACTCACCATTGCCCCAGCGACATTCATGGACATGATGAATATAGTATTTAAGGACTTCTTGGACAAGTCTGTAGTGGTGTTCATAGATGACATCCTAATCTACAATAAGACTAACGAGGAGCATTTGAGACTAACACTCAACAGGCTTCGAGAACATCAACTCTATGCTAAGTTTTCCAAGTGTGAATTCTGGTTAGAACAAGTAACTTTCTTAGGACATATAGTTTCCAAAGATGGGATAGTAGTGGACCCAGCTAAGATCGAGACCATTAGGTACTGTCCCCAACCAAAGAATGCTTCAAAGGTCTGAAGTTTCTTAGGATTAACGAGTTACTACCAAAATTTTGTTGAGGGTTTCTCCAAGATTTCCACACCCTTGACCAATCTGACCCATAAACACCAAAAGTTCACTTGGACCGAGAGGTGTGAAGAAAAATTTCAAACTATGAAGGATAATCTAATCTCTGCATCGATCCTTTGTGTTCCCACCGAAGGGAAAAAAAATTGTGGTGTATTGTGATGCATCAAAAAATGGCTTGGGATGTGTGTTGATGCAAAATGGGAAGGTATTAGCTTACGCCTCAAGATAACTCAAGGATTGTGAACAGAGGTATCCTACCCATGACCTACAGTTGGCAGCAGTATTGTTCAGACTAAAGATATGGAGACACCACCTATATGGAGACAAGTGCTAGATTTACACCAACCATAAGAGTTTGAAATAATTCTTCACCCGAAAAGAGTTGAATATGAGGCAATAGAGGTGGTTAGAACTAGTAAAGGAATATGATTGCAAAATTCTATACAACCCAGGCAAGGCCAATGTAGTGGCTAATGCATTGAGCAAGTGGGGACATGGAAGTGTCTTAGCCTTGAATACAATAGAGGGACCTTTCAGAATGAGATCATTTGTGTTGGAATTGAGTTGGTAACACGAAGCCTATCAAACCTCACTCTACAGTCCACCCTACTAGAACAAATTAGAGAAGGACAAAAAGTAGATGAAGTCCTAATGAAACAAGAGGCTTTGGCACACAAAAATGGTATCGACGACTTCTCTATGTCCAAAGGAGGGTTGTTGTGGTATAAGGATATAATCTGTGTGAATAATGATATTGAGATTAAGATGAGTATTATGAAGGTGGCACATACGACACCCTATTCTTTGCATCTAGGATCTACCAAGATGTACCAAGACCTTAAGGCACTGTATTGGTGGCCAGGAATGAAGAAAGATATTGTTGAGTTTTTCGCCAGGTGCCTGACTTTCTAGCAAGTGAAGGCAGAACATCAGAGACCAGTAGGATTACTACAAACACTTTATATTCCATAATTGAAGTGGTAGGATATCACAATGGATTTTCTTGCAGGGCTACCTAGGACCACGAAACAACATGACTAGATAATAGTAGATAGACTCACCAAGTTTGCTCATTTCTTGCCAGTTAACAACACCTATTCAGTAGGCCAGTACAAAGAGTTGTATGTTAGAGAAATTGTGAGGCTTCATTGGGTACCAAAGTCGATTATCTTTGATAGAGGCTCAATGTTTACATCGAATTTTTGGAAAGGATTACAAAAAGCAATGAGTACAAGATTGAAATTCAATACCATTATTCACCCTCAAACAAACGAGCATTTTGAGAGGACTATGTTGAGGTGTTGTGCTTTGGACTTTTCAGAGTCTTGGAGGTGATACTTACCACTGATGGAGTTCTCCTATAACAATAGTTACTAGTCTACTATTGGAATGGTTCCCTATGAGATGCTTTATGGGCGCAAGTGTAGATCTCCCTTGTATTAGGATGAAGTTGGGGAGAAGCATATATTAGGCCCCGAGGATGTCAGGGAAGCCAATGACGCAATTGAGAAAATTCGCTATAAAATACTTACTGCTCAAATTAGGCAAAAGAATTATGCAGACCTTAAGAGAAGGGTTATCGAGTTCTTAGTAGGCCAGTTTGTGTATTTGAGAGTCTTGCCAATGAAAGGAGTTATGTGTTTTGGAAAGAAAGGGAAGTTGAATCCAAGATATATAGGCCCATTTAAGATTTTGGACAGAGTTGGGAAAGTTGCGTACCGATTGGCACTGCCCCCAGCATTCACTGAAATGCATAATGTCTTTCACATCTCGATGTTGTGTAAGTACGTGTCGGATCCCTCCCATTTTTTGAGTTATGAACCATTGCAGCTGAAGCAGGACTTGAGTTACAATGAACAGCTTGAGCGTATCATCGAAGAGGGAGTCAAAGAACTGAGGTTCAAGAAGATTCCATTAGATAAGGTCACGTGGAAGAATAGTATGGAGAGAGAAGCAACATGGAAGCTGGAGGAAGACATGAGAGAAAGATACCCTGAGTTGTTTGATAAAAAAGAATTCCAAGATGAAATTCCTTTAGAGGAGGGTATATTGTAGTGCACCAAATATTTTATTTATTTATTTTATTAATACTTATTTTTATTTATTTATTGTTAAGTGTTAGAATTTTATTTTAATTATTTGAATGTTTTGTATTAGTTGTGTGAATTGAATTTTAATTGTTATATTTTGTAAATTTGATTATGAGTTTTGATTGTGTGCAAGAAGGTGCATGCTTAGTAGTAATAGACTTGGACACTTAGGTGTGTGTGCATGTACATGTGCATGGTATGCATGGTGAGCATGCAAAAGACTACCAATTATTTTCCCATTTTTAATTATTTATATTTTTTTAAAATTCAAAAGAGAAAAGAGGAAATAAAGAGGTAAGGTCTTGTACTAATTTTGGAAAGTTGGAAAATTGGGAAAAGAGTGTGAGTGGCCTTTTATGGCCGAGTAGGAGAGAGAGAATGGGAGAGATTGAGGTGGTTGGCCAAGGCAAGGGGAGAGAAATGGCTTGGTTTCCATTTTTGAACTATGTTGACTTACCTCATTGAATTCACCCTTATCCCCAAATGATTATAAGCCAAAAATTAGGAAGAACTTAAATGGAGAAACTTACATTTTCCCATTACCTTAGGTGATTAGATTCTAAGGTAAATGAGCCTTGGGACTCATTGGTGGTTGACTGCAGCAAGAAGGAGAAAGATAGTGCGTGAGAGATAGAAAGAGCGTGTGTGAAAGAGAGAGAGAGAGAGGGAGAGAAGGAGACGTAGAAGGATAAGAGGGTGGTTCACATCTAGGTTTGAGTTCTTGATTTTCTCTAGTGGTTGAATTCTTTATTCCATCTACTCATCTTATTGTTGCTAAGTTTTACTTTTGTTGTTTTGTTTTGTTTTCTTTGTTGGGGGTTTAAAAACCCTAGGTTGACCAAGAGGGTGACCATAATTTTTCTTAAGTTTTGATCTCTACCAAAGGAGGTAATGGAGAATCCTAACTTTCATTTCTTTTGTTGCCATGGTGTTGCTATTTTCTTTATTATGATTTTGTAATGTTGTTGGTATTTTAGAAAGAGACATGTTTATGATGTATGATGGTGTTTTGAAAATTGTGGTGTTGATGGGTTTGTTATGAGGCTAAGTTTCGGAATAGTGTGTATTTTAGAGTTCATTGTTTTTATTTTATTTTGCTTCTTTTGAATTTAGATAAGTATATATAGATTTGGGATGTTGTGACGATGTTACTCTTTTGGGTTCAAATTGGTTATCATAAAAAGGAAAGCATGTTTATAGGTTTAGATAATGATGTTGTGTTAATTTTTTTCTTTTAAAAATAAGAGATATGAGTATTATAAGTATATGTAAATGGGGTTGTGGTGTTAAGTTTCAATTGTGTATGTTGTATTTATGCATATGTGAATTTTTATTTTATTTTGTTAATACTCTATCAACATGATTATTATTTTTTGATAAGAAGCACATTAAGGAGTGATTTATAATTATTAAAAGATTTTTATTGGAATGTTGTTATGTCTTTGGATCATAATGTTTTGGGTGGTTAAAAATGAAAAATTGAAAATGGAAGTGTGGATATGGTTTCTGCCTAGTGCTTGATTTTAGGGCTTTGAGTAGTGTTTGACTTCTTGATTTTATTTTTTAAACTTTGGGTGATAAGCATGTTGTTGAATTGTGAATTTGAGTATATTTTTGCTTAGTTTTATAGTAAATTACTTTTAATTAAAATAATAACAAATGTATGTCTTAAAAACTCAAGTCTTAAAATTAATACAAGTAAAATGTGATTTTACCATACCTTAGGTATGCATTTTTCTAATATATATTTTTGCAGATTTTATTTGCAAAATAATAAAGTAATTTTTTAAAAAAAAAAGATGACCAAAGAATTTTATGTAATAAATGTGAGTATAGTTATTCTTTTCCAACTTTTAGGTAATTATGAAGTTAATGTATAATTTTGTGACCTTGAGGTTTTATTTTTTTTAAAGGTCAATTTATATCACAATTTTTATTTATTTAATTAACTTTGCTAATTTGAATGGAGTATTTTATTAAATTAATTAATTTTGCCAAAATTATTTATTTTGTGAGAAATAGAAAAATATTGTCGTGTTTTATCTTTATTTAAATAATAAATGATATTTTATTATTTTGCTACAAATATTGCTAAAGAACTAGTTAAATAAAATGATTTTGTGAAATAAAGTCTAGAATGAAATTTTATGATCTAAAGAGATAATATGGTAATATTAAGAAAGTTGGTAAATTAGTCATTTCATGCTGAATTTTTAAGAAAGTAACAATAAAATAAGGAAATGGAATTTTCCAACTTCAAGGAGAATTTTAAGATCCCTCCCACATATAAATGTTACATGCAAGTTGATGTTTACGTTCAAATGTACGAAATTGATCAAGTACATCATCCTTGTTTTGATACTATTGAGATTTTCTTAGAACAAATGGTATTATTCTTTATGAGTTTATGTGAGATTATTGTATGGATGAATTGAGATGCAACTTGTGTCATGTGTGCATGACCCATGCACACGTGGGATATGTCTGTAGGGTGTGTTTGGTTTTATTTTGTATTAAGATGAGTGTTTGATTGTTATTCTAGGCTCGTTGTGAAGTATCCTGCTTTTTAATTTGCTTGGACTTGAGGTAATGAAGTTAGCAAGAGTTATTATACGATTATGTTGAATTGTATAAGATACAGTTGTGAGATAAATTGTTATGTGTGTATGTATGTGTTGAATGACTGTATGAAAAGTAGAGTGTTGTTAGCGTGCTAAACACGACACAACAAATGAGTTACTAAGGTATGACGTAACTCATAGGGCAGACGCGCCGAGGTTATTCTAGGACCTGAGATCTTGATTACCTCACTGATGATGATTTACAAGTTTATGCTTTACTGGTTTCCTCATAGGACTGTTTACTTTATTTGTTATGATGAATTTTCAAATAAATTGTATGAGATTATGATATGTCTATGATAAGCCATTTTAAGTTTATGTACAAAGAGAATAGTTTTGTATTGTACTTATGTGAATTGTTGTTCTTGTTTGTATTCCTTACTTGGCTTTTAGCTCACCCCCTTAATTTCCCCCTTTCAGGTAGGTGATAGGTTTTTTGATTGGCACACATGGTGATGTGGGGCGTTTCATGGTCTAAGTATGTATGTCGTGGGGCTCTGATGAACGGAAAATGATCTAGCAACGCCTAAGAACATTTTCATGAGTTTATCATGTTTAATTATATTTTAAGTGGGACTTAAACATTTTATATTATAATTGCATGAAAGGCATTATGTTTTTATTTTAACAAATGGGCCTATATTGCATGATTTGATAAGACCCCGCTAAACTTTTTAAACAATTGTGGTATTTTTCTAAATAAATATCAATTAGTCATTGTTTTCAAAAGATAGTAGAATAGGGCGTTTTAAAAATGGTATCAAGAGGATCATTCATGTTTCAATGAACCCCTCCGCATACATGCTAAAGGATGGGAAAACCTCATCTCACCATGTCGTAAGTATATATTATATATTTGATTTATTTTTCCTTATTTTTTTTAAGTTGTTAGTACTATGGTTGTAGAGTAGAAAATATGCCTCCTGTTATTAGAACAACTAGAAAACAACTTCTTAAGGAGATCTAAGAGATTCCAAGGATTCATGTTGATGGGGATGTTGACTAGAGGATTACTGTGCTCTGAAATACTAAGGTGGTATGCGAGCGCATGGATGGCTTAATCAACAAAAGAGGAGCACTTGTATGTCCCATTGAACAATATTGGGTGCTAAGGGAGTCATTATCTACATTCCCTGAGGCTCTTCTCCAACTAATTGAAGCATGGAATGACATAAGCCAGAATGATTTAGGATATGCTACCTTCTGGTACACTATATTTGAGCTCGTTGAAAACTATGAGTTATACAGGCTGGAAATGATCCTCGCTCCAGATGAGGATGGGAATCTAGAGGAGCATGAGGTGATGATGATCCACCATGAGACTTGGGCAGACTTCATTCAAGTGTTAAGCAATAAGTACTAAAGTGCTGTTGTACTAGCAACCAAGGTTGATGAGTTCGTAAAATTGACACAAGGTAGCCTTTTTGTCATAGAGTATGCCTAGAGGTTCGATAGGTTGGCAAGGTTTGCCCTTGAAATTGTTTCGATAGAGGTCATGATGGTCCAAAGGTTCATAAGAGGGTTAAAGCCCATGATTGCTAGAAATGTGAATATGACTAGTGCTGAAGTGGTTAGTTATGCTGAGATCTTGGACAAGAACCTTGATGCAGAGTATTTAAAGGACCATATATGGAAAGATAATGCTACAAGGAGGGAGGCCAAACAGAAAAAGTCTAAGAGGGTAATAAGAGGAAGGCCCAAGAGGAGCAGGTCAGTGGCATTGACAAGAGGGGCAGGGCAGTGGCATTGACAAGAGGGGTAGGGCAATGGCATTAACAAGAGGCCTAGAACCATAGCTCCAAATGGTAACAACCATAACAGTCACAATAATGGATATAACCATGGAAACCACTAGAACCGAAAAGGTGAGTACCCTAACTATCCTAAATGCTCACACAGACATTTAATGGAATGTCAGGTAGGCACAAACAAGTGCTTCAAGTGCAGTCAGGCAGGTCACCTGAAAAAGGATTTCCCACAGTGGAGAGCAAGAGCTGGGCAAGGCAACAATGGCAACCTAGTCTTTTCTTTGACTCAATGGGAGGTGACCAACAGTAACATCATTGTCACAGGTCAGCTCTCTATTTCTGGTATGATGTATAGAGGCCTTATTGATTCAAGAGCAACTCATTCTTATGTAGCTTTAAATGTAATTGATAAACTAGGATTTTCTTGTAAACTCTTTGAGAATAGCTTTAGTGCACTATTACCATCGGGTGAGATTATGTTGTCATCTAGGTGGCTACAATCATTCTCAATAGTAGTTGATGGCATGGAATGTCCGACAGACCTCATAGAAACTAGATATGTCAGATTATGATGTAATTGTTGGCATGGATTGGTTAACTAAGTTTAGAGGTACTATAGACTATAGAAGGAAAATAGTAGAGTTCAAACCAAATGAAGGTGAATCTTTTCTTTTAAGGGGGCACTGACAGAATTTTGAACTTCTATCATATTGGTATTGGAAGCTCAAAACATGATGCAACATGGTTGTTCAACATACTTGGCAAGTGTTGTAGATAAGTCTAGAGAGACCGAAATGAAACCAGAAAATGTTCACATAGTTTGTGAGTTTCCAGAAGTGTTTCTCGAGGACTTACCAGGTTTACTCCCGGACAGAGAAATTGAATTTGTGATCGAACTTGCACCAAAAATAGCACCAACATCCAAGGCACCCTACCGAATGGCACCAGAAACAACACCAATATCCAAGGCACTAGAAATAGTAAATTGAATTATTATTTACTGTTTGGGAACTGTTCTTATGATGTTAATATGTTATTATAGTGTCTAGAATCAATTTAGAAACATGATTAGGATGTTGGGTAATTATTTGATAATTTCTTGGTATTTTTACTGTAATTTTCAAAGATGTCTAATCTGATTATAAATGGGTAGGCATCATTTTGGGAACTGACTTTGGTAATTATGGGGAATTTTGGTTATTTGTTTAATTATTATGAAAAAGGGGTAAGTAAGCAAATAACAGTAACAATTAATTTTATTTGGAAGTTATAACTTAAAATCTGAGTTATTAGTGATAATTAAACTCAGGGGCTATTTTATTTGAATTGAGTGCTTGTGTGAATTTAATTGGTTGTTAAAGGGGTAGTTTTGACTATAAGGGTGTTTTCGTAAATTTTCCACGTAATAAGTGTTTGTATGAATTCATGCGTTACGTGGAATATGTTTGTACGTGTGCATGTAAGATAATGGTATGATTTTTTTGGTGAAATAATTATGTTCGGTGTGCCATGCTTAGTGAATCTAAATTGGTGTATGTTTTGAATTAGGGCTTCTAGATTATAGTTTCTATGTTAGAAACCCTAGCTATCTTGTATGAGTATTTTCCTGAGTTGTCGTGGTATGGTTGAGTGTCTAGGGTTTTGTCCTCAACAAGGAAACTCAGCGAGGGGTTCTAGAGAGAACAAGGCGATTCACATCAACTGAGGTAAGAAGAGTGGACATCAGAGCACAGGGTGTATGCTTAAGTATACAACCTTGTTATGGTTTGTTATTTTATGAACTTATGTTCTATGGTTGGTTATTTTTTGATAGTGTTGTTAGCATGAGAATAGTGCTAGGACAACTAGATAGTTGACATGCTTGAATGATAGGCTATAGGCGTGTTCTATGTAACTGCTGCTTGTGTGAGCACAACACTTGCAGGTATTATCATGGGTGAGTACAATTAGGGTAATGAGATGCCCCATGGGAATGCCAAGTGTGAGTATAGCACAAGGCAGGGAAAATTACATTTCATGTTCGATCAACATGGATGTGAGTTGATTATCGTATGTAAGTACAATGTTCGATATGAGACTGATGTATGTTTATGAGTACATCACACATTGGATGTTTACTGAGGTATTGTGTTTATATCACATGTGGTTAATTATGAAATTGTTATTTATGCTTTTGTTATCTGTTTGGGGGTATTATGTCCTACATAGATCTTCTTACAGGGCGTTAGCTCATGGTACTCTCTATGCAGGTAAAGGCAAGGCAAGGCAAAGCAGTGAGTGGTGTGGGCTCTAGGGATGGATCTTACATGTTAGCGGCGGGCGATGTTTTAGAGTTTTAAAATGATTTTGGATTGGAGCGTTTTAGTTTGGTTTTGGTCTTGAAATGGTTTATTAATGTCATTATGGTTCTTAGTTAAGTGTCAAACATTTTATATTAAATAATGAGATCCCATGCCTATTTTTATTTCAACAAATATGTTTTTCTGTCATAAATGTTTATAGATTTAAAACAGAATTTTATAAGTAATGTCTTCAAAATCGGGGCATTACAATATGGTATCAGAGAAATACGGTCCTAAAGAGTCTATTGTAAGCCATAACATGCAAAGTTCATCGCCAAAAGACGAGCTCGACTCATTGTACTATAAGTGCTAAATTCTCACTTATGTGAATTTTATCTTTTAAGTTTATGTGCATAGTAGTTCTAGGTTGAGAAGCATGATAGATAGCGAAGTGTGAGCCTTTAGCTAGAAATTTGATAAGGTTAATTCGAAGCTGATTTGAATATTTGGAAAATTTTCACCTTCAGTTTATGAAGTTTATTGTTGGAATGCTTAGTTTCTTTCTGGAAGGTCAAAGCTTTCTTTCTTTGCGCTTAATTGGTATGCGTGGTTAGGAGTGAGAAAATGCCTCCTTGAAGATCTATCAGAGCAAGTCATGGTTGAGGTAGAGGGGGGAAACAACAGTTTACCACCAGAACCACTAGAATGGTCAGAACATTTTAGTATAAATGGAAGAGACCATCCAAAGGTAAAATGAAGAAAATGAGGCGCTAAGTAGTGTCGCCAATGCTAGCAAGACTGGTGGAGCTAGAGAAAAGACAACCACCAGCTTTAGTGGCAGCACCTATTGCAGAGGATATAATGGAGCCACTGGTTGAAAGGTTTCGGAAACAACATCCACGTGTATTTGAAGGAAGCACTGATCCGGTCGAGGCAGAAGAATGGGTTAGCCGCAGAAAGAACATCCTAAACATGATGAGGGTTCAGGGAAATGATGAGTAGTCTGTACGTCCTATATATGCTAAGGAAGGATGCTCGCACATGGTAGGAAGTGATGTAACAGGCACAAGATGTGAATACTATGGACTATGATGAGTTCAAACAAGTTTTCAACGATGAGTATTATAACTCTATCATCCTAGCTATAAATATGGATGAATTCACCAGACTGAATTTAGGGAGCCTTACTCTTACTGAATACACATAGATGTTTGATCGGAAAAAAACCCCAAACTTTTATCATTTTAACGATGATGGCTTCAGAGGTGTTGCAACATGGGTGTCTAGGGTACCTAGTGAACATGGTCAATGACACTAAAGAAGCAGATAGGAGGTTTGAATAAACGAGAGTGGTTGCTTAATTCCTTAATGTCTTCCCAGAAAAGTTGTCAGGGTTACCACCGCATAGGGAGATTGAGTTCGTGATAGAACTTATGCCAG
This sequence comes from Humulus lupulus, assembly GCF_963169125.1. Lineage (NCBI taxonomy): Eukaryota > Viridiplantae > Streptophyta > Magnoliopsida > Rosales > Cannabaceae > Humulus > Humulus lupulus. The sequence continues at coordinate 62,577,809 of NC_084795.1, read as the reverse complement.
GGACAGCACCAGTATCTCGAGCACCATACAGAATGACACCAGCAAAATCGAAAGAGTTCAAGATACATTTGGAAGAATTACTCAAGCTAGGGTTTATCAGACCGAGTTACTCTCCTTGGGGTGCATTGGTTTTATTTTCCAAGAAGAAGGATAGGTCCATGAGGATGTGCATCGATTAAAAAGAGCTAAACAAGGTGACGATAAAGAACAAGTATATATTGTCGAGGATTAATGATCTGTTTGATCAACTTCAGGGGACAAAGGTGTTTTATAAAATCGATCTTCGATGGGGATACCATCTGGTTAGAATCAAGATTGAAGACATACCAAAGACAACTTTAGAAACCATATATGGGAATTACGAGTTTCTAGTAATGTCATTTTGATTCATGAATGGCCAGCAGCGTTTATGGACCTCTTGAACCGTGTTTTCAATGAGTACCTAGATCAGTTTGTCATCGTGTTCATAGATGATATACTAGTGTATTCTAAGAAAGAGGAGGAACATGAGGAGCACCTAAATTTGACTTTGCAACGATTGAGAAACATCAGTTGTATATTGAAGTAAAAAAAGTGTGAGTTTTGGTTGTCTGAGGTTTCATTTTTGGGACACATTGTCACTAATGGGGGAATCAAGGTGGATCCTGCTATGGTCACCACAGTGAAGGAGTGGCTAAGACCAAAGAATGCCTCTGAGGTCAGAAGTTTTCTAGGTTTAGCAAGTTATTACATGAGATTTGTGGAAGGGTTCCCAGAGATAGCTATACCATTGATGAAACTAACAAGGAAAAATTTAAAGTTCACCTGGTCAGAAAAGTGCGAGCAAAGATTCGATGAAATGAAGAGTCGAGTTATATTGTCACCATTACACAACTTACCATGGGATGAAGGATAGTTTGTGATGTACTATGATGCATCAAAGCAAGGGTTAGGTTGTGTACTGATGTAGTTTGGTAAAGTGATTACATATGCTTCAAGGAAATTGAAAGATTTTGAACAGAGGTATTCGACACACAACCTATAATTAGATGCGGTGGTGTTTGTATTGAAGATTTGGCGTCAATACCTCTATGTGAAATCTATATCGATCATAACAGCCTAAAGTATTTTTCATGCAGAAGAAGTTGAACACGAGGCAAATAATGTGGTTAGAATTAGTCAAAGAATATGATTGCAAGATAATGCATCACCCCAGTAAGGCCAACGTAGTAGCTGGTGCTCTTTGTCGTAGAGGTCTGGGTATGGTTTCTGCTGTACAAGGAATATTTGGGCAGGTGCAAGAAGATATGGAATGAGCAGATATAGAACTAATCGCAGGGAAAATTGATAAGGCTTCACTACAATCTACCTTGTTAAAAAGAATCAGGGAAGGGCAGACGACAGATAAGAGGTTAAGTGAGCAAAAGAGAAAAATCCAGAATGGGAATGCCAAAGACTACACTGCATCAGACATCAGACTAATAAAGAACAGGGGACATATTTGTGTGCCTGATAGTGAGGAACATAAAAAGAAGATTTTGGCAGATGCCCATATTAGGGTTTTATGCCCTAATTAAAATCCAATTTCTTTGTAATCTCATTTTATTATCAATAAAAGAATAGAAATCAATTTTGAGTTGGTCAATCACTTTGCTCACATGTTTTGTTTTCATGATTATTTGTTTAATATAAACTTCTATTAAATCCCGAGCTTATAGCTAATCATATTTATAGTGACGTAATCACAATGAAATATAAATATGATTATATGTTAAAAATAAGTTAGTCCTAAGATTATTCAGTGCACAGGATTTACACTGACTTGTCAATCTATGATATGATCTACTTACACATTGCAGTGTTATGTTCTTCTAGAACATTAGCAAAGTAGATAAGACTAGATGTATTTGTCACATCAGACTTGACTGACATTGACAGTAGATAGGATACGTAAACATATCTTTATTATCTATTCTATTTATATCATATAGTTGACCATAGGTCAATTCAATCTCAATTCTGAGTGGTTAGTATTCTAACTGATTGTATTATTTGAGTTCTTTGACTTGTTCGGTACCAGCTTACTGTAACGACTCAACTATCTATGAAACTTAGGTCATTAAACCTACTAGACATAACCACAACTTTGAAAAGAACATACATAAGAAAATTCATAACTTTATTGAAAACTTTAAAGAAACAATATTTGTAATACATAAATGAGCTCATTGTTTTTAAAATAAAACATAACTTTAAATAAAATTGTTTACAAAGCTAAATGCGGAAAAATACATAAAAACATAATTTTAAAGAGACTAAAAAAAACGTTGTCCTCGAATCAACACGCATCCCATCCACTCCATTCACCTCCATACACACACCAAGCTTCCAAGAATCCTTTCGCCTCTGCATCTATTTTCCTGCATCATACTAAAAGAAAAGGAGTGAGCCTAATGCCCAGCAAGGAAAAACTACTAACAACATAAACATACACATAAAATCATATAATAACATATGCTATAAACATATCATAACATATACTAAAAACATATCATTACATATACTATAAGCATATTGTAACATATACTATATAAGACTATACTAATAATAGCCATTATGACATGTGATAAACCATCTATGTCCCATGTCTAATATTTGAGGTAGGTTAGATCACATGTAGTGTATGATAACCCATCTACGTCCCCTGTCTAATATTTGAGGTAGGGTAAATCATAACATAACATATTAAAACATAAACTTATCATAACATATTAAACATAACATAACATAAAAGCATAACATATCATACAAGCATACAAGATCTAGCCTATTTTCCTTACCAAATCTGGGATATAAGAATAAATGCGGGACGTAGAACACTCCTAAAACGAGCAATAGAATAGTGAGTATTTCTAAAGGAAAGAGATGAAAAGAATAGAACTAAACCACCAAGAGAAAACTTACCGAAAAGACACCTTAAGTTCAAAGAACTTAAACACATAACCACAAAACCATAACAAAAGTTAGAACCTGAATGAAAACTAACGAAACTAAGGAATCAAAAGAATTAAACTTAAGAATAAGGGTACCTTTGTTGATCTTAAGGATTGGCCTAACTCCAATACCGAAATACTCTAATCCTTACTTCCCAAGTGTTTGATAAATCTTAAGAATGATAAATCTTTTTCTTTCCCAACCCAAGTGTATCACTCTTATGTTTTCACTAGCACCTTGGAGTATGATCACATCTAAAGAGTAAGTGAAAGGGCTGGGTACTAGGTCCTATTTATAGAGTTTGAGGAGTGAAATTATCCTATTAAAAAAATACTTAAATGCTTAAATAAACATGATTATGACAAGTGTCATGCTCTTAGTGGTTCTGGAAGGTTCTAGAGTTTCTAGATCTTTCTTCTATTTAAAAAAAGTACTTAATTTCATTCCAACTATAATCCAAATTTAAATTTAAATAAAATAGAATCCTAACTTCTAACTTTCTAAATATCGTAACTCTAAACTCACCTATAGTAAAATCAACATAACTGGAGCTATAAGACTCCGATTTAGACCATCTTTATACTGTTAGAAAGATAATTCAATTATCTACAATTTTCTAGAAATACTATTTTTCGAAATTTATAACATAACTGGGTCAAAAATAGGTCGGACGTTACAGTATCCTAAGGTTACGGAAAATCTATTTAATTATCTAAATAACAACCTAATCCACAAATAAACAAGATTATGACAAATGTCATGCTCCTAATGGTCTTGGAAGATTCTAGAGCTTTCTTGAACTTTCTTTTATTTAAACTATAATTAAATCGTTAAATAAACATGCACACGACAAGTGTCATGATCTTATTAATTCTATCTAAACCTTATAGTATAATAAATAACATCTTTATAATAAGCTACATTAATCAAACCTTATGTTATAATTAATATTCTTAAACTATAGGTTAAACTTATAAAATCTATAAGTGTTGCTATGAGTGTTCAACTAAGTCCTGGTTTGAACCAAAATCCACGAAATTATAAAAACTACAACTACTACTAGCTAGCTAACTAAGTAAACATTATGGGACTCTACACTTACCCTACGGACTAGCCCATACTTACATCTTGGGAACTCGGTAGTATAATTGAGTGAGAGTGTTAATCATAGATATGAACATCTATAACTTCTAATGAAGAAGTAAAACAATGGTTTCTTTTTAGTTTGTTTCAAGGTGCTAAATGATAGATATCTCATTTCAGTAATTAATATTAGTTTACTGAAATATCATTTATAAGGAACTAAGTGTTTCAAGGATAAAATACAATGATGGGTTAAATAGTATTTTAGTCACATCTCATTGTAGACAGTCTATAGAGGATTGATTGACAATTATGGTTGTAACAATGAATAATTAATAACGTATCTATATTTGTTATAGAGCTTTCTATGAATTAAAGAGTGCAATTATGAGTCTTTAGTGGAGTCACAAGGAATTAATAAGTTAGTAAATTTATGATAACATATTAGAGCTTGATTTCATAGGCCCATATTCGCCACTGTACCTTGGATAAAATCATCTAGATAGTCTCAATTAATTGATTTAATTATCAAAGTTGACCAGGTTAATTTTGGATAGTTTCATAGAGTTATACAATTTAGAGAAGAAAATAGATTTTAGGGCAGATTTATTAATTAAGACAAATTGAAGTCTAAATTAATAAATAAGTTTAAATCAAGGTTCAAATTATAAATAATTAATTTAATAAATGATTTAAATAATTAATTAATTAATTAATCAATAGAAAATAATACAGGTCTTGATTTTAAGTCCAATAGGCTTATAATTAAGTGAGAAATTTCACAAGCCTAAAGCCCATGAGAATTTCGACCTAATGACTGATATTATCTATTATTTTATTCATTTTTAATTAAAATAAATGATCTAATTGAGCCTATAAAAGGAGTGCTAAGTGAGAGTTGAAATCACATGTTTTAGATAATTAGAACTTATAGTTTTGAAGCTCTAGGGAATTAGACTATCTTTCTAGCAAAAGTCATTTTCTAAGCCTCAATATTCTCTTCTCTTATTCTCTTTGTATCTATCTCAAGTGTTTAGAATTGTCCACTCTAGTCTAGGTGATTCTAAGGATACTTTGGAAGGCTATGAAGAAAATTGAAGATCGGTTTAGTTTCTTGGTGATACCCTGCGACAGAAAGGATTCAAGGGTTAGAGAAACTAAAGGTAAGCATTCTAATGTAAGCATTCTTATCATTATCTCTATTTAAATTCAATTATAGAAACATGTTCTAGGTTGTCTTATATTAATTTGTCTAATATAAGATTTACATGAAATTAATTAAGATCCTGTATAAGTTTTCCCAACAACTGGCCTCAGAGCCTTTGGTAAACTTTATTTTCATGAATGAACATGTATGAAGTTGATTGATATGTTAGGGTATTAATTGGATGGTACATGTTATTGGTGCATGCTTATGTTTTCTTATGTAAATTTAGCAATAATTTGGTTGTTTTTGACTTGTTTTGGGAATGAAAAAGTGCAAAGATTAAATTTTTTTTTTGGACTGATTGGGCAGTGTGCGTGTTGGGCATGCATGAAAAAAGCCGCTAGGACCCCGGCCGTACGGATTCGTACGACATCGGTGCCGGACCCCGCCACGACACTTTTTCGCAAAAAAAATTATTATTTTTTATGTTTTTTAAATTGGATATTTTGTGCAGTTAAGTTTAAAATATTTAAAATTAATTATTTCATTATTTTAGATATTTTAGTATTTAAAATATTTTGAATTGGTTATTTGATAATCAAGATATTTTAAGATATTTTTTTTATTTTGTTATAAATGAAATATTAAAATTAGTTATCTTATCATTCAAGTTATTTTTATTGTTTAAAATATTTGAAATTGGTTATCAGATAATTCTAGATATTTTAGATATTCTAAATTTGGGTAAAAGATATTTGATATTTTAAAATTGGTTAACATATTTAAAAATAAAATATCTTGTCATTCCTAACAACTTAACAACCTAGTTTAAATTAATTATTTAAAATTGATTTTTTTTTGATAAATTTGATTTTAGTTAATTTAATATTTTGTAACATGTTTAATTAATTATATTAAATTTTGTCTGATGAATTCTATGTTAAATAATTATTGTATTTTTGTAAAATAGTATATTGTTGTGGTAAATTTGCATAATTTAATAATACATGCTCATATAGTAACATGTTAGGCTCATCCAATTAGTAAGATATCAAGCATCATTATTAAGTTATTTTTTGCATTTGGGCTTTAAATATAAGTATAATAATGGCCCGATTTTTGTGTTTAAAAAATGTGGGAAAACTCAAATAAAACTTTCATAAAATGTTAGGTTTTATTTTGGCCCAGTTGAACATGTAAAGTGTAAATTCCTCTCTTGTGGGTGGTTCCACTTGTGAAGACCCATTTGCTTTGCATTGTTAGATTGAGCCCAATCAATTAATAAAAATTAATAAAACGAAGGTTTAAATTCCTTTCTTTTGGACCTTGTATAGAAGTATGGGGGCCTTAGTAGTGGGAACGACATATACAAGCCAAATTGTTAAGGCACATTTGCCTTAGATGGACTTAATTGTATAGGTTCATTATAATAGTTAAACCTAAATACTGATTAGCAACAAATTAATTCTAATTTAATTGAATTTGTTTCAATGTGACACTTTAGAATTAATAGAAAATTATAGGACTTTGGTTTTTTAAAAAATTAATTTTTACAATTTTTTTGGTGAACCATAGTCATTAATTTTTGGAAAATTAATAATAAAAATACTATTTTTAATCATATAATGAGCTTATTTTAAGAATAATATTCGATCTTCACCGTTGGTTTAATAAGATCAATAGCTTAATGGGGCCTCAAGACGCTTTGATTCGTCCCCCTACAGAAGGTCTTCATTAATTATTTTGACAAGGTTAAATTTTGAAAGATAGAAAATTATAGGTCCAATTCTACTAGACTCACCCCTACGGTGACTACTAGGCTAAATCTATGATTATCGAAATCGTGGGTCTAGCTCATAAAATAAGAGAATTTGTTTTCTTATTTTGATCGAATAGTAGGTTGTTAATAATGGTGTCCATTATTAAATGAGTTTACAACTTTATTTAACTAATGATATTTTTTGACTCTCACCAACCGGGGCATGAATATCATAGATTAGTTAAAAACCTAAAGAAATAGAGATATGATTATTTTGGTATTTTTTCCATATCTTACATATTTATGGTATATGTTATGCTATTTCTTAAAATTATAGTGAATAGAAGTTTTATTGAGCAAAAGTGAATGATTTTTATTTTATTGATAATTGGTGGTTTTAAGTATGGCTGTGTCTACTCCCATCATTTCTCAACTTTCTATGGAGAAACTCACTAGAGAAAACTTCCTTAAGTGGAAGCAGAATATCAACATAGTGTTGATTGGTGACAATCTCCAGAAGTTTCAGCTGAAGGAGCTCCCAAGTCTGTAAGAGATAAATATCAACATTGGCAAGCGACTAGTAACAAGGCACGATACTACATGTTAACTAGTATCGTCGACAATCTCAAGAAAAAGATGGATAATGTCGATACGGCCTACGAAATCATGGATCTTCTCCAAGACATGTTCGGTGCAAAGTTTGTGCAGACTCGTTTTGAGACCAACAAGAAATATACCAATGCTCGGAGGGCACCGTCTCAGCACGTTTGTGATCACCTGATCAAGATGACCAACTACTTTCATGAAGCTAAGCTGCATGGAGCCATAATAAATGATGAGACTTAAGTCGGTTTAATCCTTAACAATCTCTCTCCAGCTTTCCTGCCGTTCACCACTAACTATGCGATGAATAAACTCAACCATGGTTTGACGTAGCTCATGAATGAGCTTCAGACATTTGAGTCTATCATGGGTGGACCAAGTAAGGGAGGAGAAAAGAAGACTATTATTGTTGTTGTTGTTGTTGATCTAGCTAAGGCTAAAGCTAACAAAGCTTTGTCTTCAAAAGTTGGAAACAAAAGGAAAGGTGGAAAAAACACCAACCCCAAGCTTGCAAAGGCTGCAAAGATGAGTGCACAACCAAGTGCACAGACGCCTAAGGGGAAGAAAAAGAAAAACAAAAAAGGTAAAGGAAAATGTTTTCACTGCAAATGGAAGGGACATTGGAAACAGGATTGCCCCAAGTTTCTAGCAGTGAAAAACAAAGGTAATGATTATAGTTCATACATCTTAGAAACATGTGTTTTAGAGAATGATAAATCTTTTTGGATTATTGATTCTAGATCTACAAACCATGTTTGTAACTCTTTACAACTTCTTGAATCATGGGAGGAAGTGGACGAAGGCGGCTTAATGCTTAGAGTTGGGAACAGAGCGTTCATTACGGCCGAAGCTAGAGGAAGAGCTCGCCTAAAGTTCAGAAATAAATATTTAATCTTGAAAGATGTATATTTTTATTCCGGATTTTAGTAGAAATTTAATTTTAGTTTCCATGTTGCAATTAGAACAATTTTTTATGACTTTCACAAGTTCTAATATATCTATTTTTTTTCAATGGATCACAATTGTGTATTGCATGTTTGGAAAGCGAGCTTTATATTCTGCGACCTAACGAACCCCTCGCTCTTAATAATGATTTATTCAAAGTAGCTAAACCTAGGACTAATAAACGTCAAAACACCGATAACGATAACATGGCGTATTTATGGCATTTGAGACTAGGTCACATTGGCTATGATAGAATTCAAAGACTTACAAAGGACGAGCCTTTGAGTGAACTCACCTTAGGTGAACTACCTGTCTGTGAATCTTGTCTAGAAGGCAAACTGACCAAGCGTCCATTCTCTACAAAGGGTGATAGGGCCAAAGAACCACTTGGACTTGTTCATTCAGATGTTCATGGACCTTTAAATGTACAAGCCAGGGGTGGTTTTGAGTATTTTGTCACTTTCTTTGATGATTACTCTGGATACTCATGTCTTTACCTAATGCATAGTAAATCAGAAACATTTTCAAAGTTTCAAGAATTCCTAGTTATGACTCAGAACCAATTAGGTAAAACATTAAAGATCTTGCAATCTGATAGGGGTGGAGAATATTTGGATATGCAGTTCCAAGATCATTTAATTGAACTTGGGATTTTATCACAACTTACTGCCTCGGATACTCCGCAAAAAAATGGTGTAGTGGAACGCCAAAACAAAACTTTATTGGAAATGGTTAGATGAATGCTTAATTACTCAACTCTGCCAACTTTATTCTGGGGACATGCAATTGAAACTGGGAACGACATTCTAAATGTCATACCGTCCAAATCAATCCCCAAAACACCTTTAGATCACTGTAATGGTCGTGAACCTAGCTTACATCATTTTAGAATCTGGGGGAGTCCTGTCCACGTCCTGAGGAAAAAGGAGATAAAGCTAGAACCACGAACCAAAGTTTGCATGTTTGTTGGCTATCCTAAAGGCACTTGGGGTGGACTTTTCTATAGTCATTCAGAAAAGAAAGTGCATACTTCTACGAATGCTACATTTATGGAAAATCACTATGTCCAAAACTTCAAACCGCACAGCAAAGTAGTTTTTGAAGAGATTGTTGAAGAATTGACTCTAACCAATGTTCCATCATCATCAACGTGAGTTGATGATGAAATTCTCACTCTTCATGTCCAACCGACGCAAGTTGATTAAGAAAGTACCACTATTTCGGAGCAAACAGTCGCGGAGCCTCGACGTAGTGGGAGGGTTTCTAGGAACCCAGTTCTCTATGGTTTGGATGATGAAACCAATATAGTTGTTGGTGACACTAGTGACAATGATTTGTAGTCTTTTAAATAGGAAATGGCTAGCCCTGAAAAGGAACTATGGCTCGAAGCCATGAAACAGGAAACAAAGTCCATGTAATCAAATTCTGTCTGGGATCTTGTGGAAGCATCTAGTGACTTTAGGGAAATTAGGTGCAAGTGGATCTACAAGAAGAAACGAGGTGTTGATGGAATCGAAATTTATAAAGCTCGATTAGTTGCAAAGGGTTATACTTAAAGAGAAGGCATGGACTATGAGGAAACTTTTAGTTTGGTAGCCATGCTCAAGTCCATTCGCATCCTAATTTCCATAGCAGCCGCTCTCGACTATGAGATCTAGGAAATGGACGTCAAGACAACCTTTCTTAACGGAAAGCTTGACGAATTCATTTATATGGATCAGCCAGAAGGATTTAAAGCAGCTGGACAAAAAGAAAAAGTTTTCAAGTTGAATAGGTCCATTTATGGACTTAAGCAAGCTTCTCTTTCCTAGAATCTTAGGTTTGATGAAATAATCAAAACCTATGGCTTTGAACAAAATATTGATGAGAAGTGTGTTTACCATTTGAAGGCAAATCAAATAATGGTATTTCTGGTTCTTTAAGAAGATGATAACTTACTCATTGGAAACAGTGTTAAGAAATGATCAGATTTGAATAATTGGTTGAGCACTCAATTCCAGATGAATGATTTGGGTGAAGCAAATTATGTTCTAGGTGTCTAGATAATTAGGGATAGAAAGAACTGACTCTTATCTCTATCTCAAGCATCTTACATTGATAAAGTGCTTGAACGTTTCTCAATGAAAAATTCCAGGAAAGGACGTCTACCGTCCCACCATGGAATTCATCTTTCAAAGAAGCAGTCTCCCAGACTCCTGAAGAGGAAGATGCGATGAGAAAAGTTCCTTAGGCATTTGCCGTTGGAAGTCTGATGTATGCTATGTTATGTACTAGACCAGATATCTGCTATGCAGTGGAAGTAGTGAGTAGGTATCAGTCAAACCCAGGACCAAAACATTAGATAGCAATTAAGCATATTCAGAAGTATTTAAGGTGGACTAAATATTATATGTTAGTCTACAAGGGTGGTGTTTTGAGCCTTGTAGGCTACATCGATTCAGATTTTTAGATTTATGTTGATGATAGGAAAGTCTACTTCTGGAATGGTGTTTACTCTTGGCGGGTGAGCTCTGATATGGAGAAGCATAAAGTAGTTTGCAATCTCAGATTCCACCATGGAGGCTGAGTACATAGCTGCGTCTGAAGCAGCTAAGGAAATAGTCTGGCTAAAGAAGTTTTTTTTTTTTCCAGGTCTTGGTGTTACTCTAGATAAGGATAAACCGCTTGTGTTGTTTTGTGATAACACATAAGCTATAGCCAACTTGAAAGAACCTCGAAGTCACAAGAGGAGTAAGTATATAGAAAGGAAGTATCACATAATTCGAGAATATGTGGCCAGAGGAGATGTGAAGGTTATGAAGATTGCATCTAAGGATAATCTTGTAGATCTGTTTACAAAGACACTACCAGAAGCTACATTTGATAAGCATGTCAAGGAAATGAGATTAGTATAATTAAGGCATTAGTTTCAATTAGTGCAAGTGAGAGTTTGTTGGGATTTTATGCCCTAATTAAAACTCAATTTCTTAGTAATCTCACTTTATTATCAATAAAAGAATAGAAATCAATTTTTGACTTGGTCAATCACTTTGCTCACAAGAATTATTTTCATGATTATTTGTTTAATGTAAACTTCTATTAAATCCTAAGCATATAGCTAATCATATTTATAGTGACGTAATCATAGTGGAATATAAATATGATTACATGTTCAAAATAAGTTAGTCCTAAGATTAGTCAGTGCACAGGATTTACACTGGCTTGTCAATCTACGATATGATCTACTTAAACATTGCAGTGTTATGTTCTTTCAAGAACATTAGAAAAGTAGATAAGATCAGTTGTATTTGTTACATCGGACTGGACTGACATTGATAGTAGATAGGATAAGTAAACATACCATTATTATCTATTCTAGTTATATCATATAGTTGACCATAGGTCAATTCAATCTCAATTCTAAGTAGTTAGTATTTTAATTGATTGTATTATTTGAGTTCTTTGACTTGTTCGTTACCACCTTACCCTACGGACTAGCCCATACTTACATCTTGGGAACTCGGTAGTATAATTGAGTGAGAGTGTTAATCATAGATATGAACATCTATAGCTTCTGATGAAGAAGTGAAACGATGGTTTCCTTTTAGTTTGGTTCAAGGTGATAAATGATAGAGATCTCATTTCAGTAATTAAATTAGTTTACTAAAATATCATTTACAAGGAACTAAGTGTTTTAAGAATAAAATACAATGAGGGGTAAAACGGTATTTTAGTCCCATCTCTTTGTAGACCGTCTATAGTGGATTGAGTGACAATTATGGTTGTAACAATGGATAATTAATAGCGTATCTATATTTGTTATAGAGCGTTCTATGAATTCAAGAGTGCAATTCCGAGTCTATAGTGGAGTCACGAGGAATTAATAAGTTAGTGAATTTATTTGTTAGATTTATGATAACTTATTGGAGCTTGATTTCATAGGCCAATGGTCCCCATTGTACCTTGGATAAAATCATCTAGATAGTCTCAATTAATTGATTTAATCATCAATTAGAATTATTAAAGTTGACCAGGTCAATTTTGGATAGTTTCACAGAGTTGTGTAATTTTGAGAAGAAAAGAGAAATTATGGCAGATTTATTAATTAAGATAAATTGGTATCTAAATTAATAAATAAATTTAAATCAAGGTTCAAATTATAAATAATTAATTTGATAAAGGATTTAAATAATTATTTAATTAATTAAATCAATAGAAAATAATACAAACCTTGATTTTAAGTCCAATGGGCTTATAATCAAATGGGAAATTTCACGGGCCTATAGCCCATGATAATTTCGACCTAGGGCTTCAAAATGGATGTTATTTTATTGATTTTTTAATTAAATTAAATGGCCTAATTGAGTCTATAAAAGGAGTGCTTAGAGAGAAGATTTTCAAGACGACAGATAAGTCACAAGTCAGATTTTCTGATAGTTTTATATTCTCTCTAAACACAAGTCCTTTTCTAAGCCACTTTGTTATTTTCTCTTCTTCTCTCTATATCTATCTCATGTGTTGAGAATTTCCCACACTAGTCTAGGTGGTTCTAAGGATACATTGGAAGATCGTGAAGAAAATAGAAGATCGGTTCAGTTTCTTGATAATACTCTGCGACAGAGAGGATACAAGAGTTAGAGAAACTGAAGGAAGGACTCTTAATTCCGCTGCGTATACTGTAAGTATTATATTATTTGTTTCTCTTTGAATTCAATTTTAGAAACATGTTTTAGGCTATCTCGTATTAATTTGTTTAATATTAGATATACATGAAAATAAATAAAGATCATGTATAAGTTTTTTCCAACATTTACAGCATACGGCACGAGTCGATCCTAGGGAGCAAGTTAGCGGGAAAGTCACGACAGGACCCGATACCCGACTCGGGGCGAGTCAAGGGTATTTTGGCAAATAGACATTTATTTGGGTTATTGGGTTATGAAAATAAATAATTGGAGATATATTTGAAGTTAGAGAGTCTAGGAGGAAATATTTGGGGAAATTTACCATTTTGTCCTTGGGGACGTTTTTGGTACCCTGAGCCTTGGGATTAACTTAAAAGGCTTAAGTTAGATAAGACAAAAAAGTATGAAGTGTTTAGAAGGCTACCTGAACTGACTCTCCCTCTCCAGTTACTCTCTCTTGCTTCCTCTAGAAACATTTTCTCTCAAGCTAACCATTGAAGCTAGGAAGGAATCTTGGGCTAGGAATCACTTAAATTGAGGCTAGGAACTTGGGGATTAGCTCTACAACTACTAGGTGGATTTGTTCTTCAGAATAGGTAAGCTTTTAATTGTGGTTTAGCACTTGAATTCTATGAATTTCTGGCTGTTTTAGGAGGTTTATGAGCTTTTGGGTTTCAAGGATTGAAGTGTGATTTTGATGAGTCTTTAGGCTAGTTTTCCTATGGGTTTTTCTGCTGGAAGTATATTTGAACTGCTGTGATAATTAGAATATGTTATTGGGATGATTTTGGGTTAGTTTGGTTGAGCTTTGGTGGATGAAAATGGAGATTTTTCTGGGTTCGAAGGGGTCAGGCCGCGACTCTGTTCTTGGTGTGCCGCGACCCTCTAGAACAGATGTGCGCCCAGAAGGAGAGTGGGCCGCGGCATGGGAAGCTTAGGGTCACGGTTCGTGTGTGTTGTTTGGGGAGACTGGGCCTCTGGTAGAGGCGGGCTACAGCATGGAGGGCCTAGGGCCGCAACTCTTAAAGGAATTTTTGGCCTTGAGGAAGTTTAAGGTGCGAGGACTTAACCTAGGTTGCGGGATCGATTCCACTACCGTAATTGGTGGAATTTGATGTCCCAAAGGGTAGAACTTGGTCCGGAAACCCTTATTCACTTATTATTGATGGAATCCTTTATCATGGTTGGGACTAGGTGTATGCTAGGGCTCGGGGTAGGATCGTGCTCGAGGGTCGTCTTTCTTAATCAAAGCACTCAGAATTAAAGGTAAGAAAACTACACCCGGTTGTGTAACTATGTTGGGACTAAGGGTTCCCTATACTTGTATACATTATTGTATGATGGTATTATGCAATGTGAACATGAAATAAATGGCCTAAGAATGCCGGAATCAATATTGGCGCACAAGACGTGGCTTGACCATTGGTAGTCGAGGACAACTTAATAATCACTGAACTCGGTTTAAGCGGACCGGAGTCAGTGGGTTGAACACTGGGCTTGGCCTAAGTGAGCCAAATTCAGTGGATTAAACAGAGGGTGCGGCCTAAGGGCATCGACCCTAGTTATTGCCTGACATGTCTATTGTTGATAACTTGATGTATATGACACGCTGAATATTTGGATGTTAAATCATTGGTTTATCGACTGTTATCCTTGACTAAGTGAATGCTATGGCTTGCTGGATAATTGATTAATGTCTTGTGAATCATTTGGTTATGTTTTGTGAACTATTTGGTTATCGATATTGATTGTGCTATGATGTTATAGTTTTCTTGTTGGGCCTTGGCTCACATGTGCTACGTGGTGCAGGTAAAGGCAAGGGTAAGATGAATCGACCATGGGTTGGAGAGCTCTGGGGGCGAGGTGTACATTGTCAGCTGCTCGGTCGCCACGGTCGAGGGATTGTACAGGGACGGAAACCTAAAATATGTATTTTGCCATTAGAGTAGCTTTGACTACTTATAACATTTGGAAATCTTGTAAATATGTCATTTAAACCCTAACTTGGGATCCCATGTACCAAATATTTCTTTTAATGAAAATTACTTGTTTATAACCAAAATATTTTAAACCTAACCTGTTCATGTCTTTAGATTCACATTTTTATTTAGATGACTTGGTTAGCAAGTCTCGCACTATTTTAAACACACAGTGTAACGGTCTTGGTTATCTAGGGCGTTACACATTTTGTCCAAGTCGGTCAAAGGAGAGACTTTGTACATCTACTTAGCCATAACAGAGTATGCTACTAGTGTTGTTTTCATAAGAGAGAAAGACAACATTCAAAAAGCAGTATACTACGTAAGTAAAAGACTACTGGGAGCGGAATTACGATATCCGCCTATAGAGAAATTGGCTTACTGCTTGATACTAACATCTAGAAAAATGCGACCCTACTTTCAAGCTCACCCCATAATAGTGCTTACCGACCAGCCATTACGACAAGTCTTACAGAAACTAAAAGCAGATGGTCGACTATTAAAATAGGCAGTTGAGCTGGGGCAGTTTGAAATTTCCTATGCACCTCGAGCAGCCATGAAGGGACAAGCCTTATCGGATTTCATTGCTGAATTCACCGGACTTCCTGCCAGCGAGCCGATGATAGAGAAAGATAATCAAAATCAAACTCCCACCTGGAGACTATTCGTAGACGGGTCCTCTAACGAGCACAATGCAGGGGCAGGGCTGATCTTAATCACCCCGAGGGACATTGATTTCACTATACGATCAGATTCAACTTTATAACATCCAACAATGAAGCCGAGTACGAGGCCCTACTTGTAGGATTAAGACTAGCCGAGGATATGAACATAAAGTCACTAGAAATATATGCAATGACTCCCAGCTAGTAGTTAATCATATTATTGGAGAATATCAGGCTAGGGGTGATGGTTGCTTATCTAAATTAGGCGAAGGATTTACTAGCACAGTTCGAGAAGTATACTCTCCAACAAGTACCTCACGACCAGAATTCAAACGTCGATGCCTTAGCAAAGTTAGCGAGCACCAAAGATGCTGACACTTTGAGCATAGTATCAGTTGAATGTTTATCAACACCAAGCATTCAAGCGAAATAATCCTCACTAATATTTCAAGTTTCTGACACATGGATGATTCCCATCATACAATATCTCGAACAAGGATTGTTATCAACAGATAGGAATAAGGCGAGGACGCGTCAAAGACAATCGGCTCAGTTTATCTTGTTTGATGGAATCTTATATAGACGGGGATACTCAATGCCTTTATTACGATGTATCTCCAAGGAAAAGGCTAAGGAATTAATGCAAGAAGTACATGAAGGATTCCGTGGAGATCATGTTGGGGGGAAAAGTTTGTCAAAGAAGATTCTCCAACAGAGGTAATTCTGGCCTACAATGATCAAAGATTCCATATAATTCGTTAAGAAGTGTGATAAATGCCAACGATTCTCCAAGATACCTCAAGCAGCCCCAAATGAGCATGAACAGATGCAAAGCCCATGGCCATTCTCAGTTTGGGGAATTGATCTAATCAGATCTTTGCCCACAGGAAAAGGGAATGTCAAGTATGCAGTAGTTGCTGTCAACTACTTCACTAAGTAGGCTGAAGCTGAGCCACTCACAACAACCACAACCAAGAAAGTATTGGATTTTGTTGTCAAAAACATTTTTTGTCGACATGGTTTGTCGAAAAATATTGTATAAGATATTGGCACACAATTTGACAACGACCTTTTCACTGATTTCTGTGAGCGACATGGTATCACGAAGAGCTTTTTGTCAGTCGCCCACCCACAAGCCAATGGATAGGTTGAATTTGATAACAAAACTCTGAAAGACACACTAAAGAAAAGGCTTAAAGAAGCAAAGGGAGTGTGGCCAGAAAAATTGCTAGAAGTACTACGATCATGTAGGAAATCTCACCGAACAGCACAGGCCGTACGCCATTTTCCTTAGCCTATGGATATGAAGCCATGTTACCCGTTGAGTTAGATCCACCATCGCATAGAAGGCTGACATATGACTAGAGCACAAATAATCAGTAATTAATGGAGATTTTGGACTTGGTCAACGAAAGGGGCGAGCAGGCTCAACAACAAGTTGCAGCTTACCATAAAAAAATTCGCTCGATATTTTAACTCTAAAGTACGCAAAAAATTTTTTGGCGTGGGAGATTTGGTACTTAGAAAAGTTTTTCTTAACACTCGTGATCAAGCTGCTGGAGTACTTGGACCAAACTGGGAAGGGCCGTATCAAATTGAAGAAATCCTTCAATCAGGCACATACAAACTTGCTCGCTTAAATGGAGTTCTCCTTCCTCGCTATTGGAATGGAGAACACCTGCGGAAGTATTATCAATGAACAATTCTTATTAAAGATTTGACTTGTATTAATTTTACTTTTTACAAGTTCTTGAACAAGGGTTGGTCAGTTCGATGCTTGTTCGCTTATAAGTGTAAGAACAATTTTTGATCACTCGTACATACACGAATCTTGTCCATTTTATTACGAAAAATAAAAGGAACTGTGCGCAGCTAGTTATTCTTGCCAATTATTGTATTTATTACAAGTGTTTGCTCATTATATGTGTTGTTTTGCTATATTATCATTGATTGTCTATAAGTACGCGATCAGTAATGTTCGAACATGTATTGGTCATGGCAAGTGATCGAGAACCTTAGACTCCTTGATCACTTGGGGGGCATATAAGATACTAAGCGAGCAAATCATATCATAAACATATGTAAACACACGAGAAAAATAAGGGAAAGCATACTACTGCACTTAGAGTACTTTTCAAAAAATTTAGTTAATTTTGTGAAATTATAATAAAGTGTTATGCTAAGTTCGACATACGAGCAGATGTTATAATAGCAATAGTAAAGTGAAACTGTTATAATATCAAATGAAACGTCTTTACACCACGAGAAATTGCTGCTCAGATGTAATTAAAAATATGAAAAGGTAAATAAAACTGCCTTAGGCAGAAAATTTTCTCAATACCACGAACAGTCTGTTCGGGTGTTTTAATTACATAAACACTAATTTTTAATATGCAGCTAAAGGTGGGTCCTGCTGAGGCTGTTGGTCGACTGAAGGTCCGACTTCTTCGTCAGCACCATCGATGCCCGTCGCCAAGGAAATTTCAGGAGAATTCGAGGTATTTTTAGCATTTTTCTCCTTTTCTAGACAAGCAGCACACTTGGCGAGTTTGGCTTGTTTTACTTGCTCAGGAATATAGTCAAAATTTGCCTCTGGGTCGTTCTTCCAGAACATGTAAAAGCAGGTGAAGGCGGCTTCTCGGAACTTCTCCAGGTTTTGGGCATTTTTCTCTTCGAGCAGCTTCACTCACCCTTCTAGGCTATTCGCCTCCTTCATGCTTACCTCTAAATCCTCTTGAAGCTTGGCTGCTTCCTTGTAGTTGGTTTCGGAGGCTTCCTTAAACTTCTCCTTATAGCAGCCTTAGCCAGATCTTCTTGGCTTTTCTTTAGCTCCTCGGTTAAAGCAGCTGCTTAGTCTTCAGCTACCTTAACCTAAGCCTTCCATGCCTTGATCTACTCAGCATGCTTTAAATCAACCTCCTCAGCACGGCGCCAGCTATTGTTCATGGTCAGAATACCATGTGAATAGTGGAAAAGTGAAGTTGTCAGAGCTAATAAAATGATATGTTGTTCGACTAAAATACAATGCAAAAGAAACTTACACTGAGGACTTCATTGAACCCACGAGCAAGGGCCTGGCTAGGTTTCAGTGAAGGGAGATAGGCAAAGGCCTCCTGGTTGCAGCGGTGCTTGGATAGTTTCTGCAGTTTATCGTTTGTTGAGCTACAAGCATTGCTCAACAATTCTTCTGCCAAAGATCCCCCCGTTTGGTCGATGGAAGCACCAGTGCGAGGAGGAGGGGGAGGTGTAGTTGATCTAGACGGAATAAGGATTGGAGGGTCCTCTAGTCGAGCCTTTTTTCTTGAAGGTTCCCCTATTACTTCTCTAGGATTTTTTCTGCTCAACTTCTTCGTGCTCGCTGGAGTGCCTCCAGAGGTGTAGATGTCGAAGGCGTCATCAGATTGCATGACCACAAAAACAAAAGAAAATGAGCAAATATGTCAAGAAATAGTTTTGCATGATAAGGAAACAAACTAAAAAGAAATTCTAAGTAGTATACCCGAACTACAATTACTGGTCACTACATTATCTAAAGAACTACTGCTACACTCACTATCTGCCTCGAAGAAGTCCAAGCTAAAACTACTGGTCATAAATTTAAAGTTGCCGCCCCTATCAAATAAATGATAAGGAATGGGCAGTTTATCTCAGAGTGAAAAATCTATACCGTTCTCGTTAGAGGATTCGAGTATAGGACCAGCATATTCTGGTAGTTTTTGTTTTCCCCTCCCATGTTGGGAATGGGTGCTGACTGGTCGAGTATTGGGGTTGGGCTCTCAAATGGTCACTCCTGTTGGTCGACGCCTTTGGTGCTGTGACACATCCTGCTATTGCTCGGGGTTTTCTTGGGCTTTAGTGTCCTCTCCAGTGGCACTCCCCACAGTTTATTCCCTCACTTCCTGGTGAGGTTCCAAAAGGCCAACCATCCTCAGGTTGTTCTCCGTGACCAGGTCTTTGATGCTCTTTTCTATGTTCGTCATGTTGGCCAAGGCTATGGCTCTCATCTCCATTTTTGGAGTGGGGTCTGGTCGATACTATGGACCTAAGTACAATGCAAGCTAAGTAAGAACAAGGGAAAAATGCAAAGCGACTAGATAAATGTCGAACGATGATTAAAAAGTTTACTTCCTCATGTGAAGGCCATGTTGGCTGCAACCAGGTCAGTCGTAAGGAAGTACTCTTGGAAGTACCTTTCTACATTGGACTTGTAGGTTATGTCACTCAGGAATGTGCGAGTGGATTCCTGGTGGTAGAAATGGAAAAACCCCATGTTGTTTTGATTGGGGTTGGATTTGAGATCGAACAAATAGTTGATCTCATGAGGGGTAGGCATAGGCCATTTTTTGTGGTTGTATAGGACATAGAGTGCTGAGAGTACTCTATATCCATTGGGAGTTACTTGGAAGGGGGAGACCTCAAAATAATTGGCCACCCCCCGGAAAAAGTCATGCAAGGGCAAGATTTCCCCTGCTTCTATGTGATACCTTGACCAAGCGCTGTATGCGCTTCTGGGCATGTTTTCCCTCTGGTCAAGTGTGGGTTTGTATAAAGTAATCCTAGGAAGCTCGTACTTCTTGGGATACTTGGCCACCATCCTGGTCGATATGAAATTTGGAGGGGTGATGTACCAGGTCACCTCTGGTTGAGGGCCATCACGAAGACAAGCTTTGGGCTAGATATCTGCTGGTGAAAAATTTAAGGGTTAAGGATCGTTTGAAGGACCCTCGATATTGGCTACAAGCTGGTTGGTAGGAGAGTTTGTGGGTTTTATTTTTCTATGAGCGATGTGTTTGACACGACCCGTTTTCGGTTGGTTCTGTGAAATATTGTGAGGAGGACTAGTCGTAGGGTTTGGGTGTGAGGCCAGAGGCTCTGAAAAAGGCAGAGAAGGCTGTTCTTGATCCTCAAACAGCAAAGCGAGAAGGCAGTCATGAATTGGTCTCTCACCTCCCCATGGATCTGGCATGAATATTTAAGAAGAGCAAAGGGGGAGTGAGAATCTACAACCAATAGATAGAAGAAAGAGAAAAGCAAGGATAATGATGCTCGTGTATAAAAGATAAGCTTTTATACGACCAGTAACATTCTGATAAAAACACAATAAACATGCGAGCAGGTCAGAAAAATAGATCAATAAGTGAATGTGAAAAGTTTTTTCGGAAAAACTTTCCAACTCTGAAAACAGGCGAGAAAAACCCAACGTTTTCGAAATACTCCAAACCGAATTTTCACTTTGATTTTGGACCAGAAATCGGTGTACCTATACCCCATATTCCTTCTAAGAATTTTTTTGTATGATATATTACCTAAAATCCCTATGCAAAAATCTACCAAGGACAATAGAAACCCAGTTATGAAAACTCGTGAATCAGGACTAGAATACATGAAAATTGCTACAAAAATAAGAGGATGGGTTTGAAAACTTACTTAGAGTATAGATTGTAGAGGAAATCATGAAATTTTTGCTTGGAGTTGCTCAAAGACGTCTCAGACTGGAGTCTCTGGGTTTCTTGAAGGTTTTTCTGAGTATTCTTGAAGAGAGAGAAGGTTCGGGTAAAAAATGAAAAAAGGTAAAGAGGCTTATATTTATACTGCTCAGAGCATTAACAGAAGGTAATGATGGGAATATGGTTTCGATAAAATGAGGAATGGTAGTAACCATCAAAACATGTATGAGGAATCGAAAGGGTAATGATTACTTACCTTTTTCGGAAAAGTAAGTACTGACAGATGCGACGAGTCAGTTGGATTGCTAGTCGAATAAGTTTATTAATTATTGATCGCATTAAAATAAACTTGGGGGGAAAATGTTTACCCAAAATATTTGCGTGACAACATGGCATGATTGAGGTGCACATGGATAACACATGACCGATTATTGCTGAAGACTTGATCGACCATCGACCAGATTATCAAGAGGAAAATTATGCTGCTAGATGGGCGCAAGGAATATGCAGAACAACAAGGAAGAATATGTGCTGGCATATGCGACTAGATCTGATCGTAGGAACGACGCTAGAATTCAAATACAGTTATGAGTTGGATATTTCTAAGATATTTGACCCTTTTTATATGTAACTATAATTATTTATGTTATCATTCAAATATGCTTGTAACAAAACTTTAACATGGCCCATAGGCCCATATGTACATATTGGAACCTATAAGTAGGACTCATGGGATTCATTTAGAGTAACACAATAATTTGTATTCAGAGAGAACAAGTGTTTTTATACACGACAAATGCACTACTACAAAAAAGACTTTTTAGGATTAGCATTGCAAGTCCTAAAAAAGATTTTAGGACTCGCGGTGCGCGAGTCCTCTATTTGAGAGCCTTGAAACTGAGGTTTTTAGGACTCGCATTGCAAGTCGTAAAAGAAGTTTTTTAGGACTTGCATTGCGAGTCCTAAAAAGTTTTCACTACTACAAAAAAAAAGACTTTTTAGGACTCACAATGTGTGTCCTAAAAAATTTAGTTGAGTACCTTTTAATTAATTATAATTTTATTTTATAAATCAATATTTAGGTAAAATGCACAATTTTTTTTTAAATCCCACTATTGTCTAATGACTAATAAATATATAAGTATATATTTAAAATATTTATTATAGAAAATTTTAAAAACATTACTATGATTAAATGAATAAATACAATACATATAAACAAAATCAAAGCATGAAGATACAATCTAATATAAAATCAGAAATACATAAGTAATGAAGATTCAATCTAATACAAACACAACACAAAACATAAATAGATCAACAACAAGAAAATGAGAGATTGTATATATTTTTTAAAATGAAGACCCAAGACTGCCCTTGTTAGCCACCACTGCCGCGAGCTACAGTCGCTGCCAGCCACCTCCGCGAGCCACCGTTGCAGCGAGCCACCTCTGTGCAAGCCACCGTTGCAGCGAGCCACCTCCGTGAGCCACTGTTGCAGCAAACCCTTAACCCCTCGTGAGCCACAGTTGTAGCAAGCCCCCACCAACCGTGAGCCTTCGTCCGCCACCACCGTGAGCCTTCGTCCACCACCGCAAGCCTTCGTCTGCCACCAACTGTGAGCCTTCATCCACCACCGCAAGCCTTCGTTCGCCACCACCGTGAGCCTTCGTCGACCATCGCAAGCCTTCGTTCGCCACCACCGTTGCCACCGGTGTGAGTAATGAAGGATGGGAAGCTAGTGAGAGAGAATAAGGAAGAAAGAAGATGGGAGGAGGAAGATGATGAGATGGTGAGGCTGGCGGCTAGGGCTTCATTTAGAAAGAAAAAGATAAGGAGGGAGAGAGAGATAGCACGTACGTTGAAAGAGGGAAAATGATGGGGTTTTAATAATAATAATAATGGTAAATGGGCTGTCTTTTTTTTTTAGTATTTTTAATAATAATAATAATAATGGTAAATGGGCTGTCTTTTTTTTTTAGTATTAAGGACTCCCAAAGTAAGTCCTTAAAATTATTAAGTAAAACACTTATTTCTTAGCTCAGATTTTTTTAGGATTCGCATATTCCTTTAGGACACTCATTGCGAGTCCTAAAAGAGTATTAAGGACTCCCAAAGCAAGTCCTTAAAATTATTAAGTAAAACACTTATTTTTATAGCCCAGATTTTTTTAGGACTCGCATATTCTTTTAGGACACTCATTGTGAGTCCTAAAAGAGTATTAAGGACTCCCAAAGCAAGTCCTTAAAATTATTAAGTAAAACACTTATTTTTATAGCCCAGATTTTTTTAGGCTCGCATATTCTTTTAGGACACTCATTGCGAGTCCTAAATTGTGTTTTTTCAGGACTCTCAATGAGTGTCCTAAAAACTCTATAAATATTTTTAAGGACTTGCATTTATGTGCGTGTCCTAAAAAAGTGTCTCGTAAAGGGTATTTTGTAGTAGTGATGTATTCCATTTTGGAGCTTGTGAAACTTAGTGACCCCTAGTTTGCTGATCGTAGGTTTAAGAGTTTATAGCAATAAAATCACTAAGTGGATGTAGGTTATTACCAACCTTTGGGGACAAACCACTATAAAATCTTTGTGTCGTTTTAGTTCTAGCATTCAGCTTATTAATTCTTATTGTTTTTAGTGACTCTGTGTCGTTGACTAAATTGCCAGTCAACACTCATGATTATTCCACTATAAATATGAGATTGAACTCTTGAGAATTAAAGACAGATATTTACTGAGTACTTTATTGTAACCATAATGTGTCCATCGATATAATCAATACATATAAAATAATCCTCTATTGATGATTCATAATTAAGTGGGAATAAAATTACCGTTTTACCCTTTTAATTATATCTTGATTCCTAGTGTACCATTGACTTTACTAGTGAAGG
Organism: Humulus lupulus; assembly: GCF_963169125.1. NCBI lineage: Eukaryota > Viridiplantae > Streptophyta > Magnoliopsida > Rosales > Cannabaceae > Humulus > Humulus lupulus. The sequence goes on along the minus strand of NC_084795.1, from coordinate 62,553,651 downwards.
TTAATTCATAACCTGATTATGAATTTGACGTCAATAACCTTTTTAGTTCCAAAAGCCAACCCAATAGGGAATCATCATTCAATCTATAAGAAGGTATAGATTCCATATATGTTAAGCTATGTCCCCAACCATATACATCATTGAGTCCCCAAAACAATAGTTCTTAGGCAGATCATTCTGACAAACCGTAACGCATGAATCAAAGGATCAAATGACATTATAGGAGTTCATAGTAACTTCAGGATTAAGATCAGTTTGTATATGATCATCAGTTGATGTGTTTTATAATACTACGAAATGATATTTAAACAAGTATTATTAAATCACATTTGGTCTAGTTCTACATACTCTCATCATGTAAAGTACCTCCACTAAAGTGTCCTACTACACTAGTAACCCGGATCTAGGTCATATGTATTCATAATACTAGTGGATCGTACTAGCAATAATTAATCTAAAGATTGCATAACTTTATTTTACTATGAACTGTTAAGTTCATTATCTCAACCTCGATCCTCTCATACCAATATGAGATTGAGACCACATAGATGAACTTGAGAATTTTCTGATAGTTACTTAATATTATTAGAAATAATATAGTACATGATCTACATATATACAATAATTCAATTCATTCATTTATTTCATTTAAACCATTGTCTACTACAATTGCTTTAAGGGCACAATTCCCAACAATCTCCCACTTGCCCTAAAGCAAATGAAGCATTTACCTTAACCCCGTGCTTCTTACATGACCCCGAAAAGATTTAATAGATAAAGTCTTTGTGAACAACTCTGGAAGATTATCTTTGAAGGAAATCTTCAAGACAACAACATCTCCTTGGTTGACTATCTCTTCGATCAAGTGATATTTCCTCTCGATGTTCTTTCCCCTCTTGTGACTTCTGGGTTCCTTTGAATTAGCTACAGCCCAACTCTCATCACAGTACAGAACAAGTGGTTGATCCATACATGGAACTAGTTCCAGATCAATATAGAACTTCTTGAGCCACACCACCTCTTTAGCTGCTTCACAAGCTTCTATATATTCAGCTTCCATGGTGTAGTCTGCAATACAGGATTGTTTAATACTTCTCCCAACTACAGTACCTCCTCCAAGTGTAAAAATTGATCTAGATGTAGACTTTCAACTATCTTTGTCTAATTAAAAATCAGAATCAATATATCCAGTGGGGTTCAGGTCTCCACTTGAATACACAAGCATGTAATCTCTAGTATGTCTAAGATACTTGAAAATATTCTTCACTACTCTCCAATGACTCAATCCAGGATTGGATTGATAATGACTGACTATCCCTATTGCATAACAGATGTCAGGTTGTGTACATAACATTGCATACATTAGACTACCTACTACAGAGGCATAGAGATATTGTCTCATGTCCTCCTCTTCCTGAGGTGTTTGTGGACATTTTTCTTAGACAATTTAACTCCTGACCAGGTAGGCATAGTTCCCTTCTTAGATTTTTTCATGCCAAAGCGTTCTACCATTTTATCAATATGAGTTGCTTGAGACAGTGCCAAAATTTTGTTCTTTCGATCTCTACAGATCTGAATTCCCAAAACATATTTGGCTTCTCCCATATATCTCATTTTGAATTGATCAGCTAACCATTTATTTACTTTTGATAATGTTTCTATGTCCATCCCAAAGAGTAGAATATCATCAACTTAAAGAACGAGGATTACCACAATCTTATCTTTGATTTGTTTGTAAACACAAGGTTCATCAACATTTTGTTCAAAACAAAATTCTTTGATTGTTTCATTGAATCTAAGATTCCAAGATCTCGAAGCTTGTTTGAGTCCATAAATAGACTTAAGAAGCTTGCAAACCTTTTGCTCTTGACCTTTAACTTCGAACCCTTCTGGTTGAGACATGTAAATGGTTTCATCAAGATAGCCATTCAGTAAAGCTGTTTTAATGCCCATTTTCCAAATATCATAATCCATGCATGCAGCTATGGATAAGAGTATGCAGATAGATTTGAGCATGGCCTCAGGTGAAAAAGTTTCTTCATAATCAACCCATTCTTTCTGTATGTAGCCCTTTGCTACTAGCCTTGCTTTGAAAGTCTCTACTTTCCCATTTGCTCCTCACTTCCTCTTGAATATACATTTGCAACCAATAGGCTCAACATTTTCAGGTGGATCTTGAAGAGTCCAGACAGAATCGGAATACATCGATTCCATTTCAAGGTCCATGGCGTTTAGCAATTTTTCTTTGTTCGAATCTTCCATTGCATCTCTATATGTCAATGGATCATCTTTGTTTGTTTCAGACACAAGCATCTGAGCTTCATGTTCATAGCATACTGGTTGTTTCCCAACCCTCCCACTATGACGAAGCTCTCTATTGTTCTGACTAGAACTGGCGATATCCTTTGGCCATTTTACTCTTTCCATTGCTGGTGATTGGTCTGGTTTATTTGAGACCATTTCTTCAAGTACAACTTTACTTTGAGGCTTGTGGTTCTTTATATAGTCATGCTCTAGAAAATTAGCATTCGTAGATACAAACATTTTGTTATCTTTAGGACTATAAAATATATCGATTTTTTGTTTCTTTGGAATATCCTACAAACATGCACACTTCAGTGTGCGATTCCAACTTCCTAGTGTTTCCTTTAAGCACGTGTGCAGGACAACCCCATATACGGAAATGGCGTAAACTAGGTTTTGTACCATTCCATAATTCCAATGGTTTTTTCTGAATAAACTTAGATGGAACAACATTGAGTATGTATAGAGAACATTTTATTGCATAACCCCAGAATGTCAAAGGAAATTATGAGAAACTAATCATCGATCTAACCATATCCAATAAGGTTCTATTCTGACTTTCTGAAACACCATTTTTTTGTGGAATTCTAGGTTCAGTGAGTTGGAATTGAATTCCATGCTCACGCAAATGGTTCTCAAATTCATAATCTAAGTACTCTCCACCTCGATCTGATCGAAGTAATTTTAGTGATTTACTTAATTTCTTTTCAGCTTCTGCTCCGAATTCCCTAAACTTATCACAGGTTTCAGATTTCCTTTGCATTAAGTATAGGTAACCATATCTTGAATAATTGTAATTGAAAGTGAAGAAATATTCATAACCTCCTCTAGCCTGGACATTTAGTGGAGCACAAACATTCGTATGTACAAGTTGAAGTGGTTCTGTGGCTCTTGAACCTTTAGCAGAGAAAGGTCTCTTGGTCATTTTTTCCTTCTAGGCAGGATTCATAGACTGGGAGAGAACCAATAGATAGTTCTCTTAAAGGACCATCCTTTGTTAGTCTATTAATTCTGTCTAGACCAATATGTCACAATCTCAAATGCCACAGATATGTTTCACTGTCAGAATTTGTCTTTTGTCTTTTAATAGATCTGGGATTTGCAGTTTTAAATAATTCAGAATTATAAACATGCTCAATATTGGACTTTAACTTGTAAAGTCCACCTTCAGACTTTGCAGAACAAATGTCAAAACCATATTTCAAAATAATAATCGAATTATTATTAAAGGAAACATTAAAACCTTGTTCATGTAATTTTGATTAGGAAATTAAATTTCTAGTAAAACCATGAATAAAATAAACAATGTCCAACACAATAAATTTATTATTATCAAAATCTAGGCGAGCTTTTCCAACTTCAGCTGCCGAGATCTCCTGTCAACTTCCAACTCTCATGGTCACCTCTCCATGAGCCAGCTTCCATGAAGCACTAAGAATCCTTCTTTTTGTCTTTCAGTTCAGCCAGGTACTTAGGACAATTCCTTTTCCAATGACTGTCAAATCCACAATGAAAGCATGCTCCTTTCGGTGCCTTCTTTTTGGAGTTCTTTGCAGAATTATTCTTCTTGGAAGACTTGTTAGTCTTCTCTGGTTGTTTGTCATTTTTCTTATCCTTTCCTTGGCCACCCTTCCTCTTCTTTGAATTACCATTTGAAGTGGAAGGCTTGGTTTCAGCAACATTTGCCTCCTCAACCTTAGTGGAACTTTTGTTTATAGACTTAAAAGTTTGCAACTCATTTTGCAGTTGGGTCATATTGTACTCCAACTTATTCATAACATAGTTGGTAGTGAATGCCGCAAAAACTGGTGTGAGAGATTCAAGTATCACACTTACTTGAGTTCTCTCATCAATGGTCGCGCCAAGGATTTCTGCACCATGCAATATGTTGATCATGTCGAGGATATGTTAATCTGACACAAAAAAATTTCTTCATTTTCATATTCATGAAGCTTCTAGTAGCATCATGTCTACACTGATCAGATTGTTGGCCAAACATTCCTTGTAGAGATTCCCAAATCTCATAGGCTGTTTCAACAGTTTCAAACTTCTTTCTGAGCACATTGCTCTTACTAGCAAGCATATAACATTTGGCCTTATTGTTAGATAAGATCCAATTGTCATACTTCTCTCTAGCAGTTTTGGCAACAGTGAGAGCAGGAACCTCAGGACATTCCTCATTAAGGACAAACATGTGGTTTTCACATATCAAAATAATGTTCATGTTTGATTTCCATTTTACGTAGTTACCACCAGTCAGTTTTTCATTAGCAAGTAAAGCAGTTACATGGTTTGGATTGGACATATTGCTGAAAATGAAATAAATAAAATATAATAAATTAATGCATATAATAAATATCAGCTTATATTTGGAATAGTAAATATGATGCATGAATGCAACACATAAAATAACACACAAAAAATTTAATTACTAGTCCACGATAGATTAAGTTTAAAAATTAATGGACCGCCTTAGGGTAGGTCAAACTAATCACAAATCAACCTTGAGACAAGATCTCAACTGCATAAGTGAAAACTTAAAAACTCATTTTTCTCTTTTGACTTATGAACTACCGTTAGTTTGGCCAAGATGCACTAGTCATGCTCAAAAGTCTAGATACATGTTCGGAGTGTAACCCATTATTTTTCGATCAATGACTTAACTTAAGAGTGTGCCATAGGGTCAGCCAAACTTGAAATACATCACTAATTTTATTCTCATATGAGAAGTTAACCATAAGATAAAATAAATATATTCGGAAGCCTTTCTTTAGGGAGGTCGCAAATGGAGGCAACACGAGGGCCTTCCTATGCCTCTCAGTGTTCAACCAATAATGGAGACCATGAGACTTATTTTCATAATTCCCTCTCCCACTCACTTTTTTAAAATGGTGTTTTTCTCAAAATCAATATTTTTCAATTTGGTTGTAAGACTAATTAAATTAATTTTACCATATGATATTCTAATAAATACTAATCCAATTATCCAAAATAAATAATCGTGCCCTAGATTTTATTTTTCCTTTTTAAATAGAATACCATTTTATTTAATAAAATAATTTTATTAAATAAGAAAATAAACAACTTCAAATTATATTTACCATCATAACTAATTAAGACTAAATTAAGTATATGAGTCATCAAATAAAAATATATAATCAATCCTAAGCATGTTTCTAAAAAAATGCATGCTTAATATGTACTGTGTGGGTAATATGTACGACATGTTATTATGCATGATAAAGTATTAAACAATTTAATAATGTTCAAGCAAATAAATAAATGCGGGTTAGGTGTTTTGGGTATTTATAGAAAAATTACAACTGTGACGCCCCACGTCACTATGGCTGCTTTCTGGAATGACGATTGGCCCTACAAACCAACACGAGTCTTTCCAGCGTGCTTTGTCCTTACTCGCACGCTTCCTAGGAAAACTTCCCAGGAGGTCACCCATCCCTAGATTACCCCAGGTCAAGCACGCTTAACTTTGGAGTTCTCAAGTGATGGGCTACCGAAAAGAAGATGCATCTTGTTGATTTAGGTAGTACCCATCAATCCATTTAAGCCATCTTCAACTGTGTAGTCCCATACCTATACAGTCTTAGAATCATCACACTTGACCTTCCCCAGGCAGTGTGGGATTGCATAGCTTACCCGGTCTTTCCCCTTACGGATCACGGGATTCTGACTGTCACAACAACACTTGCAAAAAATAAACAAAAATAATTAAACTAACTAAGGTCTAATAAAGAGCAACTCCTTTGATCTTGGACATTCTCTTTTTGTCTTTGGGCCACTACTATTTTAATTAACCATTATGAGATAAATAAATTTTAATTATTTTAAACAAATTTAAAATAACCTAACTTTGGGTTTTAATACCCAACAAGTTGTTGATGCCCAATCGGAATTTGGACTCATCACAATTAACTCAAAATGTATAATTAAAACACTTTTAATCAAATTAGGCTTAAACATGCCCAAATGGATAATTACACATCCATTAGGGTTTGCATGACAAAACCCTAATGGGTGTGTCTATAGTTGGGCTGCGGCTGGCATGGGTGCAGCTGGAGGCGGGTGCAGGCGTGAGGTCTCTGGGCGTGCAAGTGGCCGGGTTTTAGGCGCGAAGGCGTGCAGGTGGCCGGATGCGCAGGCATGCGGGTGGCTGGGCGCGGAGACGTGCGGGTGGCTGGGCGCGTACGCGTGCACACGCTGCAGGGGCAGCGGATCGGGCCATTACAAAATTTTTCATAATTTAAAAAAAAAATACAAAATTCCTATGCCCCAAAATGGCATACAATTTTTGTGTATCTAGAAAATTTAAGAACTTTTTATAACCCAAAAACACCATGAAAACCAACCCTTAAGAACATAAACAATTCATACACAAACATCCATCCATTCATATATTACACATAATATAAAAAATGCATATGATACCCACAAGAGAATTAACATATGCATGGATTAAAGATGGCTATTGTACCAATTGTTAGGAACGGTTCCTAGTGCATAGTGGAAATTGCGGTAATGGTATGCAACAATTTTTTTTTTTCATATAAAGAACTTTATATGAGGATCTTTTAATATGCAATATTTTAATCAATATATATAATATGTATATGAAAAATAATATGAAATGATTTACCTCTTGTAACCTATCAAGAATCTTTGAATCTTTTCATATGTATTTTGATCTTCCTATCATTGCTAGAGTACTCACACCTAGATCTTCCAAGATGTTCTCTACACCTCAATATGTGGGTGGGCACATAGAGAACAAAGATCAATTTTGTGAATCAGAAGTATTCTCAACACATGAGACTTTTATAGGCTAGAGAGAAAAGGTTTTTACTTTTGTAGAAAAGATGATAGTTTTTTTCTTCTTTGTTAAAACCTTGTTTTTTCTATTTTCTATCATATAGAATATATAAGCATTATTTCCATAAGAATTATAATAATAAAATCAATCATATTTTATAATAATAATACACAAAAATCTAACATTTCATTTTAGAACCCTTTCAAAATATTTTATTAATTAATTAAAAATAATAATAAAGAATCAATATCTGATAACATAAGATGTGCCACACGCATAGAGTAGTCCAAGCCCTATGCGTGTGGCCTATCCCTGAAAAATGAGATTTTGATTTTTTCATGTGTTTTTATTTTAATTAATTAATAATCAGATATCCAAATAAGGTATCATCTTTTTTAAGGAAAACATAACAACTTAAATTTCAAAATTCAAAATTTGAATTTCCATTATCATCTTATTATTAATTAAATAAATATAATAATCAAAACTAATTTTGACTATCCATATTTATTTATTCACACTTAAATAAAATAATTGATTAGAATAAATTTATTATATTTCTACACAATTTCGAAAATTGCACTAATGCTATAATAAATTGTGCAACCTCAATTATCACATAATTACACATTTATCCTGAAGAATAAATATTTTCTCATATAGTTCATTCACAGTTTAACCCTTGTATCAATTCTTACCTTGATTAGTGTTGATAGAGCTCCCCCGGGACCTATGGACCAATAATTCCAAGCTCCAATAAATAAAAGATTATTAACCAAAACTCTTTGATTCAATAATCATATTTATTAATCTCATGATTATTCCACTATAAATATGAGACATAACTCTTGAAAATTAAAGGCATACATTTACTGAGTACGTAATTGTAGCCGTAATGTGTCCATTGATATAATCATTACATACAAATTAATCCTCTATTGATGATTCATAATTAAGTGGGAATAAAATTATTGTTTTACCCTTTTAATTATATATTGATTCCTAGTGTACCATTGACTTTACTAGTGAAGTGTTGATGCGGTTTTTCGCCAACAGTGAATTAAGAAAATAACAAGGATGAATTAGTGTTTGATGGTAAACTGAAGTAAGAAAATAACTCTCTAGAACACTGATCTTTTTACGTGGTTCAGTGGTTAAAACCCACCTAGTCCACGAGTCTATATTATTACTGCTTTTCTCTCTCTATTTTGACAGAGTTTCGGTATTACAGAATAATCGTCCTTTTTCCTGTCCAATATTCTCAGTATTTATAGAGAAATTCCTTGGACAAGTTTGGGTAACCCCGTGAGTTAATCATAGATTTGCCTAGAGAAATCAATGTAAGTCTGCCACTTTCCATTCGGCTTTGGTACCAAGACAGGATTCACAACCCAGATCGAGTATTTTGCTTCAGAATGAACTCACACTTTAATAACAGAGCTACTTCTTCTTCCAATGCCTCAGCTCGAACTGTTCCCAAACGTCTCTGTTTTTGGTATTTCGCAGGCACACTTTTATCCAAGTTTAGGGTGTGCATGATCACACTCAGGCTTATTCCCACAATGTCTTGATGAGACGAGGCGAAAACATCTAGATTCCCTTCCAAAAATTTAACCAACTCCTTTTTCCTATCATCGCCAAGATTTTTTCCAATCTTAACGGCTCTTGAAGCATCCGTGGGATCTATTTTTACCTCCTCGAGCTCCTCAATAGCTTGGAGCTCTGACCTGTTCTTGCCAATTCGTGGATCGATGTCATCATTTGGGGCAACGTCTCTATCCTTTGTTCCTTAAGGTTCTTCCATCCCAGAGGCAACTTCCACTTCCCGGGGACTCCTCACCTTCGTCACTTATGGCCATTGCTTGCTGCCCGGGTTGTGATTTTCCTTTCATGGAAATGCTATAACATTCCCTAGCAGTGAGCTGATCGCCTCTGACTGTGCATATTCCCACCGATGAGGGGAATTTGATTGCCAGGTGGCGGATAGAGGTTGTGGCTTCGAAGGCCATCAACGCAGGTCGGCCCAAAATTGCATTGTATGCGGCTAGACAATCGATGACCACGAGAAGCTTGGAGACAGTTCGTGGACCTTCACCCAATGTTACCACTAACTCGATTATTCTGATAGCTTCCAACCCTTCACCTGAAAACCCATATAGAATCATAGAGGTTTCCTTCAGCTCGGCTACAGAAAATCCCATTTTTTCTAAGGTGGACCTAAAGAGTAGATTCACGGAACTTCCATTATCTATTAGTGTCCTCCGAACTCTCTAGTTGGCGAGCTGAACGGTTATGACCAGAGGATCATTGTGTAGGAACTGGACATGGCTAGCATCTTCTTCCATAAAACTGATTGGTTTTTTTTCCAAACGCTGCTGCTTTGATAACTGTTGTTCTAGGACAAACTCTACTCCGTTATGGGATTTCAGTTCGTTGATATATCTCTTCTGGGCACCTCTGCTCGTGCCTGCCAGATGAGGTCCTCCCAAAATGGTGGCTATATCTCCTCTTGTTATCAGGGGAGGATTGTCCTGATTCACATGAGCTCCCTTCTAATTCACTAGAATTTTCAGAGCTAGTGGAGCGTTTTGTCCAACAGGCTGACTGGAAGTTGCCAGATTCTGGGCGTATTGAGCAAAAGGTCCTGCTTTGATGAGAGTCTCGATCTCATCCTTCAGGTGTCTACAATCATCAGTATTATGACTGATATCATTGTGGAATCGATAGAATTTTGAAGAATCTCTCTTTGCCCTTTGATTCTTTAACGATTCTAGTTTCTTCCATGGAAGGCGAGCAGAATTTTCCAAGAAGATGCGTTCTCTAGTATCCATGAGATCGGTATATGTTGTGTAGACTGCTTTAAATTTCTCCACAGACTTGTTTTTCTTTGTTCTGTTCTGGTCGCCCTTGCCATTTCCCTTTCTCTCATTATTTCCCCCTTGGTTATTCTGGGCAACGGTTTGAGCCGTAGCTGCTACATCCGTTACCGCTCCAACGGGTTGGACAGGGACTTGGTTGGGTCCTGCAATGGAAGTTCGCACCTCTTCTAAGTTGACCCACCTTTGAGCTCGGTTTAAGAACTCATCAATAGTACTAACTCATTTCCTCTGTAGGTCTTGCCACAGGTCACCTCCAACAAGGATTCTTGTTCTCACTGCCATGAGCTTAGAACTCTCGCCGGTCTCTAGCTCGCGCAACAACATTGGCAAACCTACTTAGGTATGCTTTCAATGGTTCACTGGGCTGTTGCTTTACGTTTTCCAAAGAATCTGCTTTAATCCTAGCTTATTGAATGCCTCTTGTACTGTATGAACCACTGCCTAGCTGGCCCAATCAGAGTCAAGGGGAATATTAAGCATCTTAGCCCGAGCCCGATGTTGTGGACCATCATCATTGTGTTAAACATCCCCAAGTGGTCAAACGAATCTCCATCCCCGTCAAAATTTGACAAATGTGGCATCCTGAAACCTTGTGGATATGCAGTCGCTGCAATATTCGGGGCGAAAAGCTCGAGCTCATCCTTTGAGTCACACTCATCTTTCTCTTTTTCTGATAGGAGCCTTTTCATCAGCTCCTCCATCTGGGCTAACCTTTCGAGGGTTTGGTCTCTGGTTCCTTCGTTATTCTGGGGCTGTTCAATCACTCCCGTCCTATCATACACGTTTGGCGGGTTGTTGTCCCTCCAAGTTCGGGCTTGGTTTTGTGGGACATTCTCGTTATCGCGTAGTTCGGAAGGACCTCCCCATTGACGAGTGTAACTAACTCCTTCATTTCGGGCTGAATTTCTTCTCTGCGAGTTTAATCGGTCTTATAGATCAGGTTGTGGATCGAATCGAGGACTCTGAGCCAAACTCAGGAGATTTCTCAGATCGCCTTTGGACCTACCACTTCGATGGCTTTCATTCTAATAACTGCCATTAGCGAAGCTCACTGCTCGTGGTTGAGGCTGAGGATCTGGAATATTGACACGTGTCTGCAGGACATAAGTAGGGGCAGGCGGAGGAGGATTTCTCCTGCTATTCCCATAAGAAGGAATGTCCCGCATAGACGCAGGAGGATTTCTCCTGTTGTCCCCATAAGCAGGAATGTCTCGTGCAGAACGAGGCGGTGTCGGATGTCTTATGGGTGATGGGGGATGCCTGACTGGTGAGGCAATTCTTGTCCCATCAGGGCAAACTAAATTAGCCCACGGTCGCTCTGCCCCACCATTTCTATCTCTTTGCACCTGGTGTTCCGATCGTGACGCAGGAGGGTTGGTCGGAACATTTTGTCTTTGTGAGCCTGCTCCGGCTCCTCCTAGTGGGTTGCCATGGGTATTCCCATGCGCATGTGACGATGGTACCGAACTTGGGGTCTCAGTTCTAACCGATCGACTGACCTACCGATGACCCTTGGGAGGGCCACTAGGCTAAGCATTTTCGCGATCTCGCGCTGTGGGCAAACAACTTAGGGTGGCGATTCTGACTGACCGACTTGGTTTGGATCGATTAGTCCTGTGGGACTTATGAGACCCACTGTGCCTCTTTTTGACATTAATGTCAGTTGCAAGAGGGGGTAACCGGGCCAAAACCCCCTTAATTTTCTTGTTTTCCTTAGCAAGATGGCTCCTTAATTGCATGTTTTCCAGTTCTACTGCAGTTAAGTAGTCTGGGTTTGGATTCGGTAGCAATGACACCGAACTCCCAGTATCGTCGTGGCCCACCGGTTACTTTCTCGGTTGTTGCTGAACTTCAGGGTCGTGCTCATTTGAAACAGCGGTATGGTGGGCCCCCTGCCCACCAGTCTGTTCCATCTTATTGTCGTGCATCGAGCGAGTGACCACCATGGTGAGATTTAATTGGGATTTTGAAGAAAGCACTAATTTTCCTCTCAATGAAAGCACCAAACTATTGACGTGGTTTTTTGCCAACAGAATTAAGAAAATAACAAGGATGAATTAGTGCTTGATGGTAAACCGAAGTAAGAAAATAACTCTCAAGAACATTGGTCTTTTTATGTGGTTCAGTGGTTAAAATCCACCTAGTCCACGAGTCTATATTATTACTGCTTTTCTCTCTCTATTTTGACAGAGTTTCGGTATTACAGAATAATCGTCCATTTTCCTGTCCAATATTCTCAGTATTTATAGAGAAATTCCTTGGACAGGTTTGGGTAACCCCGTGAGTCAATCACGGATTTGCGTATTTATTACATTTATTATGAAATATTCCCATTTATACTAGGATATGATCTGATCATGAAATAAATAGGCTCCTAATATCTGGGGCATTAACTATCACATGCTGGCCATAAACGATCGTATAAAGTATTCGGGGATCTGCGGACATGCCATATATTCAATTCACCCCGAGCTAAACACACCGCCGAGGTCGTATCGTGGAGGCCATGCCTTATAAATACTATAAGCTTGCGCTTATCCATTTATGCATCCCTAGCTCGTACAACCATCATGAAAATCGTGCCGTCTATATGGAAAATACATGGACTCCTAGGCCATTTCTTCCATGCATTTATTTGCCAGCTGCACACAATCTAAGTGAAAGACCCATGCTGAAATTGGGATATGCATGAAGGTTAATTCATAATCTGATTATGAATTTGACGTCAATAACTTTTTCAGTTCCAAAAGCCAACCCAATAGAGAATCATCATTTAATCTATAAGAAGGTATAGATTCCATATCTGTTAAGCTATGTCCCCAGCCATATACATGATCTATAAAATATGCACGCAAGTGTACGTGGTTGTGTCAAGTAATAAATTCTGGAATAACGGATATCGTCCCACAAAGAATATTGACCAATTACAAATAATCGTTCTTTACTTTCTATTTTGTAGGTAAAATCAAGAAGAATAGATCTAACTATAAACACAATTTCAATACAAAAAAAAACAAAACTATTAATCAAAGGATGAAATTCCATAATAAAAAGACCTAGGGTATTAACTTCATCAACTTTGCATTCTATTAATTTTATTAATCAATTCTAAATTTTTTTCTTCCTATTCTAATAGCAGGATAACATAAATCAATTCTTATTCTTTTTCAAGATATAAGATCTCAACCTATATGCAGGTTTTCTACATCTCTGTGCTAAACTTAAACATATAGCAGACAATAAGCATAGAAACCTAATTGCTACACAAGCCATACAGGTACTTTCATCCAATATGTACCCTATGTCTATATAACGATAGCATATTCAATTCTCATCTTTCGAATTTTGAATCAAATCATAAATCAAGCAAATATTGATCAGATATTTTCTAGCATTAAGCCAACATTATATAGATTAGAATAAAGAAGAAGAATCAACATAACATCATAATAACATTAAATAGAAATCCAAGTGACTACATTAACCCCTAGATAGAGGTGTTTAGTTCATATCAGACATGACTAAAAAAACAAAATAATTATTCAAAAACATAAAATTCAAAATCTTGAAGAAGAAATACATATATGAAAGTGCAGAAACAATTGTCTCAAAATCAAATTTTATCTCTAAATTCGTAATTAAAATCTGACCTAACCCTAATTAAAACCTAAAGTATGAATTTATACCAAAAAAACATGATTTCCTCTTTTTTTCGTAGGCGGATCGCGACTTGGCCTTTCTTAGGTCGCGTCCCGTATCATTTTTAAGGCACTTAAAAGTCTGGTTCGATCTTCAAGCGCTGCGACCCTCTAAACCCAGGTCGAGACTCGTGTGTTGATGCACCACCTGGGTTCGCCTCTGACTTCTACTACCGCCATGACTTATAAGAGCATGTAGCAACTTTAATTCCCTTTAGCAACCTTCAGCCTGTGATTTGACTAGAGTCGCGGCCCTTAAGCCAATGCTGCGACTCTAATTCCATTATTTTCAAATTTTAGCCTTTCAACATCCTTCCTTCATCATGCAATGTAGAGTCCAAGAACTTTACTTAGCTAATTGTTAGTAGTATTATAGTATGTTTAGTGTTATCTTTGTTACTATGGATTTTTGGTTCAGACCGGGAGTTATTTGGACACTCATAGTAGTACTTATAGATTTTCTAAGTTTAACCTATAGTTTAAGAATATTAAGTATAACCTAAGGTTTGATTATATGACTGATATTAAGGATAGTATTTGTTATATTATAAGGTTTAGATATCAACCAATAGGATTTTAAGCACATGTTATGAATGGTAATTAAGGATTAAGTATTTTTGAGGATTAAATTAAATAAGGGTAAAGTTTGAATGTTATAGGGTCAGTCAGCAGCCTTGAGTACGTTGAGGGCTTAGTCAAGGCTGTTTACTCCATTCAAACTTAGCTAAAAATGTGTAAATTCGTGTTTAAATATTCAGCGTATGCCGATATATCGCAGCTATAGGGGGCGATATATCGCAGCACGTAGATACGAAAAACACGAATCGATGCACGGTCGCCTCGGGAACAAAGGTCTAGGCGATATATCGCCTATAGGGGGCGATATATCTCCTCCTCCAGTATGTTTTTAAATGTTTTTGAATTCATTTCCTTTCAGCCATTCAAACTCCTTCAACAGTCCAGCATCTTTTGAACGAGTCTTCAGCCTCTGCTGAACGATTATTCAAATGATTTTCACCTAAAAAGCCATTATTTTTATTCAAGTAAAATCAAGATATTTTCATTCCCAAACTCTATAAATAGGACCTAGTACCCAGCCATTATTCACCATTTGCTCTAAGTTCAGAAGCTGCTAGTGTTAAGTGAGTGTGAGAGTGTAAACACTTGGTTTGGGGAAAAAACTATAAGCTTATCAAACACTTTGGGAAGTGAGTTCTATAGTATTTCGGTGGAGGTTAGATTGATCTTGCAATCTTTGAGGTAAACCCAAAACTCTAGTTCCTTTCTGTTATTTCCTTTCTCAAAACCTTCTACTCAGTCCCCTAACCTTATTCTTATTTTGGTTAGGGAATCCAAGCTCTTAAGCATATAAGTCGGTAAGTATGTTTTTTTTTATGGTTTAGTCTTTCCATCTCTTTCATTTCATCTCCTTTCTTTAGACTCACTCTTTCTTATGGTTTTAGGAGTGTTCCAAAAGTCCCAACTCAGTCCATAATCCCGGTAACTTTGGTAAGGAAAATAGGCTAGAATCAATATGTTATGTGCTTATGTTATCTATATGTTTTATTAAAAGTGTTATGATATGTATATGTGTATGTTTGTAGGCTTGGGCATATGGCCCATATGACTAACAAGACCCCAAATGGGTTATGGGCATATGACCTACTTAGCTAGTAGGACCCCACTAATCCCATGGGCATATGCTTGTTTAGTCTATGGGACCCCAAGTAATAATGGCCATTATAATAAGTGTATGTTATATGTATTATGTTAAGTCTTTATGTTTTCTTATGAAATTATGTATATGACTTTGTGTTAGATTTTCCTTGCTGGGCATTAGGCTCACTCCTTTCTGTTTATGTGCAGGAAAATAAGCTTTAGAGGTGGAAAGATTCGTGACGCTTGGAGGATGTGTATCGATGATGAATGGAGTCAAGGGGCCGAGCGTTAATCGATTCGAGGATGTAGTTTCGGTTTTATGTCTTTTTATATGTATTTTCCGCACTAATTATGTAATGTTTTATTATTTTAAATTATGTTTTTGTTTTAAAGACAATGGGATCCCATATCCTTTTTGGTATTTACTTTGTAAGTAACTCTTATTTTTATAAGTTACTTAATAAAATTATGGTATTTTCGCAAATGTAAGTTCTTTTAAGGATTTTATGTATAGTTTCGTTAATGGTCCAAATAGTCTAGATTAGTGGGTCATTACATGCAACCACTGAAAGCTCTTTTTTCACTATTTCCTCTTCTTTCACATTTATCTTATGATTCAACTAGGGCTGGAAATTCGTGTAAACGTGTCAGATTCGTGTCGACATGTTTATGACATGACATGATTAAGGTAAACATGAACACGACACGATTAATAAACGTGTCAAAAATATGAACACGAACACGACATGATTATTAAACGGGTCAACACGACACGAACACGATAACACGATTATGACACGATTAACCATAACTATATGAAAAAAATCATAAAACCTATGCAAACACGAATGATTATGACATGACACGATTATTAAAAGGGTCAACACGATTATGACACGACACGATTAAGGTAAACACGAACACGTCACGATTATTAAACATGTCATAAACTCAAACACGATCACGACACGATTATTAAACGTGTCATGTTCGTGTTTACCTTAATCGTGTCGTGTTGTGTCATCGTGTCGTGACCCAAATTGCCACCCCTAGATTCAACGCATTGGCCTACAACAAAGATAAAAACAAGCGTAATCTTTCACAAAACAAACATAAATACTCAAGATTACCACAAAAACACATCCTAAAACGACACTAAAATGGAGTTATCAAACTCCCCCAAACTTACTCTTTGTTCGCCCTTGAACAAAGGACTCAAAACAAACCTTGACTCTAACAACAAAGACAACACCGAACAACACACATAACATAAATTATACCAACAACACTTATGCCTCAAAATCATGAATGCTAATCATATAATTCTAAAAAAAAAAACTACTCAACAGTTTATGCAATCCAGAATTTCGATCAAAACACTCCATCAACACACTTTATTCTACTAACATTTTGGATTATTAAGTCATGGTCATTAAATTAACATATTTGAAATCAATTTTGCTAGCCAAATTCTTTCCAATCAATCCAATCATAACAAAAAATTCCATAAGCTCACTTACTTGCTATTTTCCACTAATATAAATCATGATATGCATAAGAATCAATAGGACTTGTATAAATTTGCAATGATGGCATAGGTACAGGTAGATGAGAAAGTACCTTTTAAGCTCACTCTACTATAAGCACATGACCAAAAATCACTGACTTTACTCCTATAGTAAATATAGTCCTATAATCATCTTTCTTGATTTTATTTAGAGAGATATAAAATATTTCTTTTTTTCATTTTTTTTTCTTTTGCAAATGATAATTACACTCCCCCAAACTTGATTCTTTTGTATATTCATATTGGGAGTGTAGTTTGTATTGAACTCTTTTTTTTTTCTTTTTTCTTTTCAATATATACTCTTTCTAATATTTTGCACTTTACATTTTCTAACCCTACTATATTCACTAATAAACCCCATTACACATCAACCCCTACAACTTTTTTTCAATCATGTGCTCATAGTATATTAGGGACAGATATATGACCAAGTTTCAAGTATTAAGCTTAAATAGTGGCTTAGAACAAAATGATACAATGTTAGGCTCAAAAGGGTTAAACAAAGGATCAATTAATTTCAGGTTGGCAATAAAAGCTCAAACAGTCCAAATGATAGCCTAAATCATATTCCTAAACATACATGATATAGTATTTCGCCTCAAATAACAAGTAAGCAAGTTCTAGAATTGTAGAAAATAATTTCCACTTTCCATTCATCACTCCACCAACCAATTCTAGCAAGCATAATCAAAATAAAAAACATCAATTTAAACATCATGACAAGATATTCAACAAATGTTGCATAAACTAAAATGAACTAATGGAGTGTTCAATCAAGCACACAAATTTTTTCTCCAGATTTCATTTTCTTTGGATTATACTCATAACATTCACTTTATTCTCATTAGCAATTGTTATGAACCATCATTCATGTTGGTACTAGACACACACTAAAAAAAAACTCTACACCAAACAACTAACACAAACTAGACACACAAACACACAACACAAAAACACAAACAACATGAACGGAAAAATAAGCTCCCTCGCCATACTTAAGCTAAACATGGTCCCCAATGTTTAAAAATAAGTTAAGAAAGAAAACTTACCTGCGACAAATCATGTCAAAATGGTGGTGAATCTAGGAAAGGATGCCAAGGTGGTGGATAAGGGAAATAATGTCGGCCCTCCTTCTGATTAGACCACCGGTAAACTAGCTCATTTTGTCTGTCTGCCTAAGATCGATGATAATCATGAGGCTCCCCCAAATAATTATGAGTATGTTGGTTTTGCTAGATGATGTAATCCAATTTGGCCAATTGCGGATACGGTGGAGCCTCAAGTGACAAAAATTAAGGATAAGTTTTGCTCCTTTCCTCCTCAGCTACCCTTGATTCTTCTGGTTGAGCATTGGCATGGACGGGTTCATCGATTGCATCTCCTTCTTCTTCAAATCTCACTGGGCAGGGTTGTGGTGCAGGTGGCTCCAAAGATGTGGCTCGAGAAATGGGCCCCATTTCTTTCCTATAAATATCACTAGGATACTTAGGCACCTCACATAAATCAGTAATCATCGATCCATACCCCAAACCAACAGTGGTAGTCAATCAGCATAAATCACGGATACTAGTTCAGATTACTCGTTCAATATCTACGGAGAGTCCTGTCATTATAGCATAAACAAGAAGACACCGATCAGTTCCCACTTCAGATAAGTGAGTGTTAAGCATAAGCCTCGCACTCACAAAGAGAGTCCAAGCCTTTGCCACCTTATTCATTTGAAATCGTCTGAAATGCTTCGGTTGTCCATCTTGCATTACAAAACTAGCACCTGGAATGCCTAATGTTTCAACCACTTCAACCCAATCAATCTCACTATGATAAGCCAGTTGATAATATTCATTGTCCTCTTGTGACAACATTGATAATCGATATAATGCATCAATATTATCAATATGGCACTCCTCCAAAACCCTTCGCACAAAGACCTTCTATTCACCGCTCCTGGGAAATTAGCTTAAAATTCATAGACCATGGACATTTTTATGGTCACAAAAATTTTCCAATTGTGACGTTGAATTTCAACCCAAATTATGTCATAAGTTGTCTAAGGATAAGGTTTATCTTGATATTCCATGCTTCGTTCTTGAATTACTTGATGTTGAGATAACCTTTGATAATGGTCAAAGGGATCTTTACTAATGAAAGGAGTAGGGTCAAATTCCTGAAGAGGGGGTGGGGGTGGTGGTGGTGGGATAGCTATGGTTGTGCGGTTGGGGTGTGGGAAGTGGAAGGGCGATTAGTATTTTTAGAAGAAGTAGCCCTAGCAGGTTGTTTTGTGGCCCCATAATCACACAATGCACCAAATACTACAACAAAAATTTTGTAGCACTTCCGCTAATTTATCTTACTTACCTCAATTGAATAACACCCCAATAATACCAACTCAAAGAACACAATATATACTAACAATGTATTCCAAAATTCCAATTCAATCTCTTGTCTATCTAGCACAAAATTACTTTAACAAAAAACTTCAAGAACATTACAAAGGAGAAACTTATGTGCCTTTGAGTCGTTGAGATTGCCCACTCTTCAAATGCTCTTCCAATCTTCAATATCACAAATAGAACAATTTAGGGTTTGGAATAGAAGAAAGAAAGAAGAAAATATGTTTCTAGGAAGTTGTGGGTTTGGCTGTATGGTTGTGTTAAGAAGGAAAATGTAAAAATGAGAGAAATTCTTAAGAAAAACAAATTGTGTTGGAAGGAAGAAAAATTCGAAATAAGGGTTGTGGGTTGAGAAAAAAAAATGATTTTATACAAGTTTTCCCCTTTCTAACAGAGGTGCGCCGTGACCCAGCACTATCAAGTCACGACCCACCTATTTTTTTTTCCAATATTTAGTTTGCAGGCACCGCGACCCAGCCATAGCAAGTCGAGTCCCGCCTATGCCATCAGACCCCATATGCTCTCTGACTTCACTTGGGGCCACGAATTATAAGCTCGAGTCGTGACCTGCCTCCTCCTTCATTTTCCTTGCTATCTGACTTAGTTTAAAATCATGCCTTCAAATCTCAAGTCGCGACTTGACCTCCAGACTAAATTGAAAACTACCTTTTCACGAATTGCCCGGTTTTTACATATATTTTACTTAAAAACTACATTAAAAAATAATAAATAAATCTTTAAAAATCCAAAACAAAATTAAAGAAAATTGTTCAACTAATTAAGAATTAAAACAAAAAAAAACACAAAAACTAAAATAAATTATAGGAATGCCTCCTACAGCGCTGTCGTTAACGTCATTTAGTCGGACGCTGAATACCCAATTCAAAGGAGTTCCAAAAGCAACATAGACTTTCATTTTTCCACCGGTCCTTCCAAATAGTGCTTTAATCTCTGACCATTCACCTTAAAGTGTCTTGTCTTCTCTCTATAAATTTGCACCGCTCCATAAGGCAATGAGACAACAACTGTGAATGGTCCCGACCATCTCGACTTTAATTTTCCTGGAAAAAGCTTCAATCGATAATTAAATAATAGCACCATGTCTCCCAGTTGGAAGTCCTTCCTAATCATCCTTTTATCATGAAATGCTTCAGACTTTTCTTTATAAATCTTTGCATTCTCATAGGCTGCATTTTGAAATTCATCGAGTTTGTTCAACTCCAGAAGCCTATTTTATCCTACCATAAATAGATCAACGTTCAGTTTTTTACTGCCCAATAAGCTCGGTTCTCAAGTTCTACCAGTAAATGGTATGCCTTTCCAAACATCAGTCGATATGGTGACATACCAATCAGAGTCTTAAAAGCTGTGCGATATGCCCACAATGAATCATTAAGTTTTTTGACAAATCCTTCCTTGATGTGTTTATAGTCTTCTCCAAAGTACTTTTAATCTCCCGGTTTGACACTTCTGCTTACCATTAGCAAGTGGATGATAGAACAAGGCCTTTCGATGATGAACTCCATAACGAGCGCATAGAGCTATGAATGACTTGTTACAGAAATGACTTCCTCTGTCACTAATAATTGTTGTTGGAGTACCAAACCAGGTAAAATGTACTTGGCATGGAGTTGTAATTGCTCTTAGAAACATAATCTACTGCCAACAAAATGTATTTGTTATTATGAGATGACAGGAAAGGCCCCATAAATTCTATTCCCCATACATCAAACAACTCAACTTCCAGAATTCCAGTCATCGGCATTTGATATCTTCTTGATATGTTATCGGTCCTTTGGCAACGATCACAACTCTTGACAAAGGCACTAGCATCTTTAAATAACATAGGCCAATAAAACCCACATTGCAAAAATTTTGCTGCTGTCCTTGTTCCTCCAAAGTGACCACCACAATGTAAAGTGTGACAATGAGTAAGAATAGAAATCATCTCCTCTTTCAGGACACATCTTCTAGTTACTTGATCAGCACAATGACGAAAGAGAATGGGCTTATCCCAATAATAATGCTTGACTTCCGAATATAACTTTTTGAGTTGTTACCTTGACATGTCCGGAGGCACAACTTTAGCTACAAAATATTTGACATAATCTGCAAACCAAGGTAGCTTTTATTCACTTTCAATGGAAAATAACTGTTCATCCAGAAATTTTTCATCATTTGTTCCTCTTTCTCATTATGCTCTTCTCCTTTTTCCAATCTAGATAAATGATCTGCAACTAGATTGTCTGTCCCCTTTTACCACGAATTTCCATATCAAACTCTTGCAACAATAGGACCCAATGAATCAAGCAAGGTTTACATCCTTCTTGGTCATAAGGTACTTAATAGCAGAATGATCTATATGAACAATCACCTTATTACCAATTAAATATGGCCTGAACTTATCGAACACAAAGACAATTGCAAGTAATTCCTTCTTAGTAGTTGCATAATTTAATTGAGCATCATTCAAGATTTTCCTAGCATAATAAATCGTTCGGAATACCTTGTCAACTCACTGTCCTAGAACCGCTCCTACTGCATAATCACTCTCATCACACATTAATTCAAAAGGAAGTTCCCAATTCGGTGATACAACAATTGAAGCAACACCAATTTCTCCTTCAGCATGTTAAATTCCCTTACACATTCAACATCAAAGTTAAATACCACACCATTCATAAGTAGAGTAGATAAGGGTTTCAAATTTTTCAAAAAGTCCTTTATAAACCTCCTATAAAATCCAGCATGGCCCAAAAAACTATGAACCCCCTTAACAGACACCGGTGGAGGTAAGTTTTCTATTATAAATATCTTGGCCCTGTCTACCTCAATACCATGGCGTGAAATTTTATGGCCCAAAACTATTCATTCTGTCACCATAAAGTGACATTTCTCCTCACATCTTTTCAAAACCCTCTCCAAATTAGACAAACATCCATCAAAGAGGGCCCAAAGACTGAAAAGTAATCCATAAAGATCTCTATACCTTTCTCCACCATGTCTGAGAAGATAGACATCATACATGTTTAAAAGTTTGCTGGAGCGTTACATAACCCAAATGACATTCTCTTAAATGCAAATGTTCCATAAGGGCACATGAAGGTAGTCATTTCTTGATCCTCAGGTGCTATAGGGATCTGATGGTATCCATAATACCCATCCAAGAAACAGTAATAAGGATGGCCTGCCAATCTATCCAACATCTGATTCCCGCCTGTCACGCGGATGACCCGGGTTTGTTCCCCGGCAACGGTGCCAAAAGCTTGATCTGTAAAATATGCACGCAAGTGTACGTAGTTGTGTCAAGTAATAAATTCTGAAAGAACGGATATCCTCCCACAAAGACTATTGACCAATTATCAATAATCGTTCTTTACTTTCTATTTAGCAAGTAAAATCAAGATGAATAGATCTAACTATAAACAAAATTTCAATAACTAAAAACAAAACAATTAATCAAAGGATAAAAATCAATAATAAAAAGACCTAGGGTATTAACTTCATCAAATTTGCAATCTATTAGTTGTATTAATCAGTTCTAAATTTCTTTCTTCCTATTATAATAGCAGGTTAACATAAATCGATTCCTATTCTTTTTCAAGATATAAGATCTCAACCTATATGTAGGTTTTATACATCTCTGTGATAAACTTAAACATATAGCAGACAATAAGCATAGAAACCTAATTGCTACACAAGTCATACAAGTACTTTCATCCAATATGTAACCTATGTCTATATAACGATAGCATATTCAATTCTCATATTTCGAATTTATAATCAAAATCATAAATCAAGCAAATATTAATAAGATATTTACTAGCATTAAGCAAACATTATATAGATTAAAATAAAGAAGAAGAATCAACAGAACATCATAATAACATTAAATAGAAATCCAAGTGACTACATTAACCCCTAGATAGAAGTGTTTAGTTCATATCAGACATGACTAAAACAAAAAAAAATAATTATTCAGAAACATAAAATTCAAAAACTTGAAGAAGAAATAAAAATAAAATGAAAGTGCAGAAACAATTGTCTCAAAATCAAATTTTATCTCTAAAGTTGTAATTAAAATCTGACCTAACCCTAATTAAAACTTAAAGTATGAATTTATACCAAAAAAACACGATTTCCTCTCTTTTTTTCAGAGGCGGGTCACAACTTGGCCTTTCTTAGGTCACAACCCATGTTGTTTTTAAGGCACTGAAAAGTCTGGTTTGATCTTCAGGCACCGCGACCCTCTAAACCCAGGTCGTGGCCTGCGTGTTGATGCACCGCCTGGGTTTGCCTCTAACTTCTACTAGTGTCGCGACGTATAAGAGCAAGTCGAGGTTCTAATTCCCTTTAGAAACTTTCAGCCTCTGACTTGACTAGAGTCGCGTCCCTTAAGCTAACATTGTGACTCTAATTCCCTTATTTTCAAATTTTAGCCTTTCAACAGCCTTCCTTCATCAAAAACTTATTATAACTCATCCTTAATGCCATTTTGAGTCAAGCAACCACTGAAAGCTCTTTTTTCACAATTTCCTCTTCTTTTGACATTTATATTATGATTCAACGCACCGACCTACAACAAAGAAGAAAACAAGCGTATTCTTGCACAAAAAAAACATAAATACTCAAGATTACCACAAAAGCACATCCTAAAATGACACTATAATGGAGTTATCAATACATCATTGAGTCCCCAAAAAAATAGTCCTTAGCATGATCTTTCTAAAAAACTGTAATGCATGAATCAAAGAATCAAATGACATATATAGGATTCATAGTAACTTCAGGATTAAGATTAGTTTGTATATGATCATCAGTTGATTACTACGAAACGATATTTAAACAAGTATTATTAAATCACATCTAATCCAGTTCTACATACTCTTAGCATGTAAAGTACCTCCACTAAAGTATCCTACTACACTAGTAACCCAGATCTAGGTCACAAGTATTCATAATACTAGTGGACCGTACTAGCAGTAATTAATCTAAAGATTCGATAACTTTATTTTACTGCGAACTGTTTAAGTTCATTATCCCAACCTCGATCCTCTCATACCAATATAAGATTGAGACCAGATAGATGAACTTGGGAATAATCTGATATTTACTTAATATTATTAGCAATAACATATTACATAATCTACATTTATACAATAATTTAATTAATTCATTTATTTCATTAAAACCATTGTCTACTGCAATGTTTTTAAGGGCACAATTCCTAACAATCTCCCACTTTCCCTATAGCAAATGAGGCATTTCCCTTAACCCCATGTTTCTTACATGACCCTAAAAAGATTTAATAGATAAATTCTTTGTGAACGAATCTGCAAGATTATCTTCGGAGGCAATCGTCAAGACAACAACATCTCCTCGGTTGACTATCTCTCGGATCAAGTGATATTTCCTCTCGATGTGCTTTCCCCTCTTGTGACTTCTAGGTTCCTTTGAATTAGCTACTGCCCCACTGTTATCACAGTACAGAACAAGTGGCTGATCCATACATGGAACTACTTCTAAATCAATATAGAACTTCTTGAGCCACGCAGCCTTTTAGCTACTTCACAAGCTGCTATATATTCGGCTTCCATGGTGGAGTCTACAATACTAGATTGTTTAATACTACTCCAAACTACAGTACCTCCTCCAAGTGTGAAAAATGATCCAGATGTCGACTTTCAACTATCTTTGTTTGATTGAAAATTAGAATTAGTATATCCAGTGGGGTTCAGGTCTCCACTTGAATACACGAGCATGTAATCTCTAGTATGTCTAAGATACTTGAGAATATTCTTTACTGCTGTCCAATGACTCAATTTAGGATTGGATTGATAATGGATGACTATCCCTATTACATAACAGATGTTAGGTCTGGTGCATAACATTGCATACATTAGACAGCCTATTGTAGAGGCATAGGGATATTGTCTCATGTCTTTCTCTTCCTGAGGTGTTTGTGGACATTGTTCTTTAGGCAATTTAACTCCTGACCGGGTAGGCATAGTGCCCTTCTTGGAGTTTTTCATGCCAAAGCGTTCTAGAACTTTAGCAATATAAGTTGCTTGAGAGAATGCCAAAATTTTGTTCTTTCGATCTCTACAGATCTGAATTCCCAAAACATATTTGGCTTCTCCCAAATCTTTCATTTAGAATTGCTCAGCTAACCATTTCATTACTTTTGATAATGTTTCTATGTCATTCGCAATGAGTAGAATATCATCAACGTGAAGAACAAGGAATTCCACAATCTTATCTTTGATCTGTTTGTAAACACAAGGTTCATCAACATTTTGTTCAAAACCAAATGTTTTGATTGTTTCATCAAATCTAAGATTCCAAGATCTCGAAGTTTGTTTGAGTCCATAAGTAGACTTAAGAAGCTTGCAAACCTTTTTCTCTTGAACTTTAACTTCGAACCCTTCTGGTTGAGACATGCAAATGGTTTCGTCAAGATAGTCATTCAAAAAAGTTGTTTTAACGCCCGTTTGCCAAATCTCATAATCCATGCATGAAACTATGGATAAGAGTATGCAGAAAGATTTGAGCATGGCCACGGGTGAAAAAGTTTCTTCATAATCAACTCCTTCTTTCTGTGTGTAGCTCTTTGTTACTAGCCTTGCTTTGAAAGTCTCTACTTTCCCATCTACTCTTCTCTTTTTCTTGAATATCCATTTGCAACCAATAGGTTTAACATTTTCAGGTGGATCTTCAAGAGTCCAGACAGAATTGGAATACATCGATTCCATTTCAAGGTCCATGGCGTTTAGCCATTTTTCTTTGCCAGAACCTTCCATTGCATCTCTATATGTCAATGGATCATCTTTGTTTGTGTCAGACACAATCATCTGAACTTCATGTTCATAGTGTACTGATTTTTTATCAACCCTCCAACTACAACGAAGCTCTCTATTGTTCTGACTAGAACTGGCGATATCCTCTGGTCGTTTTTCTCTTGCCATTGCTGGTGATTGGTCTTGTTTATTTGAGACCATTTCTTCAAGTACGACTTTACTTTGAGGTTTGTGGTTATTTATATAGTCATGCTCCAGAAAAGTGGCATTTGTAGATACAAATGTTTTGTTATTTTTAGGACTATAAAATATACTACCTTTTGTTTCTTTGGAATATCCTACAAACATGCACACTTCAGTGCGTGATTCCAACTTTCCAATCTTTCCTTTAAGCACGTGTGCAGGACAACCCCGTATACGAAAATGGCATAAACTAGGTTTAGTACCATTCCATAATTCCAATGGTGTTTTCTTAATAGAATTTGTAACGCCCTGGTTACCCCATAACTGTTACGGTGAACGGTGAACCGAAAATTTGACCTGCTACTCGAGTCCTTTGGTTAAAAACATGTTCTAAGTGTTATTAACAGGCTAAGGTGGAAAATCAATAAAAAGGAAAGGATATGTTTTATTTAATACATAAAACTATTCATGGGCCCACAAGAACATTTACAAGTTATTTACAACTCAAAAAGGTCATTACTGTTTCAAAAATACAAACCCACCGACCTAAGCGGCAAAAATAGGGTAAACCCCCTAGTTCCTCTGAGAACTCCTTGGCCGTGGTGGTCAAGCGGCCGCATATGTACACATCACCACCTAAGCTCTCCACTCAAGGTTAGGTGAGCTTTTCTTTCCCTTTACCTGCACCACATAGCACCCATGAGCCAAGGCCCAGCAAGAAAACACAGTATCATATGTAAACATTATCATATGATTATCATTATAATTACACAGAGCTTATAGCTCTTAAACAGATAAGTGAATATCACTTGAGGTTCTAGAAAAACCATACTGGGTGACTGACAAACAAGTCACTAATTTAAACAGAAGAGTGGCTGCTAGGTAAGCCACTAGCCTTAAACAGACAAGAGACTGATAGGTAAGTCTCTAACTTTAAACAGAAGAGTGGCTGCTAGGTAAGCCACTAGCCTTAAACAAAAGAGAGACTAAGTCTCCAAGTTTAAACAGAAGAGTGGCTGCTAGGTAAGCCACTAGCTAGTGACTGATAGGTAAGTCACACAAGCACTTATAATATTCATCGAACTTAAGGTCGGTCCAGCATTAATGCTCTTTGAGTCATCTAATGCAGATATCGGTTAGATCTAATCTTTATTGGCTTACGTTGAACACGCTAAGCCCGTCCTGACTTATGAGTCAGCACCGTGTGACCAGTGCCCAGTACCACTGCCGAACCTGACTAATGAGTCACAGCTTCACAGTTGATATTGTCACCTTTGCCACTTCTGACTAATGAGTCAGTACCATGCACAAGTGAGCAAGATTCACTAATCATTCCATGATCAATCTATGTTCACATTTATACAACCAACATGCCTCAAGAATAGTCATGCATGTCACATACGGGGTGCATTTTTCTTACCTCAGATTCGAGCTAGAATGAATAGAAGAATAACCCTTGGGAACAGTCTAGCTTTTAGTCCTTTAGCGGTCACCTAATCATAACAAATTATAGGATACCATCAATAAAATGATAATCAAAGGTTTCCAAGCCAAGATCTAGCCTCCGGGACACCAATCCCCACTAATCCGGGTAGTATGAGTGATCCCGAGGCCTAAAACCATGTTCCCAGGGCCAAAACACTCAAACGGGCTCAACCCTATTCAAGGGCTGCGACCCTGGCATCAAGGGCCGCAGCCCCCAGCCACCTCTGAAACAAGGGCCGCGACACCCATCAGGCACAACTTTCCCCACCTGCTTCTTCAAGCAAGGGCTGCGGCTCACCAAGAACAGGGTCGCGGTGCCCAACCCAGAACATGCCCAAACTCGTTCTCCAACATCCCAAAGCCTCCAAAATCATGTCTAAACATTACCAAATCATCAAATCAAAGTTCCCAAGCTTCCCAATGCTCCAAAACCATCAAAACCCAAGGTTCAATCGAGCCAAAAACTCAACAATTCACAAAAGCCAATTCAAAGCTTAGAAACTCTAAAAGCTCAAAACTTTAAACTTAGATTACCTTTGATTAGGTTGTTTCTCATCAAATCCTTCAGTCAAGAAGCTTCTAATCTTTCCTAGGATCGCTATGCCTCGATCCTCGCTTGATTCCGACTCCTAGAACTCGAGATATCTTCGAAAACGCTTCGAATAGTGAAAATGAGCTAACGGGGAAGAACGAGAGGTTTTCTAACGTACGTTATATCTGACAAGCTACTTCAAGCTTAAGTAACCTCAAATAAAACCTAGTGCTCGGGGTCCCAAAAACCTCCCCGTGGACATTATAGTCAAAACTTCCTAAATTTCACCCTGATCTCAATAACTCCCAATTTATCATCAAATAAACATTCTTATTACCCAATAATTGACCCCATTATGACAAAACCGCTAATCCACTAAATAGGACCATCTCATGCTGAATAGCTCGAATATATCTCCATAATAATGGAACCTCATTCACAAATCACATCATGCACCCAAATACACAAATTTACCCTCAATGGGCCAAATTATCAAAACATCATAATATTTCAAATGTGGACCCACATGCATGCATATAACATCATATTAGAATATAATTCACATAAACAATATATTCATTTAATGGCATAATTAAACAGTTATGGCCCTCCCAGCCTACTAAACTGTCACCAAACCACATCGGAGAATTCGGGGCATTACAGAATTAGATGGAACAACATTGAGTATGTCAGAGCACATTTTATTGCATAACCCGCCTGCCCCTCAAAATTGGCAGCGGGTGTTTACAAACATGCAAGCAAGATTGCAAAGGAAAGAGGAAGAGATTAGGTGGTTGACAAGGTGAGTTGAAGGATGGCTCCAGTAGAGTTGAAGGAACTAAAGGTTAAGTTACAAGAATTACTAGACTTGATTTTTATTAGGCCCAGTTTCTCTCCATGGGGCACACCAGTTCTCTTCGTGAAAAAGAAATATGGTTCTCTATGGATGTGTATCGATTATAGAGAACTGAAAAATTTAAATATCAAGAACAAGTATACTCTGCCAAGATTGATGATATGTTTGATCAATTATAGGGTAGGATGGTATTCTCCAAGATATATCTTCGATCTGGTTATCACAAGCCGAGGATCAGGGAGGAAGACATACCGAAGATAGCTTTTCGCACTAGGTATGGGCATTATGAGTTTCTGGTGATGTCATTTGGACTGACTAATGCCCCATAAGCATTTATGGATCGAATGAATAATGTGTTCAAGGATTACCTGGATTGGTTTGTGATCGTCTTTATCGATGATATATTGGTATACTCTCAGTCAGAGACAGAGCACAAGCAACTTCTCAAATTAGTACTACAAAGGTTGAGAGAGCACAGGTTGTATGCGAAATTCAAGAAGTGTGAGTTTTGGTTGCCAAATGCGACTTTCTTAGGTCACATAGTTAGTAGGGATAGGATTAGGGTGGATCCAGGGAAGATTGAGGTGGTCAGAGATTGGCCAAGGATGAAGAATGTTTCAGAGATCAGAAGTGTCTTGGGATTGGCAGGTTATTACAGACGCTTTGTGGAGAGGTTTTCCAAGATTCTGTCGCCACTGACAGAGTTGACACGTAATAATCAGAGATTTATATGGTTAGACAGATGTGAGGATAACTTCCAGAGACTGAAGAAGAATCTGATCATCGCTCCAGTTTTGAGTCTTCCTACAGATTAGGACAAGTTTGTGGTTTATTGTGATGCCTTAAGACAGGGTTTAGGTTATGTCCTTATGCAGACAGGAAAGGTGATTTCCCATGCATCACGTCAGCTGAAAGAGTATGAACACAGGTACCTCACATATGATTTAGAACTTGTAGTAGTATTTTTTTCACTGAAGGTGTGGTAGCACTGCTTGTATTGTGAGAAGTGTGAGATATACAATGATCACAATATTTTGAAATACTTCTTCACCCATAAGGACTTGAATATGATACAGAGGTGTTGGTTAGAGTTGGTGAATGATTATGATTGTGAGATCTTTTATCACACTGGGAAAACCAAAGTGGTGGTGGATGATTTAAGCTGGAAGGGTCCGGGTGAGTTGTACAGTGCGAGACAAATATCCAGAGAGTTGGCAGAGGATATGACTAGAGCAGATATTGAGTTAGTGGTGAACCAGTTAGCCAACATCACCCTGCATTCTACTCTCTTAGAGAGGATCAAAGAGAAACAGTTGAGTGACCCACAGTTAGGAAAGATTAGAGGGGACGTCCTAGCTGGAGTGGCTAAGGACTATACCATGTAAAACATGGGCTTATTAAGGTACAAGGATTGGATTTGTGTTCTAATGGACATTGGATTCAGATGGGAGATTCTAGATGAATCTCATACTACCCTTTATTCTCTACATCCAGGCACCACGAAGATGTACCAGGATTTGAAAGCTTTATATTGGTGGCATGTGATGAAGAGTGACGTGATTGAGCACGTGGCAAAGTGCCTGACCTGTCAGCAGGTCAAGGCAGAGCATCAGAGACTAGCATGGCTATTATAGCCTCTGGATATCCCAGAGTGGAAGTGGGAGGACATCACGATGGATTTCATGGTGGGGTTTCCTAGGATAGTGGGCCAGCATGATTTAGTCTTGGCCATTGTGGACTGGTATACGAATTCAGCCCACTTCTTACCAGTGAGGACAAACTACACAGTTCACCAAATTCAGATCTCTATGTGAGAGAGATAGTATGCCTTCATGGGACTCTGAGGTCTATCATTTCGGATAGGTTCCCTATCTTTACTTTCAAGTTTTAGGGAAGTTTATAGAAGAAAATGAGTACACAGCTGAATTTCAGTACAGCTTATCATCCTCAGACTGATGGCCAGTCTGAGGACTATCTAGATATTGGAGGACATGCTGAGAGCATGTGTATTTTACTTTGAAGGGTCATGGAGTAAATACTTGCCTCTGATAGAATTTTCCTATAATAACAACTACCAGTCGACTATTGGGGTGGCACCTTATGAGATGTTGTATGGTAGGAAGTGCAGGTCAACCATTCACTAGGATGAGATGGGTGAGAGGAAACATTTGGGTCTTGAGGAAGTTTAGAGGACCACAGAGGCTATTGAAAAGATTAGAGCTCGGATGCTCACGTCTCAGAGTAGACAGAAAAGTTATTCATACCCAAAGCGGAGGAATGTGGAGTTCCAAGTGGTAGACTATGTATTCCTTAGGGTTTTACCACTGAGAGGGGTGAAGAGATTTGGGAATGTGGACCAGTATCCTGAGTTGTTCAAGTAAAATTTTGAGGATGAAATTTCTGTAAGGAGAGAATAGTTGTAACATCCTGAATTACCTAATAATGCTTAAGGCCTTGATTAGGAGGCCAGGAGGGCAAACTATGGAAAATTATTTGATATATGTGATTTAATTATGAAATATGTGTTTATGTGATACATATGTGTATCATTTTATGATTATGTGAGTTATATTATAATATGAGTAGAAATGCATGTTTAGGTGTATAGAATATGCATGTGGTTCTGTTTCTTATTAGAAGAGAAATTTTCGTAATTTGGCTCTCGTTGCGGGTATATTTAGAATATATGTGATATATGTCTGAGACCACATTAATATGTGGATATATTTGGGTTACTCAGCACGAAGCGATCCTAAGGAGCAAGTTAGCGGGAAAGTCACAACAAGACCAAATGCCTGACTTGGGGTGAGTCAAGAGGTATTTTGGGTATTTAGTACATTACCGGGGTATCGGGTAATGCAAATAAATATTCGAGTATATGCGGAGTTAGTGAGATTAGGAGGGAATTTCAGGAATTTTGACAATTGTTCTATCGGGGATGTTTTTGGAACCTCAAGCCTCGGGATTTACTTAGAGTTATTTGAACTCTAAGTAACCTCACAAAACAGAAAACACTTAGAACGCTCAGCAAACTCCTCAACTCTCTCTCTCTCTCTCTCTCGTTCATACTCTCTCTCTCTCTCTCAATTCCTTGGGAATTTCTTGCGATCTAAGAGGAATCGAAGCTAGCTTAGGCTTGGGATTGCGCGAGGAAAAGCATAACATTATTTTGGGCAGCAGAGGTATCGATTTCTAGCCCAATTCTCTATGTTTTCTCTGGTTTTAGTTAACTTTTAGAGTTTTGAAAACTAAATATAAATTTGGAGATTTGATGAGGTTTTGGCCAAGTTTAAGCTTGGGTTTTGTTGGTATTGAAGTGCCGATTTGATTGGGAACTTTGTTTTTGAGATTTGGCTATGTTTGGATAGGTTTCTGGTGAGATTTGGCTTGAAGAAACGAGGGGAAAAACTGGGTTTTCATGTCGAGCCGCGACCCTGTTCTTGGCGTGCCGAAACTCTCATGAACGAGAAGGAGAAGGAGGTGTTGAACCTCCATTTGAACCACGATGCTTGTAGGGGTGCACTGCGGCGCGTGGGGTCTAGAGGAGAGCCCTTGGGCTCTCTGACTTGAGGTGCACCGCGACTCTTGGGCCTTGGGCCACAGCGCTTGAAGGGCTTTTAAGCCCCAGGAAGGTCTTGAGTGCGGGAACTAAAACCTAAAGGTTCGGGATCGATTCTACTACCCAGTTTAGTAGAATTCAACGTCCTAGAGGCTAGGACTCAGTCCAAAAGCCTTTATTAGCTCGTTATTGATGGGATTCTATATTATGGTTGTGACTAGGTTATCGCTAGGGGCTCAGAACCGGGATCGTGCTCAAGTGTCATTCTTATTATACATTGCACTCGGACCTGAGGTAAG
This sequence comes from Humulus lupulus, assembly GCF_963169125.1. Taxonomy (NCBI): domain Eukaryota; kingdom Viridiplantae; phylum Streptophyta; class Magnoliopsida; order Rosales; family Cannabaceae; genus Humulus; species Humulus lupulus. The sequence goes on along the minus strand of NC_084795.1, from coordinate 62,520,618 downwards.
AAAACTGCACCCAGTACATGTTAAATGTGATTATCTGCGTGGTTAGGGATCAGCCTTGTTAAGGAAAAGCTTAGCATTATTTTGGGCAGCAGAGGTATCGATTTCTAGCCCAATTCTCTATTTTTTCTCTGGTTTTAGTTAACTTTTAGAGTTTTGCAAACTCAATCTGAATTTGGAGATTTGATGAGGTTTTGGCCAAGTTTAAGCTTGGGTTTTGTTGGTATTGAAGTGTTGATTTGATTAGTAACTTTGTTTTTTAGATTTGGCTATGTTTGGATAGGTTTCTGGTGAGATTTGGCTTGAAGAAACGGGGGGAAAATTGGGTTTTCATGTCGAGCCGCGACCCTATTATTGGGGCGTCGCAACTCTCATGAACGGCGCCAAAAACTTGTTGCAAATTTTGTAGCTACGCAAGTATACGTAATAGCTTTTGTAGTTTATTTCGGTAAGACCGATATCGTTCCCACGGAGACTGATTTATCAATTACCAAATAATTAATTTTTAGTTTCTGTTTGACTAAGGAAAACTGGATTTGTGAATTTTGAAAACAAGAAAATAGAAATAAATGAAAATTGCAGAAATCAAATAATAACAAGAACACAAGGATTAAATTCACTGTAAAATAATTAGGAATCCTAATCTTCTCTACTATCCACTCTATTATTCTTTAATGCAATCACTATTGAAACTCTTCTCACTGAAATGATAGACATGCAAAAGTGTTAACTATTCGAGTTAAGAAATAGAAAACTCGACCTAATGTGAATTCCCTATATTTCTATGGTCAATTCAAACAATAGGAAGCAATGAATACAACCCTAAATCACATAAACCAAATTGATACTTTCGTTCTAAATTGAAATCTACGTCTATTCAATTTTAGCATATTCAAATCTCACTTTTGAGATTTGATTCAAATTCATAAATCGTATGTAAAAGTTGATCAATCAATCACATACACAATAAACACAAACTGAATAGATTTCAGATGAAGAAGAAATAGATAAATGCATTAAATGATAATAGAGTTTCAAGAGAGTCAATTAGAAAACCCAAACAGAAATTTAGTTCATAAACATGACTAAATCAAACATAAACATAGAATTTAACATAATCTAAATCAAAAGATAAAGAAAAGAACTCTAGGTTTTTGTTTCTTCTCTAGCCTCCTTGCTTAATCTGATCTCCTCCCTTAAAAATGTCATTAAGGAAGCTTTTATAGATCGTAATTCATTTTTTCATGAAAAGACAAGATTACCCCTGAAAATTCCCCTAAATTGTGTTTCCGTACGGACCCTAGCGTTGGGGCGCCACGGGATAGCACTGGGGCGCTGAAATAAGTCTCAAAACACGTTTATGGAAAATTGATGGCGCTGGGGCGCTAAAATGTAGCGCCTAGGCACTACAACCCACATCAAAACATGATCTCTGTTTCTCGGCAGCACTGGGGCGCTACTTTGCACAGAATAAAACTGACTCATTTTGAACAGCCAGCGTCAGCTCATCGTATTTTAATCATAACTCCTTCAATATAACTCTGAATTCAATGTTTCAAAAACCTATGGAAAGCTAAGAGAAATATATACAACTTCTATGTCTAGAAGTATTTCCAGAAAGTGAATAAATCCTAATCAAAATTCAGCTTAAAGTCTCAGACTTTCGTTATAGAACATAAACGACGTGTGTTGAGCATCTTTAATGTAGTATCTTCAACACATAATGTCTTGAAACTCCACAATAAACACTAAATCCATCTTATTCATCATATTTAACATGTTTCTGCTCATTTCACTCCATATTATATACTTGACCATTAAAACCTAAAACAAAAAGAAAACAAGCGTAAATCTGCACTAAAAAAATCCTAAATAACTAAAAACACAACCTAAAACAATCTCTAAAACAAACCTAAAATGACCCTAATAGGTGTTGAACCTCCATTTGAGCCATGATGCTTGTAGGGGTGCACTGCGGCACGTGTGGTCTAGAGGAGAGCCCTTGGGCTCTCTGACTTAAGGCGGGCCACGACTCTTAGGCCTTGGCCGCAGCGCTTGAATGGCTTTTGAGCCCCAGGAAGGGCTTGAGTGCGGGAACTAAAACCTAAGGGCTCGAGATCGATTCTACTACCCAGTTTAGTAGAATTCAACATCCCAGAGGCTAGGACTCAGTCCAAAAGCCTTTATTAGCTCGTTAATGATGGGATTCTATATTATGGTTATGACTAGGTTATCGCTAGTGGCTCAGAACCGGGATCATGCTCAAGTGTCATTCTTATTATACATTGCACTCGAACCTGAGGTAAGAAAACTGCACCCAGTACATGTTAAATGTGATTATCTGCGTGGTTAGGGATCGGCCTTGTTAAGGAACATGCTCATTACTGCATTTGTATTTAATTTGCTGAGATATATGATTAATATGTATGAATACTTGTATTATTTGAAGTATTTATTATCTGGTTGATTAATGTGATTATGAACAGGGCCTAGGCTCTTGAGAATGAACATGATTATGAGTATGTCTGTGATTAGTTGATTAAGCATGCTTGAATGTTCTGTTTTGGGATAACTGTTAAAAGATGTATGCTTGTTTGCATTAATTGATTGAAAAGCCTTGACTCATAAGTCAAGGGCGGCAATAGTGCTGAGCGCTGGTTGATATGGTTAGGCCTAATCTGGAGCACATTATACGTTTGTCTGACCCAATGGTCGGGGAAAATTATAGCGCCAGGTACGCTGGGCCAGCTCTAAGGCTAGTTATACAGAGGATAGGGAACAGGCCCCCGGGATGACTCATTACTCCCATATCCTAGGGCGGTGGGCCCCAATATGACTTATTAATCATTTATTTAGGGAAACGAGCCCCTTTATGACATGGTAGTCATTTATTTGTAATTTTATGCATGCATGAGCAGGTTATTACTGCTGGGGATGCTAGATATGCATCTGGAATCTGTATTTATTGTTCATGCATATGTTTAAGTTTTCTTGCTAAGCCTTGGCTCACAGGTGCTATGTGGTGCAGGTAAAAGGAAAGAGAAGTTGGACCAGCCATGAGTTGGAGAGTTTTGATGGCGGCGTGTACATATGTGGCTACTCGACCACCAAGAAAGAACTAGAGTTGTACCCCTTATTTTCCCACGTAGGTCAGCTGGAAGCAACTTTTGAACTGTAGTAGACCTTTTAAACATCTGTTTATGTTATTTTGGGATCCCATGTGTAAACATAAATATTTTTAATGAGAAGTCAACGTTTCCTTTGACCAAATTTTTTAACCCTAAACCTTGTCACTAACCTTAGTTACATGTTTTTAACCAAGGGACTTGATTAGCAAGTCTGGCACTATTTAAAGTACACAACGTAACGATCCTAGATTAGGAGGACGTTACAGAGAATGTCTCAGTTGTTCCTCAAAGGAAGTTTCCACCCAAGTGTCAAGACCTTGGGATGTTTACAAATCCATGCACCATTTTGTAAAATCAGGTTTCATCATTGTATGATAGATTTAGGAGCACCTATTAATGTATGTCCTATTCTATTTGTGCTTCCTTAAATCTAGGGTTATTAAAAGAAACTGGTGTTATTATTCGATTGGCTAATCGCACTAATGATTATCCCCTAAGGGTAGTTGAAGATGTTTTGGTGCAGGTTCAATTTGATAAAAAGAACAAAGCTGGATGTCAAAGTATGGGTTCTTACAATAGAATTTGATGACGTTATAAAATTCAATGTGTTGAATTCTATTGATAAGTACAAGAGGAAGAAGGTTATGTTAAATGACCAAACATAACAATTATGACCACATCATTCAGTCGAGCTAACGACATTAAACAAAGCACTTGCTTGAGTTTTTCGTACCATTTACTTTTATTTTGCATTGATTTTTATTTATTTATGCCTTGAGGAAAATGCTTAAATTAAGTGTGGGGGAAGGGAAAACTGGCTGTTTTATTTTTCTTTGTCATTTCTTTAGTTTATTTTTATTGTTTAGTTGTTTTTAGTGTCATTTTTTAGTTTGTTTTTAGGTTGTCATAAAAATGGTTGTGTTGAAAGACGTATGTCGATGATAAAACTTTTGATTGAGATAAGAATATTCCTAGTAACTTGATAAATTTTGCATAAATTGTGTGCTTAACTCTTGTGTGGTTGTTACTTAAGCTTGATCTTCAATGTTTAAACATAATGCGTACAATTGGATTTACCTTTTTCCTAGTGTTTGGAAAGATTTATGCATGCTATTACCTATATATAGTCTCAACCACACTAGAAATCATTGATTAATTGTTTGAAGCAAAATCATAAGTACACATGATTTGGAAGATAGTTAAGGCAAATTATTTGAATCATTTGAGCCTTTTAAGCTTACCTATGATATCTAATTCCCTAGTTTCCCATTTTTAAGCCACAATGACTAATCTTTTATTCAATCAATCCAATATCTAAACTTTTCCAGCTTGAAAATTTTATCTCTTCTCGTGACCTATTATGCCATGGTTTTATATGAATGTTTTATTTTGTGGGATGAGTTTTGTATTGTAAGAAAGAGAAGTTGTATTGGTTTTGGGGTTGTAATGTGAAAATATATGATCTACTATTTCTCCCAATGAGTTGAATTGAAAAAAAAAACTGCAATGAGAAATAATGAAAAAAAAAAGAGAAATTTTGCAAAAGTACAAGTGTGGGGGAAATAGTAAGATCAATTGGGAAAGAAGAAAATGGAAAGATTATGTATTTTTGAAATGTATGAGAAATTTGTGGGAAGATCTAGAGAATAGAATAAATATAGGTTGTCGTGTGATTTAAGCTTAAATATTCATTTTCCCATCTATCTTTAACATTAGTCTTACATTACAAGCTTTTAAAGACCTTTTAATTCTTGTGTGTGTTTATATTAATGGAGAATAATTGGTTAATGTATATGGAGTGGATACTTTTCATGATAAATATTTTATATATAAGAGACTTTGAAACATATTTTGGCATTTATAAATTGATTCGGGTGCATGTGATTTGGTAAGTTTGATTGTGCATAATCATAATGAGATCGAGTTTAAGTGCTGACTGGGCATTGAGTTGAAATTCTAAGAAATGTGGAATTCAGATTTTTCCTATGACTTATTTGTTTGATCAATTATTGAGACAAATAACGCTTTCGAAAAAAATCATTTCTTATGTTTTATTTCTTTATGTGTTTAATTTTTATTTTGTTTGCTCGAGGACAAGCAAATGTCAAGTGTGGGGGAATTCGATAAGTATCGAATTTGTCTATTTTTAATTCATTTTTCTTATTTGATTATGCACTTAATGATTTTTTTATATTTATTTAATAAGTTTATTTTGTGTTTTTAGGACTTCCAAGACATTTGGGTGAAAAATAATTAATTTGGGATGTTTTACAAGCAATAGTTAAGCTTGGAATTACAAGTCTGAAATTTCATACTTGATTTTGATAAAATTTCAATACTCTTTTAAAAATATTTCAATAAATAAAAATTTTAGAACTTTTGCTTAGCTTTCCATAGCTTTTTAATCGTCCAATTCTGAGTTATATTAAGGAAATTATGGTTAAAGTATCGACAGTGGCTACAGCTGAAGAAAACTAAAAAAATTGCTACGGCCGCGGCCAGCCTTATTCCAGGGCGCGTCTTAGGGGACAAAACGTAGTGGCCGCGGCCAAAAATGTCCCAGGCCACAATTGGAGCACGATATTTTGGAAAAACATGTTCTAGTGGCCGCAGCCGTCAAGAAACACTGGTCACAGTGGGCGATCGATTTTCCTTAATTTTTTTAATTTTAAATGTATTTTTTAAAGGACTATAAAAGACGTTAGGGTTAACTTTTAATATAACTTTAGATTGCGAATTTTAGAGGCTAGAGCAGCAGAGGAGGAGAAAAAAACATCATCATCATTATCTTTATTCTTCAATCTTGTTTTTCTTTTTTCTCAAAACTTCTTTATTTTCATTGAATATTTATGTTTGTGAATAAGAATTTTTTTATGGAGTATTTTTCTTTGTAGTTGAGGGTTATTTCAAAACCCTAGACAAAGATCTTGAATGCATTGATAAATCTTATTCTATATATTCTCTTATAATAAATTGCTCCTATTTTTCTACTCGAATGTCATGGATCTTGTAAAATCTTGTTTAGATGACTGCTAATTAGGGTTTTACATTATTCTATTATCATATTAGGATTGCTATTCACCTAATAGTTTAGGATTGTAAGTAGAGTGACAAATTATAATTAAGATATTGTGATGGGTATCTTGATTGTGATGGAAAATAGAACCTAGGTTAAACGAATTGCATGATTAATGAATTTGTTGCCTAGATTAACATGTTTCCATAGAGTGTAATGTTTTTCCTAGGTTAAATAGATCACATGCTTAATGAGTTTATTGCTTGGTGAAAATGGTTAATTAAGAGTGCTTCGCTTTAATTAATTATAATAGGAAACTGAGATAATTGACTGCTTAAGTGTTATCTATGGGGTTAATAGTTTAATTGGGAATAAGGAAATATTATTTATCTTAGTTGATAAGTTGATTGTCGAAGATGGAGAACAACTCTTGAATATTTCTTTAAAATCACAGTTTCCTTAGTTCTTAAAATGTTACTCTTTAATCTTTATTCTTTTTAATCTTCATTTATTTTATGTTTACTCTGTAAAAACGAAACCCCTTAGTTAATTTCTGTTTATTTCTTATTTTGAATACTAATTAGAATCACAGTCCTCGTAGGTTCGACCCTTATAAATGATTAAAGTTAATGATTAAATTTGGTTCAACATACGACACACACCAGTTATATTTTGGAACTGAAAGGTTATTGAGCTCAAATTCATAAATTAGTTTATAAATTAACTTTCACTAGTAAAGTTAATAACACTTAAGGAAACAAGAAATAGTTAAAGAGGTAAAGCAGTGATCTTATCCCTGCTTTATTTATGAACCATTAATAGATGATTGAATTGTATGTAATGATTAAATTGATGGATGCTTTTTATCTTTAAAAATACTCTATAAATAAATGTCTATAATTGTAAGAGTGCAGTCTCATATTTTTAGTGGAATAATATTGAGATTAATAATTTAAGGTTATTATATTAAAGATATTTAATTAATAATCTAAATTTATTGGAGCTTGAAATTATAGGTAGGTCCACAATGTGGCTCTATCAACACTATTAAAGCTAAGAGTTGAAAATTGGGAAAATCAGTGAAAATGCATATTTGGAATAAATTTGTTCTTCAGGGCAAATATGTAATTGAGATTAATTAATTAATTAAAATTTTAAAATTTTATAAATAATAAAAAGAATTAATTTTGAATTAATTTGATTTTGTTTATTTAAATAATGTGAAAAATAAATCTATAATTCAAATTGGATTTGAATTGGTTTAAAATTTATTCAATAATTAAAATATTTATCTGAAAAGGATGGTTATCAAATTTTAGATATTTTATCTATTTTGTAATAAATAGATTATTGAATAATTATTAAATAAAAGTAGTTAAGACATATGCCCTGAAAAAGACATGTGACACACGCCGATTACAGTACTGTGATTGGCGTGTAATTGAGTATTAGACTCAGACTTGGCTATTTATTTATTTAATAATTATTAATAATCATATGGTTTTTATTTTTTTATTTTGAATTTAATTTATTTATAAAACTATCTGATAGAAAAGAGATTTTAGAGTCTTCCAAGTTTAAGATTTTATGTTTTTCGGAGACAGAGAAAGATATCATATTTTCTTCTCTAATCTGAAAAATGATCTTAGACTTAAAATTCTAAGATCTCATGTGTTGAGAATATCTTGTGAATCACTAAAAATTCCACTATTACTCTAAGTTCCCACACACATCTTGAAGCGTGGAGAACATTTTGGAAGATCGTGGTCTGAGTACCTGAAGACTACTAAGATTGGATGTTCATTGGAGATACGAAAAGATACCAAGGAATCTTGATAGTTCATCAACTTGTAAAATTCTTAATATTTTCTATTTCATTGATTAATGTATGTATATTATTGGATCCATTATTTAAAGATTGTTTAATTTTTTTTTTTTAAATTACTTGGCCACCCCGTGCATTCCGCTGCGCACATGGTAAACATGTTACCAACATGAAGCACATGCTCACAACATTTCTTCCATTATCTGAATTGTCCACTCCAATTTCCCATCGGTCCGAGGGTGAAAAGCCTTGCTTAGCCTCAACTGGGTTCCTGTATCTTGCTGCAAGCTTTCCCAGAAGCCAAACGTAATTCTTGGGTCTCTGTCCGAGACTATCGATACTAGTTCTTCATACAATCTCACAATCTATTTCACATAAAGCCTTGTGAACTGATCCAAGGTATATGTCATTCTTACTGAAGAAAATGAGTTGATCTTGTGTGATAATCGAAGACTATCCGCTCGATGTCATGTTTTTGACAAAGTACTTGGCAGCCCGACCACAAAGTCAATCATGATCTCTTCTAATCTCTAGACTAGTATTGGTAATAGTTGCAATAATCCCTCATGTCTTTGGTGTTCTTCCTTAACTTGCTGACATGTTAAGCATTTAGCCAAAAACTCACAATACGCCAAATAGAACCTACAACTTCGCTTGCTAGCATCAGTTTACAATGTGAACCACCACTATTGATGATCTCATGTCAATAGTGTTAGTTTACAGCCGACTCTACTATTAACGAACATCGTCGGTTACTAAATTGATGCTGGTACATGAGCCTCAATAGTTTCGGTTCACAACTGACACTTCTATGCAATTGAAGCGCTGTGTTTCATTATTAGTAACAATCGGTTAAGAACCGATGCATCTGAGCCAAACGACGTCGGTTTATTATCAGTAGCGTCGATTGTAAATCAACGCTAAGCTCGATATAGGGAAAATTTTGTTTCATCTTCCTCATTCCCTCCAATCGCCTCAAAATAATTTTGCAGAGGCGACTGCGAACCCAACCACTAAGAGCCACCTCCCAACCACCGAGAGCCCCTCCCGACCCTCGATAGCCACCTCCTGACCACCAGTGGCCCTTTGGACCTTGAAACTCCTCGCCTTCACCCTTCCCTCACCGCCGAGGGCCCCTCCCCCACGACTCTGCCCTCCCCCACGGCTCTGCCAACTCCACAGGGCTCCGCCATCCCCCACAACCCTTCTCGCCTTCTCTTGTTGTAGCACACCAATTTTTGTTATTTTATTAATTTATGTGCTTTATTTTATTATTAATTATTAAGTGTTAGAAAAATATTTTTAATTGTTGGAATTGTTTGGTAGGATTAACGTGAATTTACTTTTTGTTAATTGTTTTATTTTTAAGAGCTTCATTGAGTTTTGGTTGGGTGCACTAAGGTACATGGTTAGTAGAGATGCACTTGAATACTTGTGTGTGTGCATGTGCATGGTTGTATGGTGAACATGCAATAGTTTTTCCCATGCATTATATCTTTTATTTTATTTTATTTATTTAAGTTATTAAAAAGAAAAGGAAAAGGAAAGAAATAGGGAAATAGATTGGTGTGTAGAAGAAAAGGAAATAGAGCGAACTTCTTTTTCCATTTATTTTAAATTTTTAAATCAATAAATAAAAATAAGGTAAGGAAATTTCCGGTATTGGTTGTCTTGTGGTAATTTGGAAAGTTGGAAGATTGGGAATGAGTGTGAATGGCCTTGTGGCTCAAGCATAGATATAGAGGGGGAGTGATGGGGTAGTCAGTCAAGGCAAGGGATTTAGTTTCCTTTTTTGTGCTCCATTACTTGAATTGAGGGGAAAGAATCAAGGAGAAGGGGGGGGGGGGGGGGGGGGATTGGGTTTTGAATGAGGATATCTCCTCTTAGGGTTTTATACGGGAAAGAGAGAATAGAGAACCCCACTTTGGAGTGCTAGCCGACTATACAAGGGTAGAGAGAGAGGGCTCGACAAGAAGGAGAGGAAGAGGGAAAGAAAGAAGAGAAAGGAGGAGGATGTAAAGCGCCCTAAACTATTACTTTATAAATATGTCACTAAACTCATAGATAATAGAAAAATATCACTTAAAGGATGAACTCAGTAGGGCCTTGATAAAACATGCAAGTTTGGGCCCAATAGTTAAAATAAATAAAAATGAAGAATTCTTATGCAATGTTAAAAAAAAATGAAATAAACATTTAAGTCCCACTGACGTAATTAAAAATAAAAATTCATACCATAGTTTCTTTAAATGTCGACGCTCATATTGATCGTTTGTTCGTTCATAGGAAACCCCCATGCCATACATACTTAGATGTCGGAACTCCCCATATCACAGCATGTGCCAAAGATAAACTCTATTGTTTACCTGAAAGGGGGAAAGTAAGGGCTGAGCTAAAAGCCCAGTAAGGAAGTACAACAATATCAAAGAAAAGACAAGAAGGACATGTATAATAAAATAGGGTAGTACATAACATCATCATACTCATATTTCATAATTATGAACGAAGTCATAGTCATACATCATAAACATGCTCTTTGTGATCATTGTTGTGACTGTTACAGTTGTTGTGGTGGTTATGATTGTTGTGATTATTGCCAATCATGGCCGGGGGTCTAGGTCTTTTGTCATTGCCACTGCTCTTCCCTTCAAGGGCCTTCCTCTTATTGCCCTCATGGAGGCCCTTGTTTCTGTTGGCCTCCCTTCTTGCAGCACTAGCCTTCCATATACAGTCCTCCAAGTACGCCGCTTCAAGTGCCTTATCAAAACCTCAGCATAACTAACTACCTCAGCACTGGTCATCTTGACATCTCTAGCAATCATCGTCTTAAGTCCTCTCATAAACCTTTGGACCAGCATGCCTTCAGTTGGTACTATTTCAGGTGCACACCTAGCCAACCTGCCAAACTTTAGTGTGTAGTTGGTAACGTAAAGGTTCCCTTGGACCAAAGTCACGAACTCGTCCACTCTGTAGCCAATACAGCTACATTGTAGTACTTCTTGCTAAATGCTTGAACAAAGTCTACCCAGGTCATAGTGTTCAAGTCACGAGTCTGCTTCACCATGTCCCATCATATTCTTGCATCCAACTTGAGTAGGTGAGTTGCACATGAAACCCTTTGATGATCGTTCATCTCCATGTGGTAAAAGATTGCTTCTAGTGACTTCAACCAATCTTCTGCTACCATAGGGTCAACTTTCCCTTCAAAACTAGGTGGGGCTTGCTTCCTGAAATGCTCATAGACTGGCTCAAATCCATAAGCCATAGGCAATGGTATAGGTGGTGGTACTAGAGGCTCATGCTGTGCCACCGGTACCTGGGGTGCTTGGGGTACTTTTCTAGCTTGAGCCAACTCCTCGCTCCTTTGCCTCAACTGTTCCCTGAATCTTGCTATCTCTGCAGCCAAATCCATTGTCAGTGCAGCTAGGGCTACTGGTTGGGCTGGTGTCATTCTCAAATCAGGGATTTTTGCAGCGTTAGGACTTGCAGAGGCACCTCTTCCTCTGCCTCCCCTTATTGACATTATGAAATTCTAAGGCACCAAAAGAAAGTCATAAGAGAGGATAAATCACATAATGGTTTGATTTCTTATAGTAATCATACATTCCCATATCCACACCATTTAGAGTTTGCAAGAGAGAAAATATTAAACCATAATATCCAATTTTTCTCAAAATTACCCCATAAATTCAAACATCCAACAATGTGTTTAAATAAAACCATAAAAGAATCCATAAGTTTTTAAGGGTTTTTAAAACAAGTCCCATTTCATTTGTTAAAATTTATTTAAGGAAAATTGAGACAGACTCTAGTCCTCGATCGCGGACTCGTCCCTTGAGCTGTAATCGAAGATGAATTCCAGAATGTGGAAGTAGTCAGGAGCACTAGCCAATGTCCTCATCCTAGCGCTTGCTTTCGGTATGGTGTGCATTACTTCTTGACGTGCCATATCCCCTTCCAAATCATGCACCGTCTCGAATCGCTCCTCCATCTCTCTGTCGTCCTTCTTTACCATGACCGCCTCCAAATGACTAAAATCGTAATTGTCTACGAGGTCATAAATTGTGTATTTGAACGTGTTGAAGTCCAAATTATCTTGGATGACGTCGTGCCATGCCATGGTCAACTAAAGGAGAGCCTCAAGATATATAGACAGTGATTCCCTCAGCACTCAATATTGCTCAATGGGCCAAAGCAACGCCTCTCTCTTGTTAATCAATCCTTGGATACGATCGCAATCTACCGCTGTCGTTTTCAGTACGGCGATGCTCCAATCGTCGTGATCCTCATCGAGTTGTACCTTAGGTATAGCGCATATCTCTTTCAGTAATTGTTTCTTAGTTGTCCTAATAATAGGAGGCATCTTTCTGAGCTGCAATTACAAAACTACAAAATTTAAAAACAAGAAAAATAGATAACATTTAAAGCAAGTACTTATGACACGGTGAGGTGAGATTTTTCCGTCTTTAGCATGTATGGGGAGGGTCCTTTGAAACATGAACAACCTGTCTCTGATACCAGTTGTAAAGCGCCCTATTCTATTACTTTATAAATACGTTACTAAACTTGTAGATATTAGAAAAATATCACTTAAAGGATAAACAAGGTGGGGCCTTGATAAAACATGCAAGTTTGTGCCCAATAGTTAAAAAAAATAAAAACGAAGTATTCTTATGCAATGTTAAAAAAAATGAAATAAACGTTTAAGTCCCATTGACGTAATTAAAAATAAAAATTCATAACATAGTTTCTTTAAATCTTGATGCTCATATTGATCGTTTGTTCGTTCATAGGAAACCTCTACGTCCTACATACTCAGAAGTCGGAACTCCCCACATCACAGCACGTGCCAAAGAGAAACCCAATTGTTTACCTAAAAGGGGAAAAGTAAAGGGGTGAGCTAAAAGCCCAGTAAGGAACTACAAAAATATCAAAGAAAACACAAGAAGGACATGTATAATAAAATAGGGCAGTACATAACATCTCATACTCATATTTCATAATCATGAATGAAGTCATAGTCATACATCACATTCACACATCATAAACATGCTCTTTGTGATCATGGTACCTCTGTTGTCCATGTCACATCTTGAGGTAAACAATATAACATGGGATGGTAAAACCTCCTCTATGAGGTAAACAGGATCTCATGTCCTTGAATAACCTCGGCTCGTCCGCCCTTTGAGTTACGTCATATCCTTAACAACTCCTTTGTTGTGTTGCATTTAGTACGCTAGCAACATTTTCTTTTCATTCATCAAACAAACACATGTAATACAGTTCACATCATAACATATAAAATGCATGTTTCATCACACTTGTCATAACATATCAAGATAGAATTTTACTTTTCCATAACACTTGGCTTATCATCAAAACATAGCATCTTCATTCCCATAGCACATTATTTCTTGTAACATACAAGTCTTACCATTTCATAGCATAAACATAGAAAATTCTATCTAACTTCCTTACCTCAGGTCCAAGCATAGTATAATCAAACGTTTGTCTCTTAGAATCATGTAAGAATACTCATGTCCAACACACATACCCCACATGCACACGTGGCACAAGTTGCACTACAATTGCAAACATACAATAATTTTACATAAAATCATAAAAGAATAATGCTAATTCTACCTATTAATCATTCATGGTTACAACATAAAAATCACATGTTTGGATAATAGGCGTATTTTTTAACGTAAAAAAATATTTGCATGTAACATGCATACGTGAGATCGTTCTTAAAATTTAACGTTTGAAAATGATAATTTCTACATGTTTATTTATTGTTTTTTTTCTAAAAAATCAGCAAACATATTTTATTTACCATCTAATTATTTCTTTAATCACACAATTGTCATACAACACTTTATTATAAAATAATTCATTTAGCCTTTTATAATTTCTCATGAAATAATAATTCCATATATTATTTAATAGCATTTTAAAAATTATGAAAAATTTGTAGTTACTTATAATGACTAAATAAATTTCTTGTATTCTTTTAGAAAATAAATTTATTTATCTAAAAAATCTGTATATTTACAAATGTGAAAATACATAAATAATGTGTGGAAAATTACATTTTCATATATACAATCTAAGACTTAATCTATTGAAGAGTATGACTAACTTATCTTAATTTAAAAGACATTTTTCTTTTAATAAACCAAAATTCCAGCAAGCTAATTATTTGTTTAAAATCACAAAATGAATTTTAAACCATATTCTTTTCATGTTTAAAATAAAAAAATAAAAAAACTGCATATAAATATAAGTGTGAAAATACATATTTAGATTTTGAAAAACCACATTTATTATATTCATGGCTTTAGATTTAATTTATTTGATACATTTATTTTACTTTTCTCATTTAAAAGATACTTTCTTCCTATTAAACAAAATTTTCAATCAACTATTTTATTTAATTAAAAGCACACACTTGTATCATCCACTATATTTTCTTTCATAAAATAACAAAAAAAAAACTGCATGTATTTAGTTTGATAAAAATCTCATTAACATTTGAAATAAAATGTCATTTTTGTTTATATAAAATCAAACACCACTTTGTAGCATCACTTGTGCATTTCAAAAACATTTATTTACCATTTCCATCACAAAAAAAAAAAACAGCAAGAATAAAATCACCTAATCATGTTTAAACAACGCTTATAGAATACCTTTAACAATTAACCCTAACATCCTCTTTAACTTGTACACCACAATATTGAAATTAGCATGTAATTTAATCAACACAAAACCAAACACCAATTGTGACCCTAGGCCGAAACCTCCATAATCAACATCTCATATCTCCTTTGCATTTCACAAGAATATTTAAGAGACAACATTTCCTAAAATAGGTCAAACAAAAACTTAAGCCCTATTATGTGTCTATGAACATTCTTGCATGCTTTTACATAAAAATAAAAAAAAAATCATAGCAACATATCATAGGAAAACCCTAGATGTCACAACATCAGGGAAAATGGGCATATTTCTATCATGAAAACAAATCAATAACAAAGCTAAACAAAACAAAATATTCTTGCCAAACACCAACCCACATTCGAACCATAACCTCACCTAGAAATCAAAACAACCATAGATTGAGGGAGAAATCAAATACCTCTCTTGATAGCACTCAAGAACCCAAACAATGGCCACCACCTTGATCCAACCCCCTAGGGATTTTCAAATACACCACACCTAAAAGAAAAAAACAAAAACATGATCTTAGATTCAAGAAGAGGTGGAAACTATCAAAAACACTATAAACCAAATACTTACCCTAGGGATTTCGAAATCTTCTTCTTCTTCTTTCTCTTCTTTCTTTCTCTACTTGCTCGTGCTCTCTCTCCCCCTCTCCCTTTCTCTCTCTAGCCTCTCTCTCTCCTCCTCCTCTATGCACATGGCAGCCACAAGAGCATCCAAACTCTTCTTTTTATTTTTCTTTCCCTTTTATTTAACCTAAGAGAAAAACCTAGCCTAATGAAAATGGGAAAGTTTCCCAAACCATTTCTCCTAATTTTCAATAAAATGATAATTAAATGGAAAATATATCAACAATCCCTTTACTCAAAATAGCTAAAGGCATCTAATTCAATTTATTTAAATTTCAAAACTAAATAGGGAAAAAAATCCCCCATTTCCCACTCTTTTCCCACGCCCTCTCTATATTTCTTCCTTTTTTATTTTCTTTTTAATTTCTTAAATAAATAAAATAAAGAGAAAATTATGTGTAGGAAAAACTATTGCATGCTCACCATGCACATGCACACACCCAATTGCTCAAGTGCATCACTACTTACCATGCACCTTGGTGCATTCAACCAAAACTCATTCACTCACAAATCAAAATAATTAAACAAACAATTAACAAAAACAAATTCACGTAATTTCTACCAAACAATTAAAAATTAATTTCCTAACACTTAACAATTAATAATAAAATAAAGCACAAAATTAATTAAACTATTTTTTTTTTGTGTGTGCCACAATATACCTCCTTAAAAGAAATTTTGTCCCAAAATTCTTTCTTACCAAATAACTCCGGGTCTCTTT
Organism: Humulus lupulus; assembly: GCF_963169125.1. Classification (NCBI taxonomy): domain Eukaryota; kingdom Viridiplantae; phylum Streptophyta; class Magnoliopsida; order Rosales; family Cannabaceae; genus Humulus; species Humulus lupulus. The sequence continues at coordinate 62,504,576 of NC_084795.1, read as the reverse complement.
CTCTCAGGTCTTCCTCCAGCTCTCATGTTACTTCTCTTTCTGTGCTATTCTCCCACAGGACCTTAACTAATGGAATCCTTTTGGATCTCATTTCCTTGGTTCCCTTTTCGATGATACGCTCTGGTTGTTCATCATATCTCTGGTCCTGCTTCAGCCGTATCGGCTCATAACTCAAAACATGAGAGGGATCCGACACATACTTATGCAACATCGAGACATGAAAGATGTTATGTGTTTTAGCTAGTGCTGGGGGCAGTGCTAAGTGGTACGCAACTTGCCCAACTCTGTCCAAAATCTCAAATGGACCTATAAATCTCGGGCTCAATTTCCCTTTCTTCTTGAAACGCATAACACCCTTCATTGGCGAGACTTTTAAGAACACAAGCTTGCCAAATGAAAAACTCGATGTCCCCTCTCTTAAGGTTTGCGTAGCTCTTTTGCCTACTTTGAGCAGTAAGCATCCTTTGGCAAATCTTCTCAATCGCCTCGCTGGCTTCCCTAAACACCTCGGGGCCTAAAATCTTCTTCACCCCAACCTCTTCCCAGTGCAAGGGAGATCTACATTTGCGTCCATAAAGAATCTCATAGGGAGCCATCTTAATAGTGGAATGATAGCTATTGTTATAGGAGAACTCGATCAGGGGTAGATACCGACTCCAAGACTCCAAAAAGTCCAAAGAAAAACATCTCAACATATCTTCTAGAATTTGAATAGTCCTCTCAGACTCCCATTGGTCTATGGATAAAAAGCAGTACTGAAGTTCAACCTTGTACCCATAGCTTTTTGCAATCCCTTCCAAAATTTCGATGTGAATATTGACCCTCGATAAAAAATAATTGACTTTGGAACCCCATGAAGTCTCACTTTCTCGCTCACGTATAACTTTGCATACTAGTATGCCGAGTAGGTGGTCTTAACTGGTAGAAAATGGGCAGATTTAGTGAGCCTATCCATTATTACCCAAGTAGAATCATGGTGTTTTGTGGTTCTAGGTAACCCTACCACAAAATCCATCATGATGTCTTCCCATTTCCATTTTGGAACATAAAGTGGCTGAAGTAGCCCTGCTGGCCTTTGGTGCTCTGCTTTGACTTGCTGACATATCAAACATCTAGCGACAAACTCAGCAACATCTTTCTTCATTCCAAGCCACCAATACAACACCTTAAGGACTTGGTACATCTTTGTCGACCTTGGATGTAAGGAATAAGGTGTTGTATGCACCTCCAACATAATACTTTCCTTAATATCATCGTTGTTAGGCAGACAAATCCTATCCTTATATCGTAGCAATCCACCGTTAGACATAGTGAAGTCACCGCTACCACTTTTCTGTACCAAAGCCTCTTACTTCATTAGGGCTTCATCCACTTTCTGCCATCCTTTAATCTGTTTCAATAGAGAGGACTATAGAGTAAGGTTTGCTAGGCCTCCTGTTACAAACACAATACCAGCATTTATAATCTTTTTATGTAGAGGTGTCTCTATCGTGCTCAGAGCTGAGACGCTCCCATGTCCTTGCCTACTCAATGCATCGGCCACCACATTGGCCTTGTCTGGGTGGTATAGAATCTCACAATCATAGTCCTTTACTAATTCTAACCACCTCTATTGCCTCATTTTCAGCTCTATCTGAGTGAAGTACTTCAGACTCTTGTGATCAATGTAAATTTCCCACTTATCCCCATAAAGGTGATGTCTCCATATTTTCAGTGCAAACACCACTGCGACTAACTGAAGATCATGGGTGGGATAACGTTGCTCATAGTCCTTGAGTTGCCTTGAAGCATAGGCTACCACCTTCCTATTCTGCATCTACACACAACCTAAGTCGTTCTTAGACCCGTCATAATACACCACAAATTTTCCACCCTCTGTGGGACCACAAAGGATAGGTGCAGAGATCAACTTATCCTCCATAGTCTGAAAACTTTCTTCACACTTCTCCGTCCATGTGAACTTTTGGTGCTTACGGTCCAAGTTGGTCAAGGGTGTGGCAATCTTTGAAAAACCCTAAACAAACTTATGGTAATAACCCCCTAACCCTAAGAAGCTTCGAGCCTCTAAGGCATTCTTGGGTTGGGGCCAATCTCTAATGGCCTTGATCTTTGTTGGATCCACTACTATTCCATTATTGGACACTATATGTCCTAGGAAAGTCACTTGTTCCAACCAAAATTCACACTTAAAGAACTTAGCATAAAGTCGATGTTCTCGTAGTCTATTTAGCGTCAACCTCAGGTGCTCCTCATGTTGTTCCTTAGTCTTTGAGAAGATAAGGATATCATCTATAAACACAACTACGAATTTATCCAAGTAGTCCTTACATACTCTGTTCATCATGTCCATGAATGCCCCTGGAGCATTAGAGAGTCCAAAAGACATCACTGGAAACTCATAATGCTCGTAGCAAGTTCAAAAAGTTGTCTTAGGAATATCTCCTTCCTTTACCTTCAGCTAATGGTACCCGGATCACATATCAATCTTTGAGAACACTGCTGCCCCTTGCATGTAACGACCCACTAATCTAGACTATTTGGACCATTAACGAATCTATACATAACACTTACATTTTTGCGGAAATACCATAATTTTATTGAAACTTGTGGAAACAAAGGTTACTTTCATAAAATAAGTAGGATATGGGTACCCATTGTCTTTAAAACAAAAATAACTTAAAAACTAAAAAGAGTTACATAGAAAATGCGGAAAATACATTTAAAACCATAAAAGCATAAACAAGACTACATCCTCGAATCGAATAACGCTCGGCCCCTTGACTCCATTCACCATCGATACACATCCTCTAAGCGTCACGAATCTTTCCACCTCTAAAGCTTATTTCCTGCACATAAACAGAAAGGAATGAGCCTAATGCCCAGCAAGGAAAAATCTAACACATAGTCATAAACATAAACATAATTTCATAATAACGTAAAGACATATCATAACACATAATTCACTTATTATAATGGCCATTATTACTTGGGGTCCCATAGACTAAACAAGCATATGCCCATGGGATTAGTGGGGTCCTACTAGCTAAGTAGGTCATATGCCCATAACCCATTTGGGGTCTTGTTAGTCATATGGGTCATATGCCCAAGCCTACAAACATACACATATACATATCATAACACTTTTAATAACATAAATCATATAGATAACATAAGCACATAACATGTTGATTCTAGCCTATTTTCCTTACCAAAGTTACCGGGATTATGGACTGAGTTGGGACTTTTGGAACACTCCTAAAACCATAAGAAAGAGTGAGTCTAAAGAAAGGAGATGAAATGAAAGAGATGGAAAGAAAGACTAAACCATAAAAACATACTTACCAACTTATATGCTTAAGAGCTTGGATTCCCTAACCAAAATAAGAATAAGGTTAGGGGACTGAGTAGAAGGTTTTGAGAAAGGAAATAACATAAAATACAGAAAGGAACTAGAGTTTTGGGTTTACCTCAAAGATTTGCAAGATCAATCTAACCTTCACCGAAATACTATAGAACTCACTTCCCAAAGTGTTTGATAAGCTTATGATGTTTAAGCTTATAGTTTTTCCTCAAACCAAGTGTTTACACTCTCACACTCACTTAACACTAGCAGCTTCTGAACTTAGAGAAAATGGTGAATAATGGCTGGGTACTAGGTCCTATTTATAGAGTTTGGGAATGAAAATATCTTGATTTTACTTGAATAAAAATAATGGCTTTTTAGGTGAAAATCATTTGAATAATCGTTCAGCAGAGGCTGAAGACTCGTTCACAAGATGCTGGACTGTTGAAGGAGTTTGAATGGCTGAAAGGAAATGAATTCAAAAGAGTTTGAATCCATGCTGAAGGAGGCGATATATCGCCCCCTGTAGGCGATATATCGCCTGGGCCAGTATGCCCGAGGCGACCGTGCATCGTTTCGTGTTTTCCGTATCTACGTGCTGCGACATATCGCCCCCTATAGCTGCGATATATCGGCACACGCTGAATATTTAAACACGAAATTACACATTTTTAGCTAAGTTTGAATGGAGTAAACAGCCTTGACTAAGCCCTCAACGTACTCAAAGCTGCTGACTGACCCTATAACATTCAAACTTTACTCCTTATTATATTTAATCCTCAAAAATCTTAATCCTTAATTACCATTCAAAACATGTGCTTAAAATCCTATTGGTTGATGTCTAAACCTTATAATATAATAATATAATCCTTAATATCAGTCACATTAATCAAATCTTAGGTTATACTTAATATTCTTAAACTATAGGTTAAACTTAGAAAATCTATAAGTACTACTATGAGTGTCCAAATAACTCCCGGTCTGAACCAAAAATCCAAAGTAACAAAGATAATGCTATAAATACTATCATACTACTATCTATCTTAGCTAAGTAAAGTTCTTGGACTCTACAATTCTCCCCTACTAAAAAGAATTTCGTCCTCGAAATTTACTTATCACATAACTCCGGATACCGGCCTTGCATGTCCTCCTCCAACTCCCACATTGCCTCGCATTCAGAACTATTGCTCCATAGGACTTTGACTATAGGAAAGCTCTTAGACCGTAACTACTTCATCCATCTATCTAGGATGCTAATCGGTCGTTCCTCGTAACTTAAGTCTTTTTGGAGCGCTATCGTATCGTACTTGAGGACGTGAGATGGGTCTGACACATATTTGCGTAACATCGAGATGTGGAAGACGTTGTGACTATCGGCTAATGCTGGCGGTAGGGCTAGTCTATACGCAACTGTTCCCATTTTGTCCAATATCTAAAAGGACCTAAGAATCGGGGACTAAGCTTGCCTTTCTTTCCGAACCGCTTGACACTTTTCATAGGAGATATCTTGATCTCCAACTTGGAATTCCACATCACGTCGCTTGGTATCCGCATATCTTTTCTGACGGCTTTGAGCAGCCAGCATACGCTGTCTAATAAGCGTTACTGCTTCTTGAGCTTGTCTAACAGCTTCGGGCCTTAGAAGCTGCCTTTCTCCTACCTCGTCCTAGTGCAACGGTGATCGGTACCTTCGTCCATATAGCAACTCATAAGATGCCGTTCCGATCGTTGACTGGTAGCTGTTGTTGTACGAGAACTCGATCAGCGGTAAGTACTTGTTCCACGATCCTTCGAAATCAAGTATACACGCGCGTAGCATACCTCTAAGATCTGAATCGTACGCTTAAACTGCCCATCTGTCTGAGGATGGAAAGTTGTACTAAGGCTTAACTTAGTACCCATATCTATCTGTAAGTTTCTCCAAAATTTTGACGTAAATACTGATCCTCTATCTGACATTATCGTCTTGGGGATTCCATGCAATCGTACAATCTCTTGGATGTAGATGTCTGCATATTGGTCTGCCGTATAAGAAGTCTTAACAGGCAGAAAATGAGCCGACTTGGTTAGTCTATCTATGACTATCCAAGCAGAATCATGCTGCTTATTCGTCCTTGGCAGACCCGTCACGAAGTCCATGGCTATATCGTCCAACTTCCATTCCGGTATGCTAGGCGGTTGCAATAATCTTGCAGGGCGCTGATGCTCTGCTTTCACTTGCTGGCATACCAGACACTTAGACACATACTCCGCTATGTCCTTCTTCATCCCTGGCCACCAATAGACTGCCTTGATGTCATGAGTCATCTTGGTAGACCCTGGATGAACCGAGTATGGGGTGCTATGCGCTTCTTCTAGGATCGTCTTCTTAATACTTTGATCGTCTGGCACGCATACCCAATCCTTATATCTCAATAAACCTTGACTGGATATTGAGAAATCTGTAGTCTTGCCTTCTCTGACTGCATCCGTGTGTGTTGCTAGTGTGCTATCATGTCTCTGACCAATCCGTATGTCCTCTAGCAGATTCGATTGGATAGACAAGTTAGCCAGCTTGCCTACAGCCACTTCTATTCCGGCACTGATAAGCTCCTGCTGTAGCGGCTTTTCTATTCTGGATAAGGCTGCTAAGTTCCCATAGCTTTTCCGGCTGAGTGCATCGGCAACTACATTTGCCTTTCCCGGGTGGTATAGGATTTCGCAGTCGTAATCCTTTACTAATTCCAACCACCGGCGCTGCCTCAAGTTAAGCTCCCTTTGAGTAAAGAAGTACTTTAAACTCCTGTGGTCCGTATAAATCTCACACCGTTCTCCGTAAGGATAATGGCGCCAGATTTTTAACGCAAAGACCACCGCTGTCAACTCCATGTCGTGAGTTGGATAGCGTTGTTCATACTCCTTTAACTGACGTGAGGCGTAGGCTATCACCTTGTCATTTTTCATCAGTACGCATCCCAATCCTAACTTTGATGCATCACAGTAGACAACGAACTTATCGTTGGGTGTTGGGACACTAAGTACTGGTGTTGAGCAAAGCTTATGCTTAAGCAACTGGAAGCTTTCCTCACACTTATCATTCCAGTTAAACTTTTGTTGCTTCCGGGTCAGGTTGGTGAGTGGAGTGGCTATCTTAGAAAAGCCCTCTACAAACTTTCTATAGTAACCTGCTAGCCCTAAGAAGCTTCCTACTTCTGACGCGTTCTTTGGTCTAGGCCAATCCTTCACGGCTTCTACCTTCGATGGGTCTACTGCAACTCCGTCTTTTGATATGATGTGCCCGAGGAACGCCACTTGTGAAAGCCAAAACTCGCATTTCTTGAACTTCGCGTAGAGTTGGTGCTCCTTCAATCGCGTCAAAATCATCCTCAAGTGTTCCTCGTGCTCCACTTCATCCTTGGAGTAAATTAAAATGTCGTCGATGAACACCACGACGAATTTATCCAAGTAGTCTTCGAAGACCCTATTCATTAAGTCCATAAACGCGGCTGGCGCGTTAGTAAGACCAAAAGACATAACCAAGAACTCGTAATGTCCATAACGAGTCCTAAAGGCTGTCTTAGGGATATCTTCTCCCTTTACCTTGAGCTGATGATACCCGGACCGTAAATCGATCTTAGAAAATACAGTCGCGCCTCGGAGTTGATCAAACAAATCATCAATCCGAGGTAGCGGGTATTTGTTCTTAATTGTTACTTTATTCAGCTCACTGTAGTCTATGCACATGCGCATACTTTCATCCTTCTTCTTCATGAATAGTACCGGAGCTCCCCATGGTGAATGGCTTGGCCTAATGAAACCCAAGTCTAGGAGTTCTTGTAGCTGTGTCTTTAACTCCTTGAGTTCCGTAGGTGCCATCCGGTATGGTGCCTTAGAGATAGGCTCGGTGCCGGGTACTAATTCTATCCTGAAGTCTATTTCTCGATTTGGCGGCAATCCTGGCAAGTCATCGGGAAATACCTCTGGAAATTCTTGTGTAACTCGAACATCTCCATCCTTAAGTGGCGTCTCCCTTTCCACGTTCGTGCTGCTGGCTAAGAATGCTTGACATCCTTTCTCTATCCTTTGTTGAGCTTTGAGAGATGACATTAACGGGGTGCGTAATCCTGAAGTTTGTCCCATGAAGCATCGTCTCTGGCCGTCAGGAGTCTCGAACATCACCTTCTTGCGTTTGCTGTCGATCGTTGCGCCATGCCGTGCTAGCCGATCCATGCCTAGTATTACGTCGAAGTCCTTGATCACTAGCTCTATCAGGTCTCCTTCTAGTTCTATGTCCTCAATCTTGATCGGTACGCCTCGTACTATTCGTGATGATAGAACTACTTTGCCCGAAGGCAACTCGGTCACAAACCTAGTTCTAAATCTTTCACTAGGTTTGTCTACTTTTTCTATCATTCCTAACGAGATCTACGAGTATACAGCTACCAATCAAGTGATTCTAGAACATATACTATCGAGGATAGGATCTGACCTGTAAATCCTTAGCACGGGTTCCTCCTTGGGTCAATGCAAAGACTTTGGTCTGGAACCATCGTTTAATCCTTCTTCTCCTCACTAACATTCATCAGAATCCTTTCTATTTCGATTGCCGTTTCTAGAACATTGGCATAGGTAGTGGTTCCCAGGTTTGCTAACTTAACCCCTAATTCCATCTTTGGTCTAAGTCCTCTTGGTCAACCTCGTAAAGTCGGTTGGGACCAACTCTGGTGCAAACTTGACTAATCTGTTGAACTGACGAGCATATTCTTCTACCATTAGCGATGACTGCCGAGGAGTAAGACTTCTTGTGGAACGGCTCCACAAATCTTGTCCATATCATGGTGGTGACATCGTTAGTCTGCTGAACTAAGTCCCACCATATTCTGGCATCCTTCCTGAGTAATGACGAGACGCAGGATATGCGGTCCGTATTACTGAGGTTCATGTGCGTAAGAATTGGTTTTACATTCCTTAGCCACTCTTCTGCCTCAAAGGGGTCTATAGTCCCTTCGAAGTTTGGAGCATGCTGCTTGCGGAACCTTTCATACACTGACTCCATAATCGGTACTGGATGTGGCGCGTAGTTCGTCACTGGGCATCCCCCATATGGACCAACTTGTTGGGGTGCTAGGGCCATTTGTTGTAGCTGCGGTTGCGGCGGAGGCTGAGGCTGAGGCTGAGTCTGCGCCTGTTGACGTTGTTGCTGCAAGAGTTCCTCGACTTGTTGTCGCCGTCTAGCGATTTCCGCGGTGTTGTCAGCTGACGGTGTCGGCGCGTTGCGGCTAGTAGTAGCACGCACTCCTCTTCTGCGAACTGGAGGGCATCATTGGTCGTTGGAATCAACGTTGGAGGCGTTTCCGTTGGTGCGTGCAGATCTTCGGAGCGACATCTTCACCAAAATTTCTAACAGTCGAGAACTTGTTAGAACTTACCCTAATAGGCTCTAAGGCAAAAACTTATTCTAAAACAAACATATCTCGGACCTATTTATTATGACTTCTTATGAAAAATTATATAGGTCTTTATTTATTATTAGAGTGGGTTTCTATACTTAGAAAAACAAGTCATCTTTATTTTCTAGGTGTGTTTCTAATCATCCTATATGACTTAATTCTCAGGCTCGAAACTTATCTTTGTTCCAAAGTTAACCATATTGAGGGAGGGCTGGGATCAGTAAAATCGTTCCCACTACTAAGGCCCCCTAACTCTCAATAAAGAAACTTGGTTCATTGATTTGTATCCACCCTCACTGAACTTAGTCATTATTTATTTTATTTATTACTTATTATGATTGCGAAAATAGAATCAAACTCATACATGATGAAAAACATGAAATTAATTTGGAAAAATAATTTTCACTTATTACAATCATAAAACAAAGAAATAAACAAAACAAACAATGAAAAACTAGCTATTCTAAAAATCGGGATCTTCTACATCCGATCCTTCATCTAGCATATCATTATCTATCTCCTTATAATCATCATTGTCTTGAGCCTCAAAATTTCCTCGGGGAAGATTCAAGAAGATCCTATGTTGTTGCTCATTAGTGAATTGAAACTCTAAATCATAGGTGAACTTAAGTATGAGAGAATAATATCTTAGGGCTGCTTGTAAGTCATCATCATTATTTATATTCTCCCATATTTCTTCTAAAGTTAAAATTGTTGAAGGAAAATCTTTTAAAAGCCTAATTACTAGGACATATTGTTCTGCAGCTCTCATCATGATTTTCTTAGACTCTTGAAGGTGACCTATCTCTTTGTGGAACAAGATCAATCTTCGAGTGATCTTTTCTAGTACTCCTACGGTGTTTCTTGGCTCCCTTATTCTTTTTAAAGCCTTAATGGCTCGGATATCCTCATTGCTTAAAGCTCCATTCATTCTTAACTGAAACATAAACACTAAAGTCGTTAGCTATACACATAGACAAAGTAACTTGTAACTTGTAACTTAAACACTTACTTGGCGGTCCAATTCGGAGCTTTGAGCATGTGTATCGAGGAGAACATCATGCGAAGGAACCGTTTTCTCTGATACCAACTGTAACGACCCACTAATCTAGACTATTTGGACCATTAACGAATCTATACATAACACTTACATTTTTGCGGAAATACCATAATTTTATTGAAACTTGTGGAAACAAAGGTTACTTTCATAAAATAAGTAGGATATGGGTACCCATTGTCTTTAAAACAAAAATAACTTAAAAACTAAAAAGAGTTACATAGAAAATGCGGAAAATACATTTAAAACCATAAAAGCATAAACAAGACTACATCCTCGAATCGAATAACGCTCGGCCCCTTGACTCCATTCACCATCGATACACATCCTCTAAGCGTCACGAATCTTTCCACCTCTAAAGCTTATTTCCTGCACATAAACAGAAAGGAATGAGCCTAATGCCCAGCAAGGAAAAATCTAACACATAGTCATAAACATAAACATAATTTCATAATAACGTAAAGACATATCATAACACATAATTCACTTATTATAATGGCCATTATTACTTGGGGTCCCATAGACTAAACAAGCATATGCCCATGGGATTAGTGGGGTCCTACTAGCTAAGTAGGTCATATGCCCATAACCCATTTGGGGTCTTGTTAGTCATATGGGTCATATGCCCAAGCCTACAAACATACACATATACATATCATAACACTTTTAATAACATAAATCATATAGATAACATAAGCACATAACATGTTGATTCTAGCCTATTTTCCTTACCAAAGTTACCGGGATTATGGACTGAGTTGGGACTTTTGGAACACTCCTAAAACCATAAGAAAGAGTGAGTCTAAAGAAAGGAGATGAAATGAAAGAGATGGAAAGAAAGACTAAACCATAAAAACATACTTACCAACTTATATGCTTAAGAGCTTGGATTCCCTAACCAAAATAAGAATAAGGTTAGGGGACTGAGTAGAAGGTTTTGAGAAAGGAAATAACATAAAATACAGAAAGGAACTAGAGTTTTGGGTTTACCTCAAAGATTTGCAAGATCAATCTAACCTTCACCGAAATACTATAGAACTCACTTCCCAAAGTGTTTGATAAGCTTATGATGTTTAAGCTTATAGTTTTTCCTCAAACCAAGTGTTTACACTCTCACACTCACTTAACACTAGCAGCTTCTGAACTTAGAGCAAATGGTGAATAATGGCTGGGTACTAGGTCCTATTTATAGAGTTTGGGAATGAAAATATCTTGATTTTACTTGAATAAAAATAATGGCTTTTTAGGTGAAAATCATTTGAATAATCGTTCAGCAGAGGCTGAAGACTCGTTCACAAGATGCTGGACTGTTGAAGGAGTTTGAATGGCTGAAAGGAAATGAATTCAAAAGAGTTTGAATCCATGCTGAAGGAGGCGATATATCGCCCCCTGTAGGCGATATATCGCCTGGGCCAGTATGCCCGAGGCGACCGTGCATCGTTTCGTGTTTTCCGTATCTACGTGCTGCGACATATCGCCCCCTATAGCTGCGATATATCGGCACACGCTGAATATTTAAACACGAAATTACACATTTTTAGCTAAGTTTGAATGGAGTAAACAGCCTTGACTAAGCCCTCAACGTACTCAAAGCTGCTGACTGACCCTATAACATTCAAACTTTACTCCTTATTATATTTAATCCTCAAAAATCTTAATCCTTAATTACCATTCAAAACATGTGCTTAAAATCCTATTGGTTGATGTCTAAACCTTATAATATAATAATATAATCCTTAATATCAGTCACATTAATCAAATCTTAGGTTATACTTAATATTCTTAAACTATAGGTTAAACTTAGAAAATCTATAAGTACTACTATGAGTGTCCAAATAACTCCCGGTCTGAACCAAAAATCCAAAGTAACAAAGATAATGCTATAAATACTATCATACTACTATCTATCTTAGCTAAGTAAAGTTCTTGGACTCTACATTGCAGTTGATCAAAAAGGTCATCTATCCTAGGAAAATGATATTTGTTTTTAATTGTGACCTTATTGAGTTCTCGATAATCGATGCACATTCTCATGCTTCAATCTTTCTTCTTCACAAACAAGAATGGTGCCCCCATGGCGAATGACTAGGTCGTATGAACCCCTTATCCAACAATTCGTGTAGCTAGATCTTGAGTTCCTTCAACTCTTGTAGAGTCCAAGAACTTTACTTAGCTAGTTAGGTAGTAGTAGTAATAGTAATAGCTATTAGTAGTTATAGTATGTTTATTGTTGTGGATTATGGTTCAAGTCGGGACTTAGTTGGAAACTCCTAACAATAGTTATGGATTTTATAAGTTTAACCTATAGTTTAAGAATATTAATTATAACATAAGATTTAATTAATATTGCTGGTTATTAATATAATAATTATTATAACCTAAGGTTTAGATAGAGCCAATAAGAATATGACACTTGTCATGAGCATAGTTATTCCTAAGGTTTAGATAGAGCCAGTAGGATTATGACACTTGTCATATGCATGATTATTAAGGAATTATTATTTTAATGATAAAATAAGGGAAATATAAGACTTGGTCTTCACCAAAATCTCTTAGGAGCATGACATTTGTCACAATTTTATTTATTTGTGGATTAGGTTGTTATTTAGATAATTAAATAGATTTTTCGTAACTTTAGGATATTGTAAATTCCGACCTCTTTTTGACTCATTTATGTTATGAATTTCGAAAAAGAGTATTTCTAAGAAGTTGTATATAATTGAATTAGCTTTCTAACGGTATAAAGATGGTCTAAATCGGAGTTTTACAGCTTCAGTTATGTTGATTTTACTGCAGGTGAGTTTAGAGTTACGAGATTTAGGGAGTTAGAAGTTAGGAATCTATTTGTTTTTATTATTTTTGTTTTTAAAAATCAAGCTTTGACTCCTTAAACCTCTCTCTGAAAAATTTCACCAAGTCCTAAGCCTTTGGCTGAAGAATATTCAAATATTTTCAATTAAATTCATTATTTTTATTCGAAGTCAAAAAGAAGATTTTTATTCTTAGAACTTTATAAATAGGACCTAGCACCAAGCATTTTTATTCATTCTTCAAGCATTGATCAGAGCTTTCTAGGTGCTAGTGAGACTATAGAGTGATAAACACTTGGGTTGGGGTTATAAGCTTTATCATTCTAAGCTTATTAAACACTTGGGAAGTAAGGTTCATAGTGTATTTCGGTTTCGAGGTATAGTTCGGTCATAAAAGCATTCAAAGGTATTCCTATTCTTAGTTCATTTCAGTATTGTTTCATTAGTTTTATAGTCCAAACTCAGTCTTCTCTATTCTTGGTTAGGCATCTAAGTTCTTCGAACTTGAGGTTTCTTGTCAGTAAGTATATTCTCGGTGGTTTTTAGTTCATTCATCTCTTTCTTTTAGAATACTCACCTCTATATTAATGGTTTTTAGGAGTGTTCCAAAATCCCGACCTTGTTCTCATCATCCCGGTATTTTGGTAAGGAAAGTAGGATAGTTCTTATGTGATATGTGCTATGTTTATATAAAAGTGTTATAATTATGCTATATTATGATTGTATGTGTTATGATATATGTATGTTTGGGGCTTATAGTTGTTATATAGCAAACCCTATCACATTTATGTTTTGGGGCTTATAGTTGCTATATAGCAAACCCCAATAGTTATATGTTTTTAGGGCTTATAGTTGCTTAACTAGCAAACCTCATTGTAGTTTGAGGCTTATAGTTGCTTAGTTAGCAAACCCCAATAGTCACCATGTACATGGGTTAGAATTATGATATATGCGTTATAGTATATGATATATGTTCATAGTTTATGTGTATGATTATGTTTCATGCTTGTAGTAGATTTTTCTTACTGGGCATTAGGCACATGCCTTTATGTTTTGTATGTGCAGGAAAATAGTTATGGCAGCGGGAAGATTCTTGGCGGCTTGGGAATGTGTATTGAGGGAGAATGGAAATCGGTGGACTGCGGGAATGATTCGAGGATGAAGTTGTTTAAGTCTTTTAAATTATGATTTCTATGTATTTCCGCACTTAATTTTGTAACCAATTTATTTAAGTTATGTTCTATTTTATTTTCAAACAATGGGATCCCATATCCTAACTGAATTTTATGTATTTTAACCCTGGTTTTACAGTTTTTAATAAAGTTACGACTATTTTGTATGTAAGTTTTCTTAAGATTAGTATCGATGAATAGTAGTTATTAATGGTCCAAAGTCTAGAATAGTTGGGTCGTTATAGTTGGTATCAGAGCAGCGATCCATTTGCATGAAGTTCTCCTTGATACACACGCTCAAGCTCCAAATCTAACCGCCAATGTAAGTGCTTATGTTATAGTTGTTATGATTATGTGTTTAGTTAATGTTGTAGCCCTTATGTTTTCAGTTAAGAATATTTGTAAATTGGTTTATTTTTCGTTATTTATTTTATTTATTATCTTTGCATTTATTATTGTACATAGTGAAATGTTTTTTTTCCAAATAAATATCATTATTATTTTTGAATGACATGTATGAGTTTGATTTCTTTTACAATCATAATAAATAATAAATTTAATAAATAATGACCAAGTTCGGTGAGGGTGGATACAAATCAATGGACCGGGTTCTATATTGAGAGATAGGGGCCATAGTAGTGGGAACGATTTTACTGATCCCAGCCCTCCCTCAATATGGTTAACTTTGGAACAACGATGAGTTTCGAGCCTGGGAATTAAGTCATATAGGATAATTAGAAACACACTTAGAAAATAATAAAGATGGCTTTTTTTTTTAAAGTTTAGAATCACACCCTAATTATAAAGAAGGCTCACATATTTTTTTTCAGAAGAAGTCATAAATTAATAGGTCCGAGTTATGTTTGCTTAGATTAAGATTTGCCTTAGAGCCTATTAGGGTAAGTTCTAACATGTTCTCGACTGTTAGAACTTTAGCTGAAGATGTCGCTCAGAAGGTCTGCACGCACGAATGGCAATGCCTCCAACGCTGCTCCTGAGAGCAATGAAGCCCCTCCAGTTCACAGAAGGGGAGTGCGTGCTACTGCTAACTAAAGTGCGCCGCCGTCGTCACTATCGGTTGACAACACTGTGGAAATTGCAAGACTACGACAACAAGTGGAGGAATTACTACAGCAACAACGACAACAGACTCAGCCTCCGCCTCTGCCGCAACCACAGCCTCAGCAAATGGCTCAAGTACCCCCATCAAGTAGGTCCTTGTGAAGGATGGCCAATGGTGAACCATGCGCCATACCCAGCTCAACACATGGAGCCAATCTATGAGCGGTTTCATAAGCAACACGCTCCAAACTTTGAAGGGACAACAGACCCCTTCGACGCAGAAGAATGGCTAAAAAATGTAGAGTCGATCCTAGCGCATATGAATCTCGGCAACGCGGGCCGCATATCCTGCATTTTGTCTCTGCTCAAGAAAGATGCTAGGATATGGTGGGACTTAGTCCAGTAGACGCATAATGTTTCCACCATGACTTTGACTCGATTTGTGGAGCTGTTCCACAAAAAGTACTATAATTCGGCTATACTCGCTTCAAGAGTTGAGGAGTTCGCTGGCCTGAAGCAAGGAAGTTTATCAGTGGCAGAGTATGCTCGGCAGTCCGACTGTGTTGGCTAAGTTTGCAGCAGAAATGGTTCCAACTGACTATCTGAGGGTGTCTAAGTTCGTTAGAGGACTTCAACCGAAGATCGAGCTGGGGGTTAAGTTAGCAAACCCAGGAAATACTACTTATGCCTACGTTCTAGAGACGGCAATAGAAGTAGAAAGGTTGCAGGCTAACGTTAGTAAAGAAGAAGCCAGTAAGCCGGAGCCTAGACAGCAGGGTCAATCTCATACAAGTCGGAACAACAACCACAACAACAATAATTAGTCCAGCAACAACAACAACAACAACAGTAAAAAAACAAGGCATCCTGACAACAAACAGTCCGACAACGATAAAAGGGCACGGACAAATAATGGAGGAAGTAGGTCGGGTTATGTAGAGTACCCGCCATGTGCTAAGTGCCAAAGGAAACATCCTGGGGAATGCCGAGCAAACACCAAAGGATGTTACAACTGTGGTCAAGAGGGACACCGAAAGAAAGAATGTCCACAAATCAAGTAAGAAGGGAAAAAGGAAGATAAGATGGTTCCTGCCAGGGTTTTTGCCTTAACCCAAGGAGAGGTTGGTGCTAGCAATAAGGTGGTCACAGGTCAGGTTTCTATCCTCAATAATATATGTTTTGTATTATTTGATTCGGGAGCCACTCATTCGTATATCTCGTTAGGAATGATAGAAAAACTAGACAAACCTTGTGAAATATTTAGAACTAGGTTTGTAACCGAGTGTAGAGTCCAAGAACTTTACTTAGCTAGTTAGATAGTAGTGGCAATAGTAATAGTTGTAGTATTTTAATGACTGTGGATTTTGGTTCAGACCGGGATTTAGTTGGACACTCGAAGTAACACTTGTAGATTTTCTAAGTTTAACCTATAGTTTAAGAATATTAATTTTAACCTAAGGTTTGATTAATATGACTGTTATTGATGGTGATATTAATTATATTATAAGGTTTAGATAGAACCAATAAGATAGTAACACTTCTCTTGTGTATGTTTAATGATAATTAAGTATTTTTGAGGAATAAGTTTATTAAGATCAATATTTAAATATCCTAGGGTCTGTCAGCAGCTTTGAAATCGTTAGAGGACTTAGTCAAGGTTGTTTTAATCAATTCAAATTAGGCTGA
This sequence comes from Humulus lupulus, assembly GCF_963169125.1. Taxonomy (NCBI): domain Eukaryota; kingdom Viridiplantae; phylum Streptophyta; class Magnoliopsida; order Rosales; family Cannabaceae; genus Humulus; species Humulus lupulus. The sequence goes on along the minus strand of NC_084795.1, from coordinate 62,488,017 downwards.
AAATGTGCAATTTCGTGTTTAAATATTCAGCGTATGCCGATATATCACAGCTATAGGGGCGATATATCGCAATACGGGGATACGAAAAACACGTAACTTCGCACGAACAACTCGACGAGCCTCGGACATATTAGCCCAGGCGATATATCGCCTACTAGGGGCAATATATCGGCTCCTTTGAATGATTTTTGAAGTTTTTTGAAACCGAGCTCATTTTAATCTTTAACCTCTTGATAAGTCTAGCATCTTTCTGACCGAGTCTTCAGCCTCTGCTGAATGATAATTCAAATATTTTTCAATTAAAAAGCCATTATTTTATTCAAGTGAAATGAAGATCTTTTCATTCTTGAACTCTATAAATAGGACCTAGTACCCAACCATTTATTCATTCATCAAGCTAAGTTCAGAAGCTGCAAGCTGCTAGGTTATTTTTGAGTGCTTAAACACTTGGGTTAGGAATATAAGCTTTAACTTTATAAGCTTAATAAACACTCGGAAGGTAAGGTTCATAGTATTTTTCGGTTCGAGGTGTAGTTCAGTTATAGAAGCATTCGAGGTATTCATTATTCTAGTTCATTTTTGTGTTATTCTTATAGTTTTCTACTCAAAATCCTAACTCTATTCTTTATTCTTGGTTAGGAAATCTAAGATCTTGAACGTAAGATTTTTGGTAAGTATATTCTCGATGGTATAGTTCATCCATTCTTTTCATCCCTTTTTCTATAGTATACTCACCTTTCTTTGATGGTTTTTAGGAGTGTTCCAAAGTCTCAATCCTGTTCTCATATCCCGGTATATTTGGTAAGGAAAATAGGATAGGATTTTATATGTTATGTTATATGTTATCTTATGATTTATATTTTATGTTAAATGTTATCTCATGATTTATGTGTTATGTTATATATTATAATATGTATGATTGTAGACTTGGGCATATGACTTGTATAACTAACAAGCCCCAATAAATTTATGGGCATATGACTTGCTTAGCTTGCAAGCCCCGCAAATCTAATGGGCATATGACTTGTTTAGTTTACGAGCCCCAAGTAATAATGGCCTTTATAGTATATGTGACATATGTTTATGATATGTTTTAGTATATGTTGCGATATGAATTTATGTATAGGATTTATGTGTTAGATTTTCCTTGTTGGGCATTAGGCTCATTCCTTTATGTTTATATGTGGAGGAAAATAGCTATGGTGGCGGAAAGGTTCTTGGCAGCTTGGGGGTTGTGTATTGAGGCAGAATGGAAATGGATGGATTAAGCGTTCGGTTCAAGGATGAAGTCGCTTCTTAGTCTTTTAAAAATTATGCTTTATATGTATTTTCTGCACTTTATTTTGTAATCCATTTATTTAAAGTTATGTTATGTTTTCATTTAAAAAAAAATGGGATCCCATATCCTACTTTAAATTTTATGTAGTTTAACACTTGTTTTTTTTTCAAGTTTTAATGAAGTTATGATTATTTCACTTGTAAGTACTTTAAAAATTAGTGTCTATGTATAGTAGTCATTAATGGTCCAAAGTCTAGAGTAGTTGGGTCATTACAGTTGGTATCAATGAAATGGTTCATTCGCATGAAGTTCTCCTTGATACACACACTCAAAGCTCTGAATCTGCCGCCAAGTAAGTACTTAAGTTATAGTTATTATGCTTATATGTATAGCTAACGATTTTAGCATTTATGTTTTCAGTTAAGTATGAACGGAGCATTAACCTATGAGGATATCCGAGCCATTAAGGCTTTAAAGAGAATAAGAGAACCGAGAAACACCATAGGAACACTAGAGAGAATCACTCGGAGACTGCTTTTGTTCCACAGAGAAATAAGTCACCTTCAAGAGTCTAAGAAAATCATGATGAGAGCAACGGAACAATACGTTTTAGTAATTAGACTATTTAGATATTTTCATCCCGTAATTGCAGCCTTAGAGGAGATATGGGAAACAATGGATGATGAAGATGAACTGCCAGCAGCAATGCGATATTACTTTCTTTTAATTAGGTTCACTTCAAAATCAGAATTTCAGTTTACAAATGAGCAAAAGCATAGGATTTTTACAAACCTTCCTGGAGGACATTTTGAGGCACATGATAATGAAGATTATGAAGAGCTAGATGATGATATGCTAGATGAAGGATCGGATGTAGAAGATCCTGATTTTTAGAATAGTTAGTTTTATTGTTTGTTTTATTTATTGTTTGTTTTATGGTTATATTAAGTGAAAACTCTTTTCCAAATTAATATCATGTATGAGTTTGATTTTTATTTCACAATCATAATAGATAATAAATAAAATAAATAATGACTAAGTTCGGTGAGGGTGGATACAAATCAATGGACCAAGTTTCTATATTGAGAGTTAGGGGGCCATAGTAGTGGGAACGATTTTACTGATCCCAGCCCTCCCTCAATATGGTTAACTTTGGAACAAAGATGAGTTTCGAGCCTGAGAATTTAATCATATAGGACGATTAGAAACAGACTTAGAAATAATAAAGATGGCTTGTTTTTCTAAGTATAGAAACCCATTCTAAAAATAAAGAAGACTTATATAATTTTCATAAGAAATCATAATCAATAGGTCCGATTTATGTCTATTTAGAATAAGTTTTGCCTTAGAGCCTATTTGGTAAAGTTCTAACATGTTTCTTTCAACTGTTAGAACTCTACTCCGATGTCGCTCCAAAGATCTGCACGCACCAATGGAAACACCTCCAACGTTGTTCCAGTGAACAATGAAGCCCCTCCAGTTCACAGAAGGGGAGTGCGTGCTACTGCCAGCCGCAACGCATCGGCACCGCCAGCTGACAACACTGCAGAGATTGCCAAACTGCGACAACAAGTCGAGGAACATTTGTAGCAGCAACGACAACAGGCTCAGCCCTAGACTCAGCCTCCGCCTCAGCCGCAGCCACAGCCACAGCAAATGGCCTCAGCACCCCAACAAGTTGGTCCATATGGGGGATGGCCAGTGGCGAACTACGCGCCGTATCTAGTACAGCACATGGAGCTATTTTATGAGAGGTTCCGCAAGCAGCACGCTCCAAACATCGAAGGGACTACAGACCCCTTTGAGGCAGAAGAGTGGCAAAGGAATGTGGAGCCAATTCTGACGCACATGAATCTCAGTAATGCGAACCGTATATCCTGCGTCTTGTCATTGCTAAAGAAGGATGTCAGGATATGGTGGGACTTGGTCCAGAAATCGCATGATGTTGCCACCATGACATGGACTCGATTTGTGCAGCTGTTCCACACGAAGTATTACAATTCGGCTGTACTCGCTTCGAGAGTTGAGGAGTTCGCCAACTTGAAGAAAGGTAGTTTATCAGTGGCAGAGTATGCTCGTCAGTTCAATCGCCTAGCTAAGTTCACTCCAGAAATGGTTCCCACTGACTATCTGAGGGTGTCTAAGTTCGCCAGAGGACTTCGACTGAAGATCGAGTTGGGGGTTAAGCAAGAAAACCCGGGGAATACTACGTATGCCGACATTCTTGAGACGACAATAGAAGTAGAGAGGCTGTAGGCTAATGTAAGTAAAGAAGAAGCCAGTAAACCTAAGCCTAGACAGCAGGGTCAACCTCAGACCAGTCGGAACAACAACCATAATAGCAACAATCAGTCCGGCAACAACAGTTACGGTCAGAAGAGAAGGCATCCTAATAACAAGAAATCTGACAGCGATAAGAGGGCACGGACAAATAATGGAGGAAATAGGCCGGGTTATGTGGAATACCCGCCATGTGCTAAGTGTCAGAAGAAACATCCTGGAGAATGCCGCACAAACACCAAGGAATGTTTTAACTGTGGTCAGGAAGGACACCGGAAAAGAGATTGTCCTCAACGCAAGCCAAAAGGGAAGAAAGACGACAAGATGGTTTTTGCTAGTGTTTTTGCCTTAACCCAAGGAGAGCTAATGCTAGCAATAAGGTGGTCATAGGTCAGGTTTCTATCCTCAATAACATATGCTCTGTATTATTTGATTCGGGAGCCACTCATTCGTATATCTCGTTAGGAATGATAGAAAAACTAGACAAACCTTGTGAAAGATTTAGAACTAGGTTTGTAACTGAGTTGCCTTCGGGAAAAGTAGTTCTATCATCACAGATAGTACGAGGCATACCGATCAAGATTGAGGACGTAGAACTAGAAGGAGACCTGATAGAATTGGTGATCAAGGACTTTGACGTAATACTAGGCGTGGACTGGCTAGCACAGCATGGCATAACCATCGACTGCAAACGCAAGAAGGTGATGTTCGAGACTCCTGACAGCCAGAAACTATGCTTCATGGGACAAGCTTCAGGATTACGCACCCCGTTAGTATCATCCCTCAAAGCTCAAAGAATGATGGAAAAAGGATGCCAAGCGTTCTTAGCCAGCATCACGAATGTGGTAAACGAAACACCACTCAAGGTTGGAGACGTCCGTATTGTAAGAGAATTCCCAAAGATATTTCCTGATGACTTGCCAGGATTGCCGCCAACTCGGGAAATTGACTTTACGATAGAATTAGTACCGGGCAACGAGCCTATTTCCAAAGCACCATATCGGATGGCACCTATGGAACTCAAGGAGTTAAAGACGCAACTACAAGAACTCCTAGACTTGGGTTTTATTAGGCCAAGCCATTCACCATGGGGAGCCCCGGTGCTATTCGTGAAGAAAAAGGACGGAAGCATGCGGATGTGCATAGACTATCGCGAGCTGAACAAGGTAACAATTAAGAACAAGTACCCGCTACCCCAGATTGATGACTTGTTTGATCAACTCCGAGGCGCGACTGTATTCTCAAAGATTGATTTATGGTCCGAGTACCATCAGCTCAAGGTAAAGGGAGAAGACATTCCTAAAATAGTCTTTAGAACTCGTTATGGACATTACGAGTTCTTGGTTATGTCCTTTGGTCTTACTAACGCACCAGCCACGTTTATGGACTTGATGAATAGGGTCTTCAAGGACTACTTAGATAAATTCATCGTAGTGTTCATCGACGACATCTTAGTATACTCTAAGGATGAAGTAGAGCACGAGGAACATTTGAGGTTGATTTTGTCACGACTAAAGGAGCATCAAATCTACGCCAAGTTCAAGAAATGTGAGTTTTGGCTTTCGCAAGTGGCGTTCCTTGGGCACATTATATCAAAAGACGGAGTTGCAGTAGACCCATCAAAGGTAGAGGCCGTGAAGAATTCGCCAAGACCAAAGAACGCATCTGAAGTAAGAAGCTTTCTAGGGTTAGTAGGTTATTATAGGAGGTTCATAGAGGGCTTTTCTAAGATAGCCACTCCGCTCACCAACCTGACCCGAAAACAACAAAGATTCAACTGGAATGATAGATGGGAAGAAAGCTTCCAGTTGCTTAAAGAAAAGATTTGCTCAGCACCATTACTCTGTGTACCGACACCCAACGATAAGTTCGTAGTTTACTGCGATGCATCGAAGCAAGGATTGGGTTGCGTGCTAATGCAAAATGATAAGGTGATAGCCTATGCCTCACGATAGTTGAAGGAGTACGAACAACGCTATCCAACTTACGATATGGAGTTGGTAGCGGTGGTCTTTGCGTTGAAAATCTGGCGCCATCATCTTTACGGAGAACGGTGCGAGATTTTTACGGACCACAAAAGTTTAAAGTACTTCTTTACTCAAAAGGAGCTCAACATGAGGCAGCACAGGTGGTTAGAATTAGTGAAGGATTACGACTGCGAAATCCTATACCACTTGGGAAAGGAAAACGTAGTTGCCGTGCGCTTAGTAGGAAAAGTTATGGAAATTTAGCAGCTTTAACCGAAACAGAAAAGCAAAAGCTGCTACAGCATGAGATGATCAATGCCAGAATAGAAGTAGTTGTCGGCAAGCTGGCTAACTTGTCTATCCAGTCGAATCTGCTAGAAGATATACGGATTTGTCAGGGACATGACGAACACTAGCAGCACATATGGATGCAGTCCGAGAAGGCAAGACCACAGATTTCTCAATATCTACTCAAGGTTTATTGAGATATAAGGATCGGATATGCATGCCAAATAATCAAAGGATTAAAAAGACGATTCTAGAAGAAGCGCACAGTACCCCGTACCCAATTCACCCAGGGTCTACCAAGATGACTCATGACATCAAGGTAATCTATTGGTGGCCAGGGATGAAGAAAGACATAGCAGAGTTTGTGTCTAAGTGTCTTGTATGCCAGCAAGTGAAAGCAGAGCATTAGCGGCCTGCAAGTTTATTGCAACCGCTTAGCATACCAGAATGGAAGTGGGACGATATAGCTATGGACTTCGTGACAGGTTTGCCAAGGACGAATAAGTAGCATGATTCCGCTTGGATAGTAATAGATAGACTAACCAAGTCGGCTCATTTCCTGCCTGTTAAGACTTTATACACGGCAGACCAATATGCAGACATCTACGTCCAAGAGATAGTACGGTTTCATGGAATCCCCAAGACAATAGTGTCGGATAGAGGATCGGTGTTTACATTGAGATTTTGGGGAAGTTTACAGCAAGCTATGGGTACTAAGTTAAGTCTTAGTACAACTTTTCATCCTCAGACAGACGGGCAGTCCGAGCGTACGATTCAGATTTTGGAAGATATGCTACGTGCATGTGTACTTGATTTCGGAGGTCATAGAATAAGTACTTGCTGCTGATAGAGTTCTCCTACAACAATAGCTACCAGTCAACGATCGGGATGGCACCTTATGAATTTCTATATGGAAGGAGGTGCCGATCACCGTTGCACTGGGACGAGGTAGGAGAAAGACAGCTTCTAGGTCCCGAAGCTATTAGACAAGCTCAAAAAGCAGTAGCGCTTATTAGACAGCGTATGCTTGCTGCTCAAAGCCGTCAGAAAAGCTATGTGGATGCCAAGCAACGTGATGTGGAATTCAAAGTCGGAGATCAAGTCTTCTTGAAGATATCTCCTATGAAAGGTATAAAGCGGTTTGGGAAGAAAGGCAAGCTTAGTCCCCGATTTATAGGTCCTTTTGAGATATTGGACAAAGTGGGAGCAGTTGCGTATAGACTAGCCCTACCGCCAGCACTAGCAGATAGTCACAACGTGTTCCACATCTCGATGCTACGCAAGTATGTGTCAGACCCATCTCACGTCCTCAAGTACGATACGATAGCACTCTAGAAAGACTTGAGTTACGAGGAACGACCGGTTAGCATCCTGAATAGGGGGTGAAGCAGTTACGGTCCAAGAGCATTCCTATAGTCAAAATCCTATGGAGTAATAGTTCTGAACGAGAGGCAACATGGGAGTTGGAGGAGGACATGCAAGGCCGGTATCCGGAGTTATTTGGTAAGTAAATTTCGAGGACGAAATGCTTTTTAGTAGGGGAGAATTGTAGAGTCCAAGAACTTTACTTAGCTAGTTAGATAGTAGTAGCAATAGTAATAGTTGTAGTATTTTAATGACTGTGGATTTTGGTTCAAACCGGGATTTAGTTGGACACTCGTAGTAACACTTGTAGATTTTCTAAGTTTAACCTATAGTTTTAGAATATTAATTTTAACCTAAGGTTTGATTAATATGACTGATATTGATGGTGATATTTATTATATTATAAGGTTTAGATAGAACCAATAAGATAGTAACACTTCTCTTGTGTATGTTTAATGATAATTAAGTATATTTGAGGAATAAGTTTATTAAGATCAATATTTGAATAGCGTAAGGTCTGGCAGTAGTTTTGAAATCGTTAGAGGACTTAGTCAAGGTTGTTTTACTCAATTCAAATTAGGCTGAAAATGTGCAATTTCGTGTTTAAATATTCAGCGTATGCCGATATATTGCAGCTATAGGGGACGATATATCGCAATACGGGGATACGAAAAACACGTAACTTCGCACAACCAACTCGATGAGCCTCGGGCATATTAGCCCAGGTGATATATCGCCTACTAGGGGCGATATATCGGCTCCTTTGAATGATTTTTGAATATTTTTGAAACCGAGCTCATTTTAATCATTAACCTCTTGATAAGTCCAGCATCTTTCTGACCGAGTATTCAGCCTCTGTTGAACGATAATTCAAATATTTTTCAATTAAAAAGCCATTATTTTATTCAAGTTAAATGAAGATCTTTTCATTCTTGAACTCTATAAATAGGACCTAGTACCCAACCATTTATTCATTCATCAAGCTAAGTTCAGAGGCTGCAAGCTGCTAGGTTATTTTTGAGTGCTTAAACACTTGGGTTAGGAATATAAGCTTTAACTTTATAAGCTTAATAAACACTTGGGAAGTAAGGTTCAAAGTATTTTTCGGTTCGAGGTGTAGTTCAGTTATAGAAGCATTCGAGGTATTCATTATTCTAGTTCATTTCTGTGTTATTCTTATAGTTTTCTACTCAAAATCCTAACTCTATTCTTTATTCTTGGTTAGGAAATCTAAGATCTTGAACGTAAGATTTTTGGTAAGTATATTCTTGATGGTATAGTTCATCCATTCTTTTCATCCCTTTTTCTATAGTATACTCACCTTTTTTTGATGGTTTTTAGGAGTGTTCCAAAGTCCCAATCCTGTTCTCATATCCCGGTATATTTGGTAAGGAAAATAGGATAGGATTTTATATGTTATGTTATATGTTATCTTATGATTTATATGTTATGTTAAATGTTATCTTATGATTTATGTGTTATGTTATATCTTATAATATGTATGATTGTAGACTTGGGCATAGGACTTGTATAACTAACAAGCCCCAATAAATTTATGGGCATATGACTTGCTTAGCTTGCAAGCCCCGCAAATCTAATGGGCATATGACTTGTTTAGTTTACGAGCCCCAAGAAATAATGGCCTTTATAGTATATGTGACATATGTTTATGATATGTTTTAGTATATGTTGCGATATGAATTTATGTATAGGATTTATGTGTTAGATTTTCCTTGCTGGGCATTAGGCTCATTCCTTTATGTTTATATGTGCAAGAAAATAGCTATGGTGGCGGAAAGGTTCTTGGTAGCTTGGGGGTTGTGTATTGAGGCAGAATGGAAATGGATGGATTGAGCGTTCGGTTCGAGGATGAAGTCGCTTCTTAGTCTTTTAAAAATTATGCTTTATATGTATTTTCCGCACTTTATTTTGTAATCCATTTATTTAAAGTTATGTTATGTTTTCATTTTAAAAACAATGGGATCTCATATCCTACTTTAAATTTTATGTAGTTTAACACTTGTTTTTTTCAAGTTTTAATGAAGTTATGATTATTTCACCTGTAAGTACTTTAAAAATTAGTGCTATGTATAGTAGTCATTAATGGTCCAAAGTCTAGAGTAGTTGGGTCATTACACCGAGTTGCCTTCGGGCAAAGTAATTCTATGATCACGGATAGTACGAGGCGTACTGATCAAGATTGAGGACGTAGAACTAGAAGGAGACCTGATAGAAATAGAGATCAAAGACTTCGAAATGTTATTATGCATGGACGGGCTGGCAAGGCATGGCGCAACCATCGATAGCAGGTGTAAGCAAGTAACGTTCGAAACTCCTGACGGCCTAAGACTATGCTATATGGGAAAAATTTCAGGACTATGTACACTGCATATTTCATCTCTCAAAGCTCAGAGGATGATAGAAAAAGGATGTCACGCATTCTTAGCCAACGTTACGGATATGGTAAAGGAAACACCACTAAAAGTTGGAGACTTCCACATTGTAAAGGAATTCCCAGAGGTATTTCCTGACAAATAGCAGGATTTCCGCTGACACGGGAATAGACTTCACAATCAAACTAGTACCGAGCACCGAGCCTATCTCAAAGGCACCATACTAGCACCTACCGAACTCAAGGAGTTTAAGATGCAGCTACAACAACTCTTAGACATGGGGTTTCATTAGACTGAACCATTCACCAAGGGGAGCACCGGTTCTATTTGTGAAGAAGAAGGACAAAAGTATGCATATGTGTGTAGATTATCGCGAGCTGAATAAGGTGACAATTAACAATGAGTACCCGCTACATTGACTTGACAACTTGTTTGATCAACTCTGAGGGGCAACCGTGTTTTCAAAGATTGATCTACGAACCGGGTATCACAGCTCAAAGTATGGGAATAGGATATTCCCAAGATGGCTTTAGAACTCGTTATGGACATTATGTGTTTCTAGTTATGTATTTTGGTCTTACCAACGCTCCAGCCGCATTTATGGACTTGATGAAAAGGGTCTTCAAGGACTATTAAGATAAATTCGTCGTAGTGTTCATCAACGACATCTTAGTATACTCCAAGGACGAAGTCGTTCACGAGGAACATTTGAGGTTGATTTTTTCATAATTAAAGGAGCATCAACTCTACGCCAAGTTCAAGAAATGCGAGTTTTCACAAGTGGTGTTCCTCAGGCACATTATATCCAAGGACAGAGTTGCAGTAGACCCATCAAAGGTAGAGGCCGTGAAGAATTGGCTAAGACCGAAGAACGCATCCGAAGTAAGGAGCTTTCTGGGATTAGCAGGTTATTATAGGAGGTTTGTAAAGGGCTTTTCTAAGAAAGCCACTCCACTCACCAATCTGACCAGGAAACAGCAAAGATTCAACTGGAATGATAGATGTGAAGAAAGCTTCCAATTGCTTAAGGACAAGTTGTGCCCAGCACCAGTACTCTGTGTACCGACACCCAACGATAAGTTCCTAGTCTACTGCGATGCGTAGAAGCAAGGGTTGGGTTGCGTGCTGATGCAGAATGAAAAGGTGATAGCCTATGCCTCAAGGCAGCTTAAGAATTATGAGCAATGCTATGCAACGCATGATATGGAGTTGGCAGCAGTGGTCTTTGCATTGAAAATCTGGCGCCATTATCTTTACGGAGAATGGTGCAAGATTTATACAGACCACAAAAGTTTAAAGTACTTCTTTACTCAGAAGGAGCTCAACATGAGGCAACGCAAGTGGTTAGAGCTAGTGAAGGATTACGACTGCGAAATCTTATACCACCCGGGAAAGGCAGATGTAGTTGCCGATGCGCTAAGTAGAAAGAGTTATGGAAGTTTAGCAGCACTAGCCGGAATGGGAAAGCCGCTATAGTAGGAGCTGATCAGTGGCGGAATAGAAATAGTTGTCGGTAAGCTGGCTAATTTTTCTATCCAGTCAAATCTTCTAGAAGATTTCCAGATTGGGCAAGGGCATGACGACACACTAGCGGCACATATGGATGCAGTCAGAGAAGGCAATGCCATATATTTCTCAATATCAAGTCAAGGATTATTGAGATATAAGGATTGGGTATGCGTGCCAGATAATCAAGGGATTAAGATGGCGATTCTAGAAGAAGCGCACAGTACCCCATACTTAGTTCACCCAGGATCGACCAAGATGACTCACGACATCAAGGCAATCTATTGGTGGTCAGGGATTAAGAAAGATATAGCGTAGTATGTGTCTAAATGCTTTGTATGCCAGCAAGTGAAAGCAAAACATCAGTGGCCTGCAGGCTTATTCCAACCACTTAGCATTCCAAAATGGAAGTGGGATGATATAGCCATAGATTTCGTGATGGATTTTCCATGAACAAGTAAGCAGCATGATTCGGCTTGGATAGTAATAGATAGATTAACCAAGTCAGTTCATTTCCTGTTTGTTAAGACTTCGTACACAATAGATCAGTACGCAAATGTTTAAGTCTAAGAAATAGTACGACTAGATAGAATCTCTAAGACAATAGTATTTGATAGAGGATCGGTGTTTACATCAAGATCTTGGAGTAAGTATTTGCCGCTGATAGAATTCTCCTACAACAATAGCTACCAGTCAACAATCAAGATGTCATCCTACAAGCTACTTTATGGAAGATGGGTCGATCGCCGTTGCATTAGGACGAGGTAGGAGAAAGGAAACTACTTGGACCTGAAGCTGTTAGAGGAGCTCAGGATGTAGTAGCGCTGATTAGAAAGCGTATGCTCGCTGCTCAAAGCTATTAGAAAAGTTATACGGATGCCAAGCGGCGTGATGTGGAATTCAAAGTCGGAGATCAAGTTTTCTTAAGAATGTCTCCTATGAAAGAAGCGGTTCGGGAAGAAAGTCAAGCTTAGTCCCAGGTTTATAGGTCCTTTTGAGATATTGGACAAAGTGGGAGCAGTTGCATATAGATTAGCCCTACCACAAGCTTTAGCAGATAGTCATAATGTATTTCACATCTCGATGCTGCATAGATATGTGTCAGACCCATCTCACGTCCTCATGTACGATACGATAGCACTCCAGAAAAACTTGAGTTACGAGGAACAACTGGTTAACATCCTAGATAGAAGGATGAAAGAATTACGGTCTAAGAGTTTTCCGATAGTCAAGATCCTATGGACTAATAGTTTTGAACAGGAGGCAACGTGGGAGTTGGAGGAAGACATGCGAGGCCGGTATCCAGAATTATTTGGTAAGTAAATTTCAAGGAAGAAAATTTTTTTTAGTAGGGGAGAATTGTAGAGTCCAAGAACTTTACTTAGCTAGTTAGGTAGTAATAGTAATAGTAATAGCTAGTAGAAGTTATAGTATATTTATTGATGTGGATTTTGGTTCAAACCAGGACTTAGTTGGAAACTCCTAGTAATAGTTATGGATTTTATAAGTTTAACCTATAGTTTAAGAATATTAATTATAACATAAGGTTTAATTAATATTGCTGGTTATTAATATAATAATTATTATAAACTAAGGTTTAGATAGAGCCAATAAGAATATGACACTTGTCATGAGCATAGTTATTCCTAAGGTTTAGATAGAGCCAATAGGATTATGACACTTGTCATATGCATGATTATTAAGGAATTATTATTTTAATGATAAAATAAGGGAAATATAAGACTTGGTCTTCACTAGAATCTCTTAGGAGCATGACATTTTTCACAATTTTATTTATTTGTGGATTAGGTTGTTATTTAGATAATTAAATTGATTTTTCGTAACTTTAGGGTACTGTAACTTCCAACCTTTTTTTGACTCAGTTATGTTATGAATTTCGAAAAATAGTATTTTTAGAATGTTGTAGAAAATTGAATTAGCTTTCTAACGGTATAAAGATAGTCTAAATTAGAGTCCTACAACTTCAGTTATATTGATTTTACTGCAGGTGAGTTTAGAGTTACGAGATTTAGGGAGTTAGAAATTAGGATTCTATTTGTTTTTATTATTTTTGTTTTTAAAAATCAACCTTTGACTCCTTAAACCTCTCTCTGAAAAATTTCACCAAGTCCTAAGCCTTTGGCTGAAGAATATTCAAATGTTTTCAATTAAATTCATTATTTTTATTCAAAGTCAAAAAGAAGATTTTTATTCCTAGAACTCTATAAATAGGACCTAGCACCAAGCCTTTTCATTCATTCTTCAAGCATTGATCAAAGCCTTCCAGGTGCTAGTGAGACTATAGAGTGATAAACACTTGGGTTGGGGTTATAAGCTTTATCATTCTAAGCTTATTAAACACTTGGGAAGTAAGGTTCATAGTGTATTTTGGTTTCGAGGTATAGTTCGGTCATAAAAGTATTCAAAGGTATTCCTATTCTTAGTTCCTTTCAGTATTGTTTCATTAGTTTTATAGTCCTAACTCAGTCTTCTCTATTCTTGGTTAGGCATCTAAGTTCTTCAAACTTGAGGTTTCTTTTCGGTAAGTATATTCTTGGTGTTTTTTAGTTCATTCATCTCTTTCTTTTAGAATACTCACCTCTATATTAATGGTTTTTAGGAGTGTTCCAAAATCCCGACCTTGTTCTCATCATCCCGGTACTTTGGTAAGGAAAATAGGATAGTTCTTATGTGATATGTGCTATGTTTATATAAAAGTGTTATAATTATGCTATAGTATGACTGTATGTGTTATGATATATGTATGTTTGGGGCCTATAGTTGTTATATAGCAAACCCTATCACATTTATGTTTTGGGGCTTATAGTTGCTTAACTAGCAAACCTCATTGTAGTTTGAGGCTTATAGTTGCTTAGTTAGCAAACCCCAATAGTCACCATGTACATGGGTTAGAATTATGATATATGTGTTATAGTATATGATATATGTTCATAGTTTATGTGTATGATTATGTTTCATGCTTGTAGTAGATTTTCCTTGCTAGGCTTTAGGCTCATTCCTTTATGTTTTGTATGTGCAGGAAAATAGTTATGGCGGGGGGAAGATTCTTGGTAGCTTGGTAATGTGTATTGAGGGAGAATGGAAATCGGTGGACTACGCGAACGATTCGAGGATGAAGTTGTTTAAGTCTTTTAAATTATGATTTCTATGTATTTCCGCACTTAATTTTTTAACCAATTTATTTAAGTTATGTTCTATTTTATTTTCAAACAATGGGATCCCATATCCTAACTGAATTTTATGTATTTTAACCCTGGTTTTACAGTTTTTAATAAAGTCACGACTATTTTGTATGTAAGTTTTCTTAAGATTAGTATCGATGAATAGTAGTTATTAATGGTCCAAAGTCTAGAATATTTGGGTCGTTACAACTCTATAGGTGCCATTCGGTAGGGTGCTTTAGATATTGGTGTTGTTTCTGGTGCAAGTTCGATCACGAATTCGATTTCTCTGTCCGAGGTTAATCCTGGTAAATCTTTGGGAGTCACTTCTAGAAATTCACATACAATGTGGACATTTTCTTGTTTCAATTCCGTCTCCTTAGATTTATTCACCACACTTGCCATATATATCGAACATCCATGCTGCATCATGTTTCGAGTTGCCGATGCCGATATAATGGGCATACAAAATCTTGCCACTTCTCCCTTAAAAGAAAAGAGTTCTCCTTCTTCCAGTCTGAATTCTACGGTCTTTTGCCAACAATCTATCGTGGCTCCATATTTGGCTAACCAATCCATGCGAAGTATAGCGTCATAGTCTGGTATGTCTAACTCTATGAGGTCTGTTGGGCACTCTCTGCCCTCAACTATTATAGAGGCTTACTGTAACCACCTAGTTGATGACATAATGTCTCCTGATGGTAACATGGAACTAAAACTACTCCCAAACATTTCATAAGCCAATCCTAGTTTATCAATTACATTCATAGCAACATAAGAGTGAGTCGCTCCAGAATCAATAAGGACTCTACATAACATACCAGAAATAGGGAACTCACCTGTGACCACAGTGTTACTGTAATGCCCTGGATAATCAAGATTATGACACTGTGTGTTTAAAAATAGTGCTTAACCTACTAAGCAAGTCGTTTTAACTTAAATGTGTAATTAAAGACTAAGTAAAGGTCAAGTAATAAAAGATTTGGTCAACAAAATGATTATTTTTCATTAAAATATCAAGTTTATACCTGGGATCCCAAAAATCAGTTTACAGACTTGTAAAAGACAAATGGAATACAATTTATCCATCGTAGGCGGCAAAACAAGGTTTAATCCTAGTTCCTCCCAAGCTATCTCAACCGTGGAAATCGAGCAGGCCGCAAATGTACACACCGCCCCTGAAGCTCTCCAACTAATAGTTGGTCCAACTATCAATTTCCCTTACCTGCACCACATAGCACCCGTGAGCCAAGGCTCAGTAAGAAAACGTAAATCAATGATACAAATTTTTTTACCGCAAGTGTATGGTGTATTGCAATATAGTTTTAATTTAAAGGATGTCAAACCCACAGGGATTAAATATTTAATTTCACCAATTACTATACCTTTTTAAGTCTATAATTTTAATTAAAAAATTCCGCAAATAACTCAAACAATAAAATAAAGAAAATGAAATAACGAATTAATGGAAGTTAATGATCTTGGAAAGTGATTAGATAAAAGATAAATGTACTAGAGTAATGATTTTACTATTTAATTATGAACCATGGTTTCTTTATTATCCTAATTAGTTCTCCTCATTTGTAATTTCCAAAATTCTAATATAATGCATCTATCTTTCTCAAGCATATATGCAATTAATCTCAATTAATCAATATGATATCTCTATTCGCTATTAATTAATCAAGAAGTCATTCATCAAAAATTCTTTTAAGCCAAATTCATAGAGTTCAAGGAATCTCTCAATCTCACAATGACTCTATGTCAAATCTTCCTATGTCCAATCTAAGTTTATCTTTCTCAAGCATAAACCCTAGATCTCAATTAACAATAATGATGGCTAAACATCAATATGAGAAAATTAAATCAAGAAGATATGAACAAATAAGAACTTCATAAAGATAATAATAGAAACCTTAATTCAATAATCAAAATAGATCCATCTAATACTCTAGCACAAAAGGAATTTTGTTCTCCATTACAAACTTAAACACAATAGCAATGTAGTTGTTCATAATTAAAAACTAAAATAAAAGGAGGAAGAAAGAAACTAGATGTAATGATGGTGATGTTGATGAATTCTAGCCTCCTTTTTCCTTTCCAAGCATGTAATCCCGAGTCTAATCCCTCCAAAACGTCATTAGAACCCTAATTATGCTTTCCCTTTTATAACCCCTCAAAAAGACCTCTTTTGCCCTTCAAAATTCATTACTTAAATTTTTCATATGGATCCAGGCGATGATGCCCCTCGAACGGGTGCTGCTGTGCTACTGGAAGGCCAAATATATGCTCTCTGTAACAGTCAGGCGCTGCAGCGCCTGATGATGGCGGTGCAGTCCTAATTCAAGTCAAAAATTGCGCTGCATCCCTTGATGATGGTGCTGCAATGCCTGGACGAATTCTGGAACGCTGATTCTTCAGGACAGGGCTGTAGCGCTAGAACAAGGGGCTGCAGCCCTATTTCACAATTTTTTTCATTTTTTCTCTGTTTCACTCCTGTTTTGTATGAACTTCGCACCACTTCTCCTTGGACCCTACACATACACAACACAAGCGTAAAACCAAACAAAACAACCTAGACACCTACAATATTAGATATAAAATGACACTAATAAGTGAATCTAAAATTCACTTATCAATCAACATGCACAATTAGGCAATAGTATAAAGCAGTAAATACACATCATCAGATTCAATTGACAACAGGTTATAAGCATTAAGCTAGGCAACGATAAACATATACTTCCAAAAACATAACTCAATCTTTATTACAAGTATTTATGTGTCGGCGCCCTAAGGCCGAGCCCTCTGGTTATTTAGTTGATCCCAGGTCACTTAGGCCAAGATGCGTTTAGTATGGTTATCATCAACCCCGGCTCCCTTAGGCCAAGTCCATTGGTCTTATAGCCAACCCCGACACCCTTAGGCCAGGCTGCATTCCTCACGCTTGCTATTGGCCCCCTGACACCCTTAGGCCGACCTGTAAACATAGATAATCACGAATATATATTGCATAACACATAATCAATGGCAGCATATACAAGCATGCACATCTAGATATTCTCGGTACATATATGTTCATATTCATAATATATTCATATATAGGGGTTTAAGCCCCAATCACAACTCGGGTGCAGTTTTCTTACCTCAAGTCATGAGCAACAAGTGTAAGATAGCCCCGAGCACGATCCCAAGTCCTAAGCCTTAATGGTAATCCTAGTCACAAGTAATAATGGATAACTATCAAATTCCCATCCAATAAATAACTTTGAAATATTAATCTAGCCTCCGGGACCTTGGATTCTACCAAACGGGGTAGTAGGATCCGTCCCGAGCCTTAACATTTGGGTTCTCGAGCTTAAAATCCTCAAACAACCTTAGTTTTTCATTTGAGCCATGGCAAGCCCCTTAAGTGTCGTGGCAGACTCAAGTTAGAGGAAAAATTCCTCTCTGCTAAAGACACGGGCCGCAGCGTGCCACCCCTTGCACCGCGGAGCGCCTAAACAAAACAGAGGCATTCCTGCCTCCTCGAGCACGCGGGTCGCGATGCCTAAAGAACAGGGCCGTGGCAAAAGCCCCCGAACCCAGAAAACCAGCCTTTTTCCTGTGTTTTTTCCTCGAACCTAAACCCCAAATTCAAACCCAATCTCATAATTAAGTCCAGAGTTCTTATCACAGCAACATAACCACCTAAAATTCTTAACCAAAATCCTCCTAGAAACCTAGAATTCAACCAAGACCCCTTAGAAACTTAAAGAGTTTAAGAACACCTACACTAACAGCATAATCCACGCAAAAATTAGGTTATGAAGCTTACCTCTGGAGCAATTTTGACCCTGAACTGGTCCTCAAATAGTTCTAGCTCAATTTCCCAGCTTGAATCCACAAATTCCAGCCTAAATCCTAAGTTTTCTCTTCAAACCCTTAATGACTTAAAGAGAGGGAGAGAGAGGTGAATGTGAGAGAGAAAAGGCTGAGAGTTATTCTGATATGTTCTGTTTATTTGCTAAGGTTTCTAAGCTTATCCCTCTCCCAAAATACCAAAATACCCCTTAAGCATTCTCTTAACCTTAAATGGCCCCAAGGGCAAAATCGTCATTTGTCGCATCTCCCGCTAATCCTCGAGTGGCCCTACAAATTCCTAATTAATCTCGTTGTTCCCAACTAGCTACCAAATATTTACCCATTACTCGATAAATCCCAAGTATACATTACACTTCCCAAAATACCCCTAGGCTCGCCCTGAGCCGGGTATTGGACCCCGTTGTGACTATTCTGCTAACCCGCTCACTATGATTGCCTCGAGCCATATACTGCAAATATATCCACATAATAATGTGGTCTCAATCATTTACTCACATATAATAACATTTATGCCCGCTATGGGCCAATATTACAAATATGTCATTATTGTCAAAAGCAGGCCCACATGCATATCTAATACTCATAAACATGCATATAAATATATTCATATCATCATATATATCATGCATGCCACATAGTCACGCATTTATTCAGTTAATTCAACATGCATATCCCATCATGCCCTCCAGGCACTGTAATCCAAGCAGTTAGTCTTAACAGTAAATTCGGGTCTTTACAACTATCCCCTCCTTATTGGAGTTTCGTCGCCGAAATTTATTCAATCATCTTGGGATACCGACCCTGCAAATCTGACTATAGCCACAGAATCTAGTCCTTTACCTTTTTATCCCTTAGTAATATTCTCACTAGAATGACAATCTTATTCCATAAGACTTTATCCCATTCATCACAAATTCCATTAACTTTCCCTTGCTCGGTAAATTCCACTGAAATCCTAGGGTCACCTCACCCTATCAGCGATAAGGTCTTACTTCTTTCCTTGACATTGGCACCAGTAACACTTTATGAGCCACCACCCATACTAGGTTAAGGCTAATTTGTAGGCCCCTGGCCTAGTCCTTGATAAGATCTCAGAATTCTATTAAATCGGAAGTCAAAACTCCTCTTTCCTTCCCAAAATATCTTATCCTTTCTAGTCCACAGTACTCGGAGAGATGCAAAGGTCTCCCATCCTGGAACTTCGTGTTCCCATACTTGAAATTTGCGAACTCTTATGTCCTTTTAAATAGGCCAACACATCTTCCATAATAATCCTAATAACTTCATTGGTTTCTCCGAACCAATTCTGAACCACAATACTTTTTGTCTGTCATTCTCTTACTTGGAACGAGTGTTTCTCACTTCCTATCTCTCTGTATCTTATTCAGAGTTACCCTAGCCGTTGACCGATTTCCATCACTATGAACATTCAATCAAGGGACCATATTTATCTCAATACCCCAACTACTTATACATTTAATGTACAATTCTTAAAGTCTAAGTCATTCCTTCATATTGTCAGTCTATCTGAAGGTAACTAATAATTCTTAGTCTCAACCTTATACTCTTTGTCCCCTACAAATTTTGTTTTCCAAAATTGGGGAAATAAAGGTGCTCGGTCTGACACTATCGACTTTGGTGTCTCACGGAGACATACAGTCTCCCTTCGCCCATACGCATTATTGTAATACCCGTTCACACAAACCAAGGTGTGCTAACTCAACTTGTTGAGTCACAACTTTTCATATCCAATCATCTTACTTGCAGTCTAATATAGTCCACCCTTACAGTCCATCACTATACCTTTTTACCTTCCAATATATAGATTTTAGATCTTAATATCCATTCAAATTCTTGGATACAATATTCATAAGGAGGTAGCACAATACTCATCCAAAATCTATACCTTAACGCCAGGTTCTATCGAATCACTCATCTGATCTTCATACCTTAACCCATTCATACTAAAATGCTAGGATTCTGAATAATTCCTACAAGATCTTCTCTCTGTATTTCATTGTTCTTAGAGGTATATCCACCAACTATCAATTGCAAGTTCTATACTAATCTTGGTTGCTACTTTGTCTGACCTTACTATACTCGTGGCGTCTTATCCAACTAGCGCAGATCTTTCCAGCTCAAAATGTTAGCTTCCATATTAATTTTCTCTATGCAATCGAGGGTTTCCAATGTGAATTACTCATTAATTCCAACTAGGGTCTTAGTCCCATGATTATTCCTTTATAGATGACCAAATGCTTTAATTCTTTGCACTAATACATTCTCACTTCTATTCCATAAGTTCTATCACTTCACCCTAATTGTGGCTATCTAGCATTACTGTCAACTTAATGCTCCATGTACAACATTTGTGTTCTTATTCTTTCATCTACCGTGAAGCACAAACAACCATCCTTTTCAGTCTATGCTTGGGCGTGTCTTAGTCTTCGATGCACCACCCTATAGTTCCATGTCTTAAGCAAATATAGTATCCATCATGTTGTCCTCCTGTATCCATCTATTGCATACAGATTCTAATACAATAGGGCGCTAACCAATCCTTATTCTATCTTCTGAAAATCTGATACGAAACTATCCATTCAGAAAAACTTAAGGCTCTTGTGTTACCTCAATCTTGGGTATAGCTGTCTTCGGAGATGCTTCAGATAATAGCTAACGTGTCTTACCTATCTCTCTGTACTTCTCACCCCACAGGCGTTCTTCAGTAATTTCCTTATGCCTTCTAGCTGAATTTCTTCATATATGATCCCATCACTTCCTATAATGTGACCTTTAATACCCTTGGAGAAATTGAAGCTTACACTTTCTGGAGCCTTACCTGTAACCCTGCTTCATTAGTCTTAGTATTATCAACGAAGTGGTCATTCGCATTCTGCTTCTAACTGGGAGTAGATCAACACATTCCTATTCAATCTGAATATGGCTTATCCATGTCGTTCATATACTCTCTGCTTGTTGAACTTACCTGTGTCGTTGAAGCATTGGTCAGTTAAGATCCCTGACTGAAAACCTATCACATCCTACTTGGTGCAAGGAGTAATTCCTTAAACGTCCCTTTCCTTGATCCTCAGTTGGTAATAACCAAATCAAGGGCCAATTCCTGAGAACATTGTCCTATCTTGCAACCGGGCAACTGAACCCTTCATTCTTAACAAACAGTGTTGACATGTCCCATGATGTGACGCTCTGTCCAATCAACCCTCAAATCAATTACCTCTTCAACTTAATCATTAATCCTTCCTGCTGAGCTAATACCATTCTTTATGATGTCCCTGATACCGATTCTATCCGTACCTTAAGCCCGTAGTGTACTCAACGATTCTTTGTGCACCCACCTAAAATCTTGCTGACCAATCCAGTTTCCATTTAGTCTAACTGATATATTCCAAGTGGTATCTACCACAATATTTAGGCATCCCGTAGACACAATCAAGTCCTTCCCTTTCAAATGCAGACGTTACCACCATCTCTTACAATCCATGGTTGTCCCTTAATTAATGAATTAGTTCCTACTCGTGATCATATCAAAATCCTCTTACCACGAGCTCAAACAACTCCACTATAAACCTTTTACCAATAGTACCCCTATCATTCTCTTGGAAATTACCAACTTTTCCGACAAGCACTAAAATCTCACGCCCCATGGCATGGCAACCCAAAAGTATATGCCTCAAATCTATGTCTCTTCTGGGAGATACGTAGCACCAACTCATTCAGTTCAATATATCACAAGGAATGAGA
This sequence comes from Humulus lupulus, assembly GCF_963169125.1. Classification (NCBI taxonomy): domain Eukaryota; kingdom Viridiplantae; phylum Streptophyta; class Magnoliopsida; order Rosales; family Cannabaceae; genus Humulus; species Humulus lupulus. The sequence continues at coordinate 62,466,131 of NC_084795.1, read as the reverse complement.
AATAACAAGTTAACTGACCGCCTCCGAAGGACTAGCCCCGGGCTTTGGCTGTACCAAGGCGGACCTTCAAAATAGGGTCGAGTAATCTATACTTCTCAATTCTCCCAACTTTGATTTTGGGCAATCCTTCCCGACATGCCCAATCGTTCCACATAGAAGACATGCCTTTACTTAGCGTCCTCCCAGACGGCATCTCCCGCACCTAGCACATACTAGATAACTTCACCAGGCCTCATTGCTACCGCGACAACCATCCTGTAAACCATAACCCCATCCTGTCAAGTCTAGGAGTAGTAAAACTATCAGGGGTCCTTCTTTTCCAGCTACTGGGCATCTGCCCCAACCTGATCCCACAAATGTGAATACCATTGCCTGAGCTTCTTGCCCTACGAAATTCTCAAACCATATCTCATCTCTTGCATCTTCTATAACAAGGCCCTCCCTACTGTCCGAACATAGATAGAGGTTTCATGTACTGGAGCGACCCTAACACTCTGGGCCATCCCAGAGTTCAGTCCTCTTCAAACTAAAAGTAGATCTAACCAATCCACCAAATTCATTAACATATTCTGTCACTGTCTTGCTATACTGAACCCAGTCCATAAGCCCATTGGTCCTTACAATTCAAACTGCACTACAGTAATCTCTTTTACCAAATCATTGTCTAAATTCCTCCCAGCCCATCATGATAGCATTCCGAGTCTGGGGTACTACTTTCCATCATGTGCGGACATCCTCTGACCGCATACACGTGGCACAACTGCTCTATCATGGCCTACCACTCCCATATCATCAAGGACAAAGTTAATCACGCCCATCTACTGATTAGTTCTTGAGCAAACCCCAACCTCCCTTGAAAACTAGAGGTTAATGCTTCTAAATTCTTTGTACGATAACGCTTATATGTTTCCACCCTAAGGTTGAACCGACACTGGTGCCATTACTGTCAAAATATACGAAGCAGTGTTCCCCAATGGTGCCCGCTGTCTCACCCATCTAATCTCCTCACTCTGATCTAACTGTCTTACTTGCATACCAGCAAATATCTGCTGTGAATTCCAGGGGCATATGGAGGGTTCTGACCCCAACGACCATCTACAACCCCCATACTAACAATACTAGGTTTAGTTGACTATCTTGAACACATACGTTCTGAATTAGTCTGTCAATGACTTAACCCCTCAGCCTTGATATTCATATCCAGAAATATCCCACGGGCAGGTCCAAACAATCACAATAAGCACACACACAATATACATATCAAAACATAAATCTACATTATTCATACATCACTTATCAAATCCCATTACTACCTCATACACTCATACACATCATGCTCTTTATACTAGCATGCAGATAAGGCACATAGGTTCAATTTAAATAACTAATCACATAGTCATGTCATCGGATACCTAACCGTGAGTCGAGCTTATCTTTAGCAGTGAGTGTGCACGCCCAGCCAATCTTCAGGAACCCTTAAACCTAGAACGCTCTGATAACAAGTTGTAACGCCCTTGATAACCAAGACAATTACACAGTGTGTTTAAATATAGTGCTTAACCTTCTAAGCAAGTTGTTTGAACTTAAATGTGTAACTAAAGACTAAGTAAGGGTCAAGTAATAAAATATTTGGTCAACAAAATAATCATATTTCATTAAAATATCAAGTTTAAACATGGGATTCCAAAAATCAGTTTATAGACTTGTAAAAGACAAATAGAATACAATTTAGCCGTCTTAGGCGGCAAAATAGGGTTTAACCCTAGTTCCTCCCAAGTTATCCAGATCGTGGCGATCGAGCAGGTCGCATATGTACACACCGCCCCTGAAGCTCTCACACTCATGGCTGGTCCAACTATCCATTTCCCTTACCTGCACCACGTAGCACCCGTGAGCCAAGGCTCAACAAGAAAATGTAAATCAACATGCACAACTATGCAATAGTATAAAAGCAGTAAATACACATCATCAGATTCAATTGACAACAGGATATAAGCATTAAGCTAGGAAACATTAAACATATACTTCCAAACACATAACTAGATCTTTGATACAAGTATTTAGGTGTTGGCACCCTTAGGCCGAGCCCTCTGGTTATTTAGTTGATCCCGACTCACTTAGGCCGAGTTGCGTTCAGTACGCTTATCATCAGCCCCGGCTCCCTTAGGTCGAGTCCACTAGTCTTATAGCCGACCCAGACACCCTTAGGCTGGGTTGCATTCCACACGATTGCTATCGGCCCCCCGGCACCCTTAGGCCAGCCTGTAAACATAGATAATCACGAATATATATATTGCATAGCACATAATCAATGGCAGCATAAACAAGCATGTCCATCTAGACATTCTCAGTACATATATGTTCATATTCATAATATATTCATATTAGGAGTTTAAGCCCCAATCATAACTCGATTGCAGTTTTCTTACCTCAGGTCCCGAGCAGCATGTGTATGATAGCCCCGAGCACGATCCCCAGTCTTAAGCTTAACGGTAATCCTAGTCACAAATAATAATGGGTAACTATCAAATTCCTATCCAATAAATAACTTCGGAATATTAATCTAGCCTCCGGGACCTTGGATTCTACCAAACCGAGTACTAGGATCCTTCTCAAGCCTTAACATTAGGGTTCTCGAGCTTAAAACCCTCAAACAACCTTAGTTTCGCATTTGAGTCGCAGCCAACCCCTTAAGGGTCGTGGCGTGCTCAAGTTAGAGGAAAAATACCTATCTGCTAAAATCCACGTGTCGTGGCACGCTACCCCTTGCGTCGTGGCGCATAAACAAAACAGAGGCCTTCAATCCTCCCCGATCACGCGGGTTGCGACGCCTGAAGAACAGGGCTGCACCCTGAGAACCCAAACCCAGAAAAGCAGCCTTTTTCCTGCGTTTTTTCCTCGAACCTAAACCCAAATTCAACCCCAATCTCATAATTAAGTCCATATTTCATATCACAACAACATAACCACCTAAAATTCTTAACCTAAATCCTCCTAGGAACCTAGAATTCAGCCAAGACCCCTTAAAAACTTAAAGAGCTTAAGAACACCTACACTAACAGCATACTCCACACAAAAATTAGGTTATGAAGCTCACCTTTGGAGCAATTTTGATCCTGAACTGATCCTTAAATAGTTCTAGCTCAATTTCCCAACTTGAATCCACAAATTCCAGCCTAAAACTTAAGTTTTCTCTTCAAACCCTTAATGACTTAGAGAGAGGGAGAGAGAGAGAGAGAGGTGAACGTGAGAGAGAAAAGGCTGAGAGTTATTTTGATATGTTCTGGTTATTTCCTAAGGTTTCTAAGCTTATCCTTCTCCCAAAAGACCAAAATACCCTTTAAGCATTCTCTTAACCTTAAATGGCCCCAAGGGCAAAATCGTCATTTGTCGCATCTCCCACTAATCCTCGAGTAGCCCTAAAAAATCCCTATTAATCTCGTCATTCCCAACTAACTACCAAATATTTACCCATTGCTCGATAAATCCCAAATATAAATTACACTTCCCAAAATACCCCTAGGCTCGCCCCGAGCCGGGTATTGGACCCCGTTGTGACTATTCCGCCAACCCTCTCACTAGGATCGCCTCGAGTCGTATACTGCATATATATCCACATAATAATGTGGTCTCAATCATTTACTCACATATAATAACATAAATGTCCACTACGGGTCAATATTACAAATATGCCCTTATTGTCAAAAGTGGGCCCACATGCATATCTATTACTCATAAACATGCATATAAATATATTCATATCATTATATATATCATGCATGCCACATAGTCATGCATTTATTCAATTAATTCGACATGCATATCCCATTATGCCCTCCAGGCTTTGTAATCCAAGCACTTAGCCTTAACAATAAATTTGGGTCGTTACTGTTACTGTTGGCTGCTTCCTTCTGGGTCAATGCAAAGACCCTTGCTGGCATAAGGTTGTTGTTACTGCCCTGCTTTGCTTTCCATTGTGGGCAATCCTTCTTCAGATGGCCTGTCTGACCGCACTTGTAACACTTGTTGGTGCCCGCCTGGCATTTTCCCAAATGTCAATGCAAGCATTTAGGGCAGCTAGGCAATCAACTTTTTTGTCTTAGTGTCTTCCGCGGTTACGATCATTGTTGTGACTGTTACGGTTGTTGTGGTGGTTATGATTGTTGTGATTATTTCCATTCGTGGTCGGGGGTCTAGGTATCTTGTCATTGCCACTGCTCGTTCCTTCATGGGCCTTCCTCTTATTGCCCTCAGGGAATGTTTCCTAATCGGGTTATTAGGATAATGCATGCCCCAGATCTGTTCTCATTAGAGGATCCATCAACATAAAGTCTCCACAGCTCGCGAGCTGGGTTATGACTTCTTCGTTGGTCATTCCTGTGCATTCAACTATAAAGTCAGCCAAGGCTTGACCTTTTATCATCGTTCTCGGATGGTATGTGATCTCAAATTGCCTGAGTTCAACTGCCCACTTTAATAGTCTTCTGGATGCTTCAGGTTTTGCTAATATCTGCCTTAGTGGCTGATCTGTCAGCACATGAATAGGATGCACTTGAAATTAAGGTCGAAGCTTTCGAGATGCGTGAACTAGGCATAGTGCTAGTTTTTCCATCAGTGGATATCTCGACTCAGCTCCCAAGAGTCTTTTGCTTATGTAGTATACCAGTCTTTGTACTTTCTTATCCTCCAAAACAAGTGTTGCACTGATTGCATGCTCGATTGTAGAAAGGTATAAGTACAATATTTCCCCCATGATTGATTTGGATAAGATTGGTGGCTCAGCGAGGTGCTTTTTGAGAGCCTGAAAGGCGAGTTCGCACTTGTCTGACCACTCGAACTTCTTGTCCCCTCTCAAAAGATTAAAATATGGTAGGCACTTGTCTGTGGATTATGAGATGAACCTACTTAAAGCTGCCATTCGTCCAGTTAGGCTTTGGAAATATTTATGCTTTTGAGGTGAAGGCATATCGATCAATGCTTTGATCTTATCTGGGTTTGCCTCGATTCCTTGAGCATTCACTATAAATCCTAAGAACTTTCCAGAAGATACCCCGAAAGAGCACTTTTGTGGGTTGAGTATCATGTTGTATTTTCGAAGTATAGCGAAGCAATCTGCGAGGTCATCAACATGGTTATTATTGTGTTTGGACTTGACTAGTGTGTCATCCACATACACTTCCATGTTTTTCCAATCTATTCAGCAAACATTCTTTTACCAGTCTTTAGTACGTCGCTCTAGCATTTTTGAGCCCGAAAGGCATTTCATTGTAACAGTATAGCCCTTTGTCCATCATGAAACTCGTATGTTCCTAGTTGGGTGCATGCATTGCTATTTCGTTATATCCAGAATATGCATCCATGAACGACATGATATCGTGACCCGAGGTTGCATCAACGAGTTGATGGATTCGAGGCAACGGAAAACAATCTTTCGGGTATGCTTTGTTGAGGTCTGAATAATCGATGCAAGTTCACCACATGCCATTCAGTTTCAGGACCAGTACTGGGTTAGCTACTCATTTTGAGTAGAAGGCATCTTGAATAGACCGATTTGCCTTCAATTTTTCGACCTCTTATTTCAAGGCCTTTTTCCTCTCGTCTTCGAGGAGCCTTCACTTTTGATGTTTTGGAGGGAAGCTTTTGTCGATGTTTAGTGTGTGGCTTATAACATTGGAACTAATCCCAATAATTTCTGAGTGTGACCATGCAAAAACATCCTGATTTTCCCCCAGAAATCAAATTAATAGCTAGCTTGCTTCCTTTGTGAGGTTCTTCCCAATTTTCACCACTTTGGTGGTTTTCTTATCATCGAGCTGAATGTCTTCGAGCTCTTCAATGGGACCGAGATTGGCCTTGTCTTCTACTATTATGGGGCCAATTTCTTCTTCAACCTTGTAGATTATTTTTTCAATTTCCTCTATAATTACCAGTGCACTAGCTTGGCCTTCCCTCCTCGTGGAGATACTAAAGCACTCTCAAGCTACTAATTTATCTCCTTTCAGCATCCTGATACCACTAGGTGTTGGGAATTTTACGTCCAAATGCCTAACAGATATGACTGCCCCTAGCCCAATCAGGGCTGGTCTCCCAAGCAAAACATTGTATGCTGATGGGGTGTCCACTACGATAAATTTAAGCATCTTAGTTATAGAGACTTGATAGTCTACTGATCTCATTAGGAGCTCGATGGATCATGTACTGAAAATTCCCTCTCTTGAGAATCCATACCAGGTTGTCACAGAAGCCTTTAAGTCTAAAACAGAAAACCCCATTTTTTCCAGGGTCGCCTTATAAATGATGTTAATCGAGCTCAAGTTATCGATCAAGACTCGGCGGACCCTCTTATTAGTGAGGTGGAAGGTTATGACTAGGAATCATCTTCTTCAGTAAAAGTGATTGGTTGGGATTTGACCCTCTGTTGTTTTGGAGCTCGTACTTCAGGCACGTAGGGAGATCCATCTCCCATTTTCAGCTCCTGGGCGTACCTCTTTTGGGCATTTTTTCTCTTTCCCGCAATGTGAGCTCCCCCACAATGGTTATTATGTCTTCTCCATCAATTGGGGGAGTTCGATTATCCTCCCTTGCACATGGTTTCGCAGATTGTTGAGGAGGTTGCGCTGGAGCTGCCCTTTGATTAGGCAGAGCCTAGGCTTGATTTCTGTTTCAAACATATTGTTTAAGGTAACCTTTCGAGATCAGCCCTTCGATCTCGTCCTTGAGTTGCCTGCATTCCTCGGTTGTATGTCCTATGTCTTTGTGGAATCTGCAAAACTTATTAAAATCCCTCTTCCTACATTGATGTCGTATTCTTTCAGGTCATCTAAATGGGACCTGATTTTCGTTCGCGAAAAATATGTTTTCCTGAGTGTCTGTGAGCTCGGTATACACCTATATGGAGAAATTCTTATCTCCTTTATTCTTCTTACCCCCATCTGTCTTGGGGTTATTTCAATCATTCTTCTTTCTCTTAGAAGAATTGTCTCCTAAAGGTTGTGCCGTAGATGGCATGGCCAAGCCCGTAGTTGAATTTATGTTGGTCATTGTAGTTATTGAGGATGAAGGAGCCAGTTTAAGTGCTGACCTTGCCTCTTCTACATTGACGAACCTCTGAGCTCGAGTGGTGAACTCAGTTATCGTTCTCACGGGCTTCCTTTGTATATCGTCCCAAAGAGGACTTCCTGGTAATAATCCAGCTCACACTGCCATGAGATGACCGCTGTCATCAACGTTGTGTGCTCGGGGTTGCCTTTATATATTAAACCTTTCCAGGTAACTCTTTGATGACTCTCTTAGATGTTGCCTTATATTTTCCAAGGAGGATGCATCGAGCTTGATGCTTTTTGTAGCTTGGAATCGAGTGCCTTCGAAATTTGTCAAACCAACTCTTTGATGGTCCAGTAAGTGTGGTCGGGAAGAGCATGCATCTGAGCTCATATCCAACATTGCTAGCCCTCATTACTGTATTGAAGATGCTCAGGTGGATACCTTGGTCGGTAATCCCATCATAGGGTGCCACGTGAGGTATCATGAATCCGTTGGGGAAAGGCGTGTTCGAGATATGTGGACCAAAGGGTTCGAGCTCCTCATCCGAGTCATAAGCCTTATCATTTTCTTTCCTTTCTCGAAGGAGTCTAAACGCTTCCTTGAGTTGGTTAATTCTTTCTTGATAGTACTTGAAGCTAGTTATTGTCCATAGGAACTCCAGCTCCTTATTGCAGTATAAGGTTATAGTTATTCTCGTACACAGGCTGTAAGGGCTCATTTTGAGCATTTAAATGAGCCTTCACGTCTGAGTATGGCCGATTGAAATACCCCCGGTTCTGGTTCAGGTTATCTCGAAGATCAGGGTGATCATTCGGATAGTTCTCGTAATATCTAGGTTCAGAGTTATAGACATTCACCGACCTGCTATTACCCTGGCTTCCCTCAAGGAAGCTGACAGTTCTTTGTGGCTGTTGTTGCTATTGTGGGGCATGATTTCGACGTGGATTATTCACGTGCACCCCTAACTCCAGTAGCACGTGACCTTGACATATAACTTCCAGACAGCTGGGGTTGTCTAGCTACCTATGTCCTTGATGTGCCCCCAGTGGGACCTCATGATCACCCTACGGTCGGGTCGAGTTTGATGGCATCTATCCAGACTTCCACTCCTAACACTTTGGGCAGGCCTCTGAGGTGCCCTTTCCCCAGCTTGGCTTCCATTAGGAGCTTATTGGGGTATATCTCGAGCTAGAGATGGATATCTAATGGGTGATGGAGGATGCCTGATTGGAGATGAAGGTGGTCTCTCGTTGTTCACGTTTGGCCTTGCTGGTTTTGGGTTATTATTCCGGGCTGCTTGTGGGGCAGCACGATTGTTCGCAATGGTGACAGGAACCTCTCTTGGCTGGTTGGTTCGCGAGGGGTTTTGAGATGCTACCCCAGACTGGTTGATTCTAGTACTCATTCCAGCTCTTGTTACTTGGCTTTGTTGGGCTACCCTCGCCACAGTACTACCTCGAGGATATCCCCTAGTCCATCGCGGGGGCGCCTGCAATTCCACAACCTTCCTCATCATTTCTCTGTTCATTTGCGTGGCTTCAGCCAGACTCTCTCATAGTCGTCGGTTCCCCAACTGCACTATTGGCACATATCTCTCAGGATTATAATAATAATCCTCGATAGGTGGCCTAGACCCCTGACTAGGTTCTTGCGATGTCGATGACACACTCCCTTTAGCGGTATTTTGTTCATTCATTGGTTGTTTTCCAAGCCATTGGGGATGTTCTTCCGTTTGAGGAGAATCCTCCTCGGGGATTCTGGGCAATGGTTGACCATTTCGTGATCCACAGACGTTGCCAGTGGGTGCAACCATCATTCGTTCAACGGAAGGTTTGAAAAAATAAGTATGCTTAATGCTCTCAATAAAGCACCAAATTATTGACGACATTTTTTGTCCACTAAAAGCAAGAGCAATTAAGCAAATGTATAATTTAGAAAGAAAATAAGAACATAAATTTTTACGTGATTCAGCAGTTAAAAAACTTCCTACATCCAAGAGTCACTTTTATTAAGGTCTACATTAAAGCTTTGAGAGAAATTTCACAAAGTATTTCTCAGTACAAAATAGTGTCTCCGTACAAATGACTAAATCAAGACTATTTATAGACCCGGTTACAAGAATCATTCCTTAATCTTAGGGATATTATAATATATCACATTTGAATTTGAATTCGAAATCCAAATCTGTACATTAAAATACAATCAATTGCATTAATTGTAGAGAATTATTCATAAACAATAGGGTTGATTACACAGTTTGAATTAAATCCCCATGATTATAGGGATTTCCTATCAGTGTCTCCGTGTATTAGTTTAACACGTCTTTGAGCTTTATCACTGCTTCAATGTTCTTTTGAAATCATATGTAGCTTCGAACTCATCGTTTCACTTGTTGCAACCTCCTTGATTGGTTTGTCAAACTCATCTTTCGGAGGAGACTCTTGTTGCCTTCGAGCCTGCAACTCATGCTCGAGTGCAAATGGTATGACTCTTTGAAACTTCATGTTTATTTGTACAAGTATAATGTTAATACTTATTAATTCCGAGCTTACACTTTACGAGCCTACATTTCGAGATTGTTTATTTATTCTCCAAATTTGAGTGTAACAATTTTTATTAAAAAAAAGTTTGGCTAAATCAAATAAATAATTAATTTTTTTTATAAAAGATTAAATACTTACTGGTTAGAACAATGAGGTCATAATACAAGGCAGAATCTCTTCCAACCAAGTAATTTTGTATTCTATCTATAGCACATATCTAGTATAATAAAGATCTAAAGTTGCTAATAATATAATATTATCCGTGATCATGAGAGAGAATATAGTTAGTTACTAATAATGTCAAACTCTATGAAACCAAAAATAATAAAGTTGATGTTTTGCAAAATAATATATTATCTTTGAAAATTTAATTTAAAAGTAGAAATTTAATTTTAATATTTAACTAAAAAGTGTTGCTATTTTGCACCTTAAGGTGCCTAACACCACATGAGGTGACTCTGCATGATTGATTAGAGATACTATATATTAGTTATAAATTCAAATTTTGTGGGTCCCGATATTGAATTGCACCAATAAAAGTATATCATTTTCATGTGGTGTTGGGCATCGATCACTCAGCATTTCTCTTAACTAAAATAACAAATAATCAAAATAGGAAAGACATTAATCATTAAAAACTCTTCTATATATATTAATTGCACACTTCCATTTTAGTTGATTGTTTATTGCAACACGCATGTAACATTTTATTATTATTGAGTAGCTTTTAATGAGTTATACAATTTGTGGTAGGCCAATCAATGTTATAACTAATAAAGTGATGTTAAGGAAATAATGACCTGGTAATAAACTTATTCAAAGCTTTCAAACTTCTCCTAACTTATTGGGAAACAGTGCTATCGATATTAGGGCATATTATACATGTGTTTGAAATGAAGTGGTTGAAGAAGAAAACCACAGGAAAGAAATGTAAAGGTAAATAATAAATAAGGTTGAGAGGACCACACAAAACAAACCTGTCTATGTCTCTATCTTTCTCCAGTGGTGAGCATAAATTCTGGTTTCAATTTCAAATTCAATATTTTGCTTGATATTTCTTTCACATGGGTAAACTTGGAAACTAACTTAATCTCATCACTAGAGAATTTCTAATAGAATGCCAAAATAGTGATACATTACTATTTTTAACTCATTTTAGGAAGAAAAAAAAGATATCACTTTGATGGTGTTCCAAAAAATATGTTAAATTTAACATATGCTAAAAATTATGTAAAATATGCCCCAAAATATAACATGATTCAATTTTTTTTCTTTGATATTGGAGGAGGGGGGATTCGAATTTGGAAACTCTCTTTGTGAGGAGAAATGTAGTACCACTAGTGCCTATAACCACTAACACAATTCATATTTGACACAAATAATTTATTTGTTTATTTATAAGATTATAAGAATTTATTATAATTTATTGATTAACAATTAATGATCAAATATATTTTCTTTTTTATTCACTTTTTTATGTAATAAGGGATTCATCTTATTAAATATCTTTCATAACAACTATAACATACATTATCATAATTAATAAATGTACCTAAAGGGCTCTCCGCTAGGGTTGGGCATCTCATCCAATCCAACAATTTTGTACTAATCAAATCCAATTCAATTAAATGTTGGATTTTAAAAATCATCATCTAATCCAATCCAAATAAGCATCAAAATCCAATCTAATCTAATATAATCCAATCAAATTAATAATTAGATTTGTTTAATTTTTTATTTGGATTTAGAGTTGGAACCTGATTTTTTTTTTCAGAAACCGAATTAGAACATGATTTTTAATATGAACTTAAAATCATACAAAAAATCACTTAAAACCCAAACAACACCATTTATTTAGGTTCAAACTACAAAAAGTTATCAACTTTATAGGTTTAATCTAACTAAAAATTTGTAGTGTTGTAAATGAGAGAGAAAGAGAAAAATAAATGCATATTTTTAGTATTTTCTCATCTAATTAGGTGTAGAAATGTATAAGAGAAAGCTAATAGTTAGCCAATAATAATGTAATAATATTTTTTAATATATTTAAAAAAATATAAATAGTTACATATTTTTTAATATATATTATATGTAATTGGATTGGATTTTGAGAGTATCATTAGCTCAAATCCAATTAAAATCAAATTATTCAAATTCAATACGATACAATAATAATTAGATATCAATTTTTTATAGTCGGTGTAATTGGATTGGTTTGTATAGTATTTGATAAGCACCAGATGTAATTATGTATATATTAGTGCATATTGTGTAAATACTAAATAATATAGGGTCCTCTCTTAAGTGTATATATAGACCCTTACTCACTCATTGTACTGTAACAAGATATACAATATACAGAATATTCAGCATAACAAACTTTCTCTCTCTTCTCCAAATACATATTAAGACATGGCATCAGAGCCTTCGTTCTCCTCGACCTCCACCGGTTCGATCGACTCGCCGGTTCCACCTTCTCCTTCTTCCACCTCTGGTGTTACCACACCTGTCCCTTCTTTCTCCCCCTTTTCCCTGTCTTCCCCCTTAGCTCCCTTCACTCCAAACAGTTCTTCTTCCTCTGGCCCGACCCTTCCCTCTGTTAATCAACCATTTTCTGTCAAGCTTGATAACTCCAACTTCCTCATCTGGCGCAATCAACTCCTTAATGTTATTGTTGCTCATGGCCTTGAAGGTTTTCTCGACGGCTCTGTTTCCTGCCCTGCCAAACACTCCCCTACGAATCCCACTACTATTGATTCAGCCTATATCACTTGGAACAGGTACAATCGCCTCTTGATGTCCTGGATATATGCCTCTTTGTCTGAAGGATTGCTATCTCAAATTGTTTCCTACAACACTGCTAAAGATATCCAGGATTGTAATGCCCCGGATTCCCTATTATGGTTAATGGCTGGATTAATAGGCCGGGAGGGCCATAACTGCTAAATTATGCCATTAAATGTGTTTATGCATGTTTATGAGAATTACATTATAATATGATGTTAAATGCGTGCATGTGAGTTCACATTTGTTTACAGGGGTATTTAGGTAATTTGGCCCGTTGAGGGTATAATTGTATACTTGAATGTGTGTTAATGATATATTGTGAGACCACATTATAATGTGGATTGGTTCGAGTATTTCGACGTGAGACGATCTTTAAACGTGATTTATCGGTTTGGTCATAACAGGTTTGAGCTCGGGGCTCGGGGTGAGTCTCGGGGTGATATTAATGGTTATAGCGTTACCGGGGATTTTAGGGTAACGGGATGTGAATTATTGGTGTTTGAGGATGTTGAGGTTAGCGGGAATTGGGAAGCGTTAATTATAATTAACGGGTTTAGTGGTATGTACCAATTTTACCCCTAGGGTAGCTTGAAAGGCTTAGGATGACATAAGGGTATTTTGGTCTTTTTGGGAGGATATATGTGACTTAGGAGGCTTAGAAGGTTGTAGAATAAACAGGGCAAAAAACAGAGACTTGTATCTTCTCCCTTCCCGTACAACCTCCTCCATTGCTTTCTTGGGTGTCTTGAGCTCAAGGTGGGATATCAAGCTAAGGAACTTCAAGGCTGAGTTAGTAGACTTGGTTCTGCTTGTGTGGGAAGTTCAAAACAGGTTTTAAGGTAAGTTTTGATCATTGAACTCAAGTTATGCTCTGTTTTGGTTGTTGGTTTCAGCCTTAGAATTTTGATGTGGAAAGTGTGAATCAAAGGGAGTTTAGGTGTTGATTTGCTTGGGGTTTGATGAGGGTGAGCTAAGGGAGTTATTTGGGGGTTTAATTATATGTTTGGAAGAGGTTTAAAGATGGTTTGAGGGACTGGTTTGAGAGGGAAAACGCAGGGTTAAAATCTGGTGCGTGTTTGGCCGACTTAGCTGGTCTGGGCTGGGCGCCGCGGCGCAGCAGGGGTGCGCTGCGGCCCTTGGAGTCTGTCAGGAGGGAGCCCTTCTGTCTAAAGGGCGCGCCGTGGCGCATCAGGGGAGGGCCGCGGCCCTTAAGGCCAATTTTGTCAAAATGTGGTTTTTAGCTTAGGAATTCAAACCATAGGCCTCGGGGTTGGACCTAGTACCCGGTTGGGTAGTATTTGATGTCTCGGGGGCTAGGATTTGGTTTGGGAACCCTCGGTTATCATTTTTATTGATAAATTCTATAATTTGGTTATGACCAGGTGACCGTCAAGGATTTTAAAGGTTGATCGTTCTCAGGGGTCGTTCATATAATATTTTCACTCGAACCAGAGGTAAGAAAACAGTGTATGAATACAGTTGCACCCTGGATAGGTATATGACATGCATGGTTTGATATTGAAGCATGTTGGTTGATTTATGTGGACATGGATCGCATATTAAATGCTAGCGAATGTTGATTACCTGTTTAAGACACTGACTAGTCAGGGACCGACTCTAAAGTCGATGATCACGCATTGAATAGCTCTATAACATTAATGCGGGACCGACCCTAAGGTCGAAGAACTTATAAACGCTTGCCTGGTCTACGACCAGATGACTATAGCCAAGGTATATGACCCCGGTGACCGTTTGTCACATGGCTAAGGGACGTTGTCCATAGTTTCGACTCTAGAGTCGTGAGGAAGGTTATGTTGGTGACTAATCACCTTGCACCTGTCCTAATCAAACTTAAGAAAGGATCACTTATCAGTTAAGCCCCGGTGACCCTATCGTCACATGGCTAGAAGGAGCAGTGCTCATTATTGTGACTTTTGGCTATTGTCACCTATTTGCTTGGACTGATAGTCCTGAATGGTTATTGTGAACGTTGTTGATATTATATCATGTTTTGTTGTGTTTTCTTGCTGGGCCTTGGCTCATGGGTGCTATGTGGTGCAGGTAAAGGAAAGGAAAAGCTTGGCCAACCCTGAGTGGAGAGCTTGGGCGATGTGATGTACATACGGGGCCGCTTGACCGCCACGGTCTAGGAGTTCTCAGAGGGACTAGGGGTTTACCCTATTTTTGCCGCTTAGGCCGGCGGGAATTGTAAATCTAAAACAGTAGCAACTCTTTTGTATTACAAACTACTTGTAAATATTTTAAAAGGCTCATGAGCAGTTTATTTACTTAATGAAATGTACCCTTTCCTTTTTATTGGTTTTTCACCTTAACCTGTTAATGGTACCTAGATCATGTTTTTAACCAAAGGACTCGGGTAGCGAGTCAAATTTCCGGTTCACCGTTCACCGTAACTGTTCTGGGGTAACCAGGGCGTTACAGGGATGGTCTCGCACACATTTATGTCTCCCAATCGATGTCCAATATCTCTTAGCTCTGCACTTCTCTTCAGACCATTACGAAAGGAGGCCTCTCGATAATTGACTATCTCCAGCGATTCAAGAAAATCTGCAACACCTTAGCTGCTATTGGTGACCCAGTTTCAGACCGAGACCATCTCATCTACTTACTTCGTGGTCTTGATCGTGATTACAATCCTATTGTCTCGTCTATTATCACTAGATCTGACAAACCCAGTCCTGAGGAGGTCCATAGTCTTCTTATGCAATATGATTTGTCCTTGAAAGGCAATCTGCTACTGAACAATTACCCATCATTCAAGAAAATGTAGCTCACAACACTCACCATCCAAATCGATATCCCCCTCGTTCTTCCTCTCACACTCATTTTTCCCATCAATCCCCACACACCCATTCCTCCCACAGATTATCCTCTTCCTCTTCCAGTGTTCTTGGCAAACCTCCCTCTCGCCCATCTCACCACCTTCCACCGTGGTTACCACCCTTCTCCTCCTCCTCCTCTGGCTCTCGTTCTCAATGTCAAATTTGTGGCAAGTTGGGCCACATTGCTGCTGTCTGTTATCACCGGCTTAATCTCACCTATTAGCCATCTTCTCAACCGAGGAATTTCAACACCACTCTTACTCCTGGCACTGCTTCCTCGTCTCCCTCAGGCATGGCTGGCCTCTATGCTTCTGCTTCTACATTCTCGGACCCCGCCTGGTTCATGGACTCCAAGGCTACGCATCACTTCACTCCAAATTTTTCTGCCCTTTCCTCTGCTTCTCCATACTCGAGCCCTGAACAGGTTCAAGTAAGTGATGGTAAGACTTTGCCTATTGCTCATGTTGGTCAGTTAAACCTATCTAACTCTGTTACATTACACAATGTTCTTCATTCCCCTGCTATTACTCATAATCTGATAAGTGTTACCAAATTGTGTCAAGACAACGATGCTTATATTGAATTCTACCCTTCTTATTTTCTTGTCAAGCATCAGGTCTCCAAGCATATCCTCCTTCGGGGTCTACTTGATCGAGGTCTTTATCGAGTCTCCTTTGCTCCCGAGCCTCTTCCACATACCTCCTCCTCTCCTCAAGTCTTCCTTGCCCGCACCTCTGACATCTCTGTTTGGCACTCTCACCTTGGGCATCCCACCTCTACTATCGTATCTCAAGTTCTCCAGTCGTGTGACCTTCCAGCTCCGTCATCATCCTCTACTTTCTTTTGTAATTCATGTCATTTAGCTAAGAGTCATCGACTCCCTTTTACTGTATCACACTCTAGAGCTGTAACACCTTTTGAATTAATACACATGGATCTTTGGGGTGCTTCCCCTATTGTTTCACACTCTGGTTTTCGTTATTTTTTACTACTTGTTGATGATTTCTCGCGGTTCTCTTGGATTTATTTTTTACAAACTAAGGATCAAGCTTACTCTACTTTTCTCACTTTTCAATCTTTAGTAGAGCATCAATTTGATACCAAAATTAAACAGGTCCAAACTGATGGTGGGGGTGAGTTTCGACCCCTTGCCTCCTTTTTCTCCAAGATTGGTGTCATGTTACGCATCAGTTGTCCCCATACAGCTGCTCAAAATGGGTGTGTCGAGCGAAAGAATCGTCATGTTGTTGAAACCGAGTTAACCCTCTTGCATCATGCTCATGTACCCCTCATTTTCTGGCCTTATGCCTTTCAAACAGCTGTGTACTTAATTAATCGCATGCCTACTGTTATTCTCAATCATCAATCTCCTTATTCTCTTTTATACAACAAACCACCTTCTTACGCTCATCTTTGGGTCTTTGGCTGCCTTTGTTTTCCCTTCCTTCGCCCTTATAACGATCATAAATTACAGCTGCGTTCTAAGCCATGTGTGTTCTTGGGATATAGTTCTCAACACAAGGGGTACTCTTGCATTGATCCCACTACTTCTCGTGTCTATGTTTCCCGTCATGTTGTCTTCAATGAATGCTCCTTTCCTTTTTCTGCTCCTTCTTCTCCTTCCTCTACTACTTCTCCCACTTCTTCGTCCTCTAGTTTTCTTTCGATTCCACCAGCACCTTTTCCCACTCTCTCCTCTCTTTCTCCTCCCCTTTCTCCTCCTCCTTCTTCTTCTCCCTCTATTTCTTCTCCTTCGCCGCCTTCTTTACTACCTTCTACCTCCTCTTCTCTTGTTTCCCCTCCTTCTTCTTCTCTCTCTCCTTCCTCCCCTCCTCCTTCTGTACCAGTGATAGTAGATTTACCTGACCAATCTGATGCACCTACTATCCCTATTACTAATGTTCACCCGATGACTACTAGAGCTAAAGCAGGCATTCATAAGCCTCGGGTGTTTGTTAGTGTTTATGCAGGTTCAGTTCCTAAACCTCAAACCTTTGCTCGGGCCAACAAGTCTCCTGAATGGCGCCATGCTATGTCTCTTGAAATTGAAGCACTTCATTGCAATGGGACTTGGACATTGGTTCCTCCTCCGCCTAATGTTACTATTATTGGGTGTAAATGGGTTTATCGGCTCAAGCTTAAGGCTGATGGTAGTATTGATAGGTACAAAGCCCGCTTAGTGGCCAAAGGTTATCACCAAACAGAGGGGTTGGACTATTTTGAGACCTTCAGCCCTGTTGTCAAGGCAGCCACGGTTCGATTGGTCATTTCTCTGGCTGTTTCTTTTAATTTGCAGATCCGACAGCTCGATGTTTCCAATGCATTTCTCCATGGGGATCTTTCTGAGGAGGTTTTTATGCAACAACCTCACGACTTTATTGATACACACAATCCTCATCTTTTCTGTAAACTTCATAAATCATTATACGGCTTGAAGCAGGCTCCCCGTGCTTGGTTTCACAAGCTCACTCATGCCTTACTGTCCATGGGTTTTTCGGCTTCAACTTCTGACAGCAGCATGTTTCTTCATCGCACTGCAAGTGTCACAACCATTGTTCTTATTTATGTCGATGATATCATCGTGACTGGGAGTTCTTTCACGGCTCTTACTGCCTTAATTACAGCATTGCAGCAGCGTTTTTCCCTTAAAGACCTTGGTCCTCTGCATTATTTCTTGGGCCTGGAAGTTGTTCGCACACCGCATGGTCTCCATTTATCCCAAGCTAAATACATTCATGACCTGTTGGTTAGGATTGATTTGATTGACACCAAACCTGTTGCTACCCCCATGGTTACTGGCACTCCCTTCTCTATTCACACTGGCATCCCTCTTACTGATGGAACTATATATCGCAGCACAGTTGGTGCTCTCCAATACTGCACTATGACTCGTCCCGACATCGCCTATGCCGTTAACAAGCTTTGTCAGTTTATGCATCATCCGACTGACGTGCATTGGCTTGCTGTCAAACGCTTATTACGTTACCTCAAGGGTACTCCTCACTATGGACTCTGGTTTCAGGCTTCACCTGATTTTTCTTTTCTCTCCTACACTGATGCGGATTGGGCCTCCTGCCCCGATGATCGTCGCAGCACCAGCGGTTACTGTATTTTTCTTGGCTCCAATCTTATCTCGTGGTCCTCCTCTAAGCAAAAGGTCGTCTCTCGCTCTAGTACCGAGGCCGAGTACCGCAACATTGCAAATGGCACATCTGAACTCACATGGCTTGAATCACTTCGTCATGATATTGGTGTTCCTTTGTCTGCTCCTTCTACTCTTTGCTGTGATAATCTTAGTGCTACTTATTTGACAGCCAATCCTATTTTACATGCTCGCATTAAACATGTCGAGATTGACTTTCACTTTGTTCGGGAACGTGTCGCTGCTCGCACTCTTCATGTACGCTTTGTTCCTTCTGCAGAACAACTTGCTGATTGCCTGACTAAGCCTTTGGCTTCTCAACCTTTTCAGTCTCTTCGAACCAAGCTCACCGTGCTCACTAGCCCGTTGATCTTGAGGGGGGTTGATAAGCACCAGATGTAATTATGCATATATTAGTGCATGTTGTGTAAATACTAAATAATATAGGGTCCTCTCTTAAGTGTATATATAGACCCTTACTCATTGTACTGTAACAAGATATACAATATACAGAATATTCAGCATAACAAACTTTCTCTCTCTTCTCCAAATACATATTAAGACAGTATTTTATACTTTCTACAATTATTTTATTTTATTTTAAAATCACTCACACCACAAACAACAAAATTCATATAAGATATCTTCTATAAATTCTTTTTGTGCAGGATGTTGTGGTGATTTGAGCAAGAGATAATTAAGCATGCGTAGCTAGCTTAGCTAGAAACAAGAAAGCATATATATAATATGGATCCACTGTTTGGGCGTAATTTTGCAGACAAGAGCAAAGAAAAGCTTCTCATCTTAGGCAGCTTTAAGGGAGTAAACGACGACGCTGAGGAAAGAAGATGGGGATGTTGTACGTGTTTCACATCGATGAAGAAAAAGATGAACAAGTTACTGAATGAGTCGGTGGATTTCGCCGGGAAAGCATGGCAAATGGGCCGGATCGATCCACGAAAACCCATCTACGCCATGAAAATGGGCCTCGCAATGGCCTTAGTTTCCTTGCTCATTTTCTGGAAAGATTCCTATCATAATATAGATCAGTACTCTGTCTGGGCAATCCTCACCGTCATCGTCATGTTCGAGTTTAGCATAGGTAACTAACTACTAACTCCTGCAATATCATACATATATAACAAGGATTAATTCTGTCTAGATAATCTAAATGTGCGGTTAATATATATCTTCAAATTTTGAACTAATTAGTCTTAAATCCTTAATATAACTTTAATTGATTTTGTTTAATACATGCGCAGGTGCCACTTTGATCAAAGGGTTTAATCGTGGACTGGGAACGTTGATCGCTGGAATACTGGCTTTCTTCTTTGCTCAGCTCTCTTTACTGGCTGGGAAGCGGGGTGACATTGTAATTGTCATAAGCATCTTTGTAGTAGGTTAGTATATATGTTAATAACACTTATTATTTCATTAATTAAGCACTAACTAATTGATAAATAGTTGTAAATTAACTGATTTTGGATTTGGTTGTCGTTTAAGCATTTTTTGCGTCGTATTTGAGATTGTACCCAACAATGAAGCCATACGACTACGGGTACCGAGTGTTCGTGATAACGTTCTGTATTCTAATGCTTGCTGGGAATAGAACTGGGCAGTACAACGAGGCAGTAATTTCTAGGTTGGTGCTGATCGCTTTGGGAGCTGGCGTTTGCTTCGTTGTTAACATTTGTATATTTCCAATTTGGTCTGGGGAAGATCTGCATAGCTTAGTGGTTAAAAATTTCAAAGGCGTTGCTTCTTCTTTAGAAGGTACACACTACTAAACGACGATAGATCCAATATTATTCACTTAAGTCCAAAGCTAATTAAAACTATCCTATTTGGAAACATTAGGGTGAGATTGATATTATAATAATGCCAAGAGTTATGTCCAACAACATAATAAGGTGGCATATGGTGTAATAGTCTCACATATTTAAATTTAATATTTAATTATTGGGCTGAAAAATTTTTCATATTAATTATAATTAGGTTGTGTAAAAGGGTACCTAGAATGCGTTGAGTACGAGAGAATACCCTCCAAGATTCTTACGTACCAAGCTGCAGAGGACCCACTCTACAAGGGGTACCGAACGGTGGTACAGTCTTCAAGCCAAGAGGAAACTCTGGTACACTAAATTCCACTATGATTATCCTCTATATTTATGAATAGAAAGAGAAAATATAAGAATAACATTATTCATGTTATTATTATTTCGTTGGTTTGCCACTTTAATTAATGACTTTCTTTTTCTCTTGTCTACTTATGGACATTTTTTTCTTCAATTTATGTACGACAGCTGGAGTTTGCAGTATGGGAACCACCTCATGGACGTTACCGGATGTACCAATACCCTTGGGAGAACTATGTCAAAGTGAGTGGCGCCGTCAGACACTGCGCCTTCACCGTCATGGCCCTTCACGGCTGCATTCTTTCTGAGATACAGGTCAGCTGCCCTCTAATCTTCCACCAGTATTCATTACAATATCTACATATACATTTCTAACTATTCAAGTTGAGTATTATTATTTGGGTGCCCAACTACTATATATTTTTTTGATGTAGTATATCGTTATTAGTGTAAATGTACTATAATTTTTTTTTCTTGTGTGCCATTTATATAATGTGGCATACCCAAATCTAGATTTAAACAGTGCACTAATATGACATCTTATAACATATTTTTTGGTCATATATAGAAATAATTTGACATGAACTAAATAAAATATCACCCGTTACGTACGTTAAAGTAATCATTATTATAAATAATATGCTTTATTAGTTAGCTAGAAATAAATTTGGTTTAGTTATTCAACTTTTTTGTCTTATAGGATGTACTGCGTTTAATTAATTAATTAATTCCAAACTATGCATTGAATACGTACAAAGCTTATTTAGCTTTGTCTAGTTCGAAGCAATGAAAAGGAAGTTACGTGGACATGAGTAAAAATTTGTTGTCCCCAATACTCCGCGTCTAGCCTGCCCAGTTATAATAACTTGACATGTGGAAAAAAAAATTAATTATAAAAGCATCTTAAAAGGTTTCTTAACGTAACAGACGTTAAGTAATAAGTATTCTATTTCTCCACCATCTTTCCATGCTTTTTTCTTTTTCTGAAAATGGCTCTCTCTCTCTCTCTCCCTCTTACCCACTTAATAGTGAATACCTCTATGTATCTCACCAAAAAATAAAGATAAATCAGAAAATAAGGAAGAGCGAAGAAATGAAATGAGGAAGAGCGAAGAAATGAAATGCAAACCCAAAATTTAAGTTCTTGTATGTAGATAGCCAAGTCATATGGCACTAATTTAAAAGTAAAAGTATAGTATCGAAACACATAAAAAATGGACTGATAGAAAAATTCAAAATTATTGGTGTCTAATATGATTAATCTACTCTCAACTAAAAATTTAATCACACCATAGTCAAGTCAATCGCATTTTAATTTTTAAGTGATTCTAAAGAAAGTCTTAGAAGGATATAGAAAAGTCTTCTAGTTCTGTAATTTTATTTTATTCTTTTTTTGAAATTTTTTTTTACAGTTCTGCAATTCTTTTTTTGTACGTATCAGTTTTACAACTTTGGTGTATTGTGGTAGAAGTTTTCGATATTTGGTTAGTAAAGAAGAAAGAGAAATAGTGGAAAATAGGAATAGTTAACGTTTTTTTAACAAGTAAATAATAAATGTCAACTTTAAACATATTTTTCTAATTAACTTTTTTTGCCACGTGTAAAGTTATTTTACGTGGGGCAGGCTTGGCACAGAGTATTGGGACAGCATATTTTTATTCAGGCAGTGCCTGGAAATTTCATAAAAGATATAATAATAATTGTTTTTTTAGTAATGAATATTTCATTAAAAACTAATATAAGATAGTAATATATCCAGAGAAAAAAAAATAGTTCTTTAGGTATACAAATTTTTCATTCATTTTAAAAGCATATATAATTAATCTATGTTTAAAATAAATTTAGACTATGAATACTTTAGGAAAATTAGAAAACAAACTTGTATTATTTTCTAATGACAAACTTAACTCAATAAAATATAAGAATTGTTTAGAACGCATGAATTAAATGCAGTCAATCATTTTCAAAGCTAAACTCAAAGCCACACCTCCTTTTTGGAAATTAAGAACCAACCTACAAACATACGAAAAAATCAAATTCATGTTTGTATTAAACATTTAGGAAGAATATACAATAATATAAGTATATTTTTTATATATAAAGAAAATATTAATTAGAAAATTAAGATCCAACTCTAAAATAATAAAAATAAATAAAAATTTATTTCTTATTATAACTCATACTTTAATATTCTTCATAGTCTTCAAAATTTTGATAACTCAATAATATAAGTACTATGTAATCCTAGAATTGAATCACAGAGTACGTGATGGAGAATATAGTGGAGAAATGGAAATATCCAAAAGTGAATTCTAATTAACATTAACCACAGAAAACTTGATGCTTTATGCATCATAAAATACCTTATTTTTTGGGTATGACAACTTCAAAAAACATGAAAAAAGAATGCTTTTTTTGAATAATTGGACAAGATTGCCCTTTCTCTCTCTCTCATCCAACTTCTCTCTCAAACTCTCTCTATTTCTCTATAACCACGGGACCACCTCCCCACAGTGGCAAAGCACACCATCTCTCCACGCTTCCACTTCCATCGACTTCTCTATCTCCCACTACCATTGAAGTTGCCACCTCCTACCACCATTAAAACTCTTTCATTACTTTAATTTTTAATTTTAATGATGAAAATTCAATCGAAAACTTAAATCGAATAGAAGATTCACCTAAGACACTAATTTATGGATTTTGAACACTTATGTACAAGATTTTTTTGGTTTTATTTGCATTTTTTTTTCAGATCTAAAACTTAATTGGCAGAAAAGTGATGTCTAATGATACAATTGCGACGGAGCATTAAAAACATGGTTTTTAGGCCAAAACGATGCTTAATGATGCAGTAACGATGCATTTGTGATGGTGGCTTCCTAACGACGCATTAACGATGCGTTTGCGATGGTGGCTTGAAAACATGAGTTTTAGGTCAAAACGATTTCTAACGATGCGTTTGCGATGGTGTCTTGAAAACGTGTTTTTTTAGGCCAAACAATGACTAACGATGCATTTGCGATGATGACTTAAAAACATGAGATTTTGGTCAAAACGATGTCTAACGATGCATTTGCGATGGTGTCTTGAAAACATGTTTTTTATGCCAAACAATGTCTAACGATGTGATAACGGTGGTGGCTTGAAAACATGGGTTTTAGGCCAAAATGATGTCTAATGATGCATTTGCGATAGTTGTTTGAAAACATGTTTTTAGGCCAAAAAAATGATGGTTTCAAGCCACCATCTCAAATGCATCATTATCACATCGTTAGACATCGTGTTCGCCTAAAACTCATGTTTTTAAGCCACCATCACAAATGGATCGTTACAACATCGTTAATGCATCGTTAGATATTATTTGGCCTAAAATATGTTTTCAATATACCATCGTAAATACATCGTTATTGAATCGTTAATGCATCGTTAAGAATCGTTTTGGCCTAAAAATCATGTTTTCAAACACAACATTACAAATGCATCGTTACCGCATCGTTAATACATCGTTAGACATTGTTTGGCCTAAAAACATATTTTCAAGACACCATCGCAAACAAATCGTTATTGCATCGTTAATACATATTTAAGCATCGTTTTGGCCTAAAAACTATATTTTTAAGGCTCCGTCGCAATTGTATCATTAATGCATCGTTAGACATCATTTTTCTGCATATTTTTAAGTTTTTAGATGTGAAAAAAATGCAAACAAAACTAAAAAATCTTGTACATAAGTGTTCAAAATCCATAAATTAGTATCTTAGGTGAATCTTTCATTCGATATAAGTTTTGGATTGAATTTTTCATCATTGAAATTAAAAAAAAATTAATGAAAGAGCTTTAATGGTGGTAGGAGGTAGCGACTTCAATGATGGTGGGAGGTGGAGGCGTCAATGGAAGTAGAAGTGTGGAGAGGTGGTGTGCTCTGCTGCTGTGGGGAGATGGTGTTGGTGGTGTCGTGGTTATGGAGAATTTAAGTGACAAGTTGAAGGAGAGGGAGAGAAAAGGAAATCTTGTCCAATTATTAAAAAAAAAATCATATTTTTGTCATATTCTTTAAAGTTAGCATACCCAAAAAAATAGGTGTCTTATGATGCTTAAAGCATCAAGTTTTCCTTAACCAGCTAGATGGAAATACAATAACAAATATCTGCTTGATATACCAATAACTGTTCAAAAATACCAATAATTGATATATAACAACATCAATTACAATCTATAACTCATAACATGAATAATTGTGTTGGATTCTTGTCTGTGTATATGTAGGCTCCCGCTGAGAGAAGACAAGTGTTTCGTAGTGAGCTTCAAAGGGTTGGAGTAGAGGGCGCCAAAGTCCTTCGGCTACTCGGAAATAAGGTAGAGAACATGGAGAAGCTTGGCGTCGGGTCTGAAGACATACTCCATGAGGTTCACATAGCAGCAGAGCAGTTGCAGAAGAAGATTGACCAAAGATCTTACCTTCTAGTCAATTCAGAGAGTTGGGAAATCGGAGGACGTTCTACTATTGATCATGATCATGTTCAACTCGAACTCGAACAAGACCAAAACATTTCTAAGGATGAGCATCATAATGACAGTAGTATAAATTATAATTTTGGGCAGCTGGGTTTTAAGTCATTGAGCGAGACAATACTTAATCTAGGGTCAGTCACAATGAGTACTCACACACCTACTGGGGCTGTGTTGAATCAGGAGGACTGTGATTCTGATCATCTACAATATCAAACAATGTCTTCAGAAGAGTTGACTAAACAAACGTCGTGGCCATTACAGTTGTCATTTGGTAATGGTGAGAGGGTGGGAAACGAAGATGTTAATAATGAGAGCAAGACCTATCAGAGCGCGAGTGCTTTGTCTCTGGCTACATTCGCTTCACTTTTGATTGAGTTTGTGGCTAGGCTTCAGAATGTGGTTGACTCCTTTGAAGAACTTAGTGAGAAGGCGGGGTTTAGAGATCCCAAGGTTATGATCACGTACGCCAATTGAAAAGAATGGGTTCTCTGGGTTTTCTGATAAATTCACTCAGTGCTTGCTTCGGCTTCAAAAGTTGAGTTTTATAAATATATATATATATATATGTTTAATGATCTCATGTATGCAGATCATTCATTGTGAGGTATATGATGCTCACCAAACTAAAAAAGAATTGATATCAATGAATATGAACCGGGTTGCGTTGCATATATTTTCCTTTTAGTGTATGTTCATATATGTTGGTTGAGTAAATTTAAGCTCATCTTTTAAAACTCCATTTGTTTGTTTTGATGAAGATAGCAGATAAAAGACAATAGATGTACGCTTAATTCATTTTGTTGGCCTTGAATTTGATTAGTCCTTCACATCCAAAATATGTATATAAATTAATTATTTTTAACAAAAATTGCAATTAAGATTTTTCCTAAACATAGAGGAGAGTACATTTGGAATAAAACATTAGACAAAAACATGTGTTGATGGTGGTTTTTCACAACAATTAGTTGGGTTCAAGTGAAGTTTATGGGCCTAGACCCATTTTGAGCCTATAAAGGTGCTCATGGTCTCGAATCATACTCTGACCCATCTAACTGAGATCACCATAACGAAATTTGTCAAAGCCTATTCTACGAGCTCGTGGCCTTGTGTTCACACCTTTTGTAGCCCAAGAGTTCCACGAATTATGCCCTACTCTGGCCTCTGATGTTTCAGAGTTTCTAGAGTTGGCCTATCATCTACTCATATAATACTAGGAATAAAAGCACATCATTATCAAGAGGCTAATCCTCAAGTTACTCATGCAATGATGCATGAAACCTTTTGTGGTGGCATGTAGACTTGACAGGTGGGTGTAGCCTCATATCTATTTACATAGGCCAAAGTTCTTGCAGTGCTAAGAACAACCTACCTCAATATGATCAACTAACCAAACTCAACCCCTAGATGCTTACTCAATTCAACAATTAGGAGCAATTCAAACTTTGTCGGCCAAAGGGAGCTCAACCATATTATGTATTTCAAGTCAAAGATTGAGGTTTAAACTTTCTCTATTGCTACATACTCTACTTTCTCTTACAAATACTCTCTCAATCCTAAGATCATTTACTCTCATATATTATCATACTAAATCCCTAGCCAAGATCAACCTCCTTTCACTCTTGCCTTAAGTTGTACCCAGTATTAAAAACAAATTATCCTCAACTCTCACTCTCATATTTTCTCACTTCTGTATCAGTCTTGATGATTTGTTTGTTACAACTGAAATAACACATAAAGGTACAATATATATACATATTAAAAAGAGGAGAAAGCTAACATATGTCTTTAAGTGAAACGACTCAGTGAGATGTCGTTTAGGCCTTAAGTTATGGGAATTAACTTTCCAACAATTCCACCTTCATTCACAGAACTGCAAGGCCTGCATCATTATAGTGCACTGCGACAAGAAAAAACACTCACCTGAAATCATCCCTCAGGTGAGTTGCCAACTCTAAGTAAGTTTAAGGAGTAGTAAAACTTACTCTTTGGAAGGATTTTTGTGCCATAGTCAGCAAGGTTTTCTTCTGTGGGAATCTTCTCCAAATAAAACTCTTTTTGTTCCAACTTCTCTCTAATCTAGTATAGTCTAACATCTATGTGCTTAGATCGTTCATGATAAACTAGATTTTTGCACAAATGGATTGCTGACTGGCTATCCGAGTACATTGTTATCTTAGATTTGAGCATCTTTAATTCCTTCAATATTCCTTGTTGCCAAACTGCTTCCTTGAAAGCTTCTGTTGAGGCTATGAACTCAGCTTCAGTTGAAGAAAAAGTGACTATTGGCTGAGGTTGAGATTTCCAACTGATGCCATTATTATTGATAGTAAACATGTATGTTGTAGTAGATTTCCTATTATCCTTGTTGGAAGCAAAATCAGAGTCGACAAAACCTTCTACAATAAACTTATCTTCAACCTACTTATAGATTAAACCATAATCTATTGTGCCTTTAATATACCTCAAGAGCCATTTTAGTCCCTTCCAATGTTCAACACCAAGGTTGGACATAAATCTACTAAGAACACTTAGAGCAAAAGTCAAATCTAGTTGTTTACCAACCATTGAATACATCAAAGAACGAAGAGCCATGGAATATGGATTCTTGCCGTTTCAAACCTTTCATTATCATTCTTTGGTGCTTGTGTTGCTGTGAGTTTGAAATGAATAGCCAGTGGTATTTCAACTTCTTCACAGTCAGACATGTTTAGTCCTTTAAGAACTTTCTCTAATTATTTTGATTGAGAAAGTTTCATGATACCTTTGCTTCTACACCTTTGTATGTTTATCCCAAGTATTCTTGAAGCAGATCCTAAGTCTTTCATATTAAACTCACTCTTGAGATCCTTTTTAAGCTCGTTTATCTGCCTGAAGTCTTTGCTCATTATGAGCATATCATCAACATAAATCAATAAAAAAAATTGTTTCCTGAGTTCCCACATCTTTGAAATATAAGCATGTATCAACCTTGATCTTGTAAATCCTGTTTCGGTAACAAAAGAGTCGAACTGTTTGTACCATTGTCTTGGACTTTGCTTTAGTCCATATAATGATCTTTTGAGCAGACAAACCAAATTTTCTTTCTTAACTTCCACCTTAAACCCTTTTGGTTGGTTCATGTACATTTCTTCATCAAGAGTACTATTAAGGAAAGTTGTTTTAACATCTAGTTGCTCAACTTCAAGATCAAATTGTGTGACTATGGCTAACATCATTCTAATGGTTTTAAATTTAACAATAGGTGAAATTATTTATGTGTAATCCAACCACTCAACTTGAGTAAAACCTTTTGCAACTAACCTTGCTTTATATCTCTTTGGTTCTTATGGGGTTACTCCTTCCATTACTTTATAAATCCATTTACATTCGATGACTCTCTTTCCTTCAGGCTCAGGCACTAGCAACCATGTTTTGTTTCTCTGGAGTGATGACATTTCTTCAATCATAGCTTCCTTCCACCTAGTAGCTTCATGACTGGTTATGGCTTCTTGATAAGTTCTAGGCTCTATTTCAATGAAGGTTTTTTAAGTTGTGAGCATAACATCTACCTCTCCAAATCTAGTTGGTGGTCGTATCATTCTTCTCTCCTTGTCCCTTGCTAATTGATAATTCAAAAGATAATTTCCAGTAGGCTTCTGAATTTTAGTTTCAGTAGGAACTTCTGATGTGTTTTCTTGATCAAATTGCACATACTCAATTGTTATTTCTTTCTTGTTTATAGATTGTTTCAGCTCAATGTCAGTTGCTGTGTTTCCTTTATTTCCTGCACTCACAGAGACTTTCTCTTCAATCAAGCAAGGCATATCAAATTCATTAAAGATAACATCTCCACTAGAAATAATTTTAAAACCAGGTTCAAATTTTAACCACAATCTATATCCTTTTGACCCTTCTTGATATCCAAGAAAAACACATTTTAATGATCTAGCATCAAGTTTGTCCCGAATATGTAGAACAACCAAATGGTTTTAAATGAGATAAACTAGGTGCACAACCTGGCCATTTTTCTTCTAATGTAATCATGTTAATGGCTCTACAAGGACTCCTATTAATAATATAACATGTAGTAATGACAGCTTTTACCCCAGAAACTTTTTGACAGACCCGAATCTATGAGCATGCACCTAACTTTATCTAGCAATGTTCAATTCATCATCTCAGCAACTCCATTTTCCTGAGGGGTATCTCTAATTGTTCTATGCCTCAATATACCATTTTCAGCACAAAAATTGTCAAATTCAATATTAATAAATTCCAAACCATTATTAGTCCTAAGCACTTTTAGTTTAGAGCTAGTTTGATTTTCCATTAAAATTTTCTAGTTTTTAAATTTAATGAAACAATCATTTTTATGTTTAAGTAAATAGACCAAAAATTTTCTACTAAAGTCATCAACAATGGATAAGAAAAACCTGTTTCCACCGTGAGTTTGAATTCTGCTAGGCCCCCGCAAGTCAATGTGAACATATTCAAGAGGTCTAGTTGATTTATGCTTTCCTGTGGTGAATTTCAATATGTGTTGTTTTCCCCTAACACATGTCTCACAAAATTTCAATTTATTGACCTTTGTTTTCCCGAGTAGCCCTTGTTTTGATAATTCCCTTAAACCAGTTTCATTTAAATGAGCAAATCTCCTATGCCATAATTATGTGTCCTTTTCTTCAGCTTGTACCACATCAGCCTCACCATTACTTACAGGTGCTCCATTCAAAACATACAGCCCATGCTTCTTACAGCCCTTCATGATGACCAAAGATCCCTTGCTAACTCTGAGTTGACCTTTTTTTGCCTTATATGATAGTACTTCATCATCCAAGATACTCAATGAAATCAGATTTCTTTTAAGATCAGGAATGTTTCATACTTTCTCCAAAGTTCTTATTAACCCATCAAAGTGTTTAATTGATACAGTACCAATGCCATGAACTTTACATGATTGATCATTCCCCGTGAAAAGTCTTCCATTTGAAACTTCGTGATAATCTTGGAACCAGTCAAGTCGAGGGCACATATGAAAGGTACACCCCGAATCTAGTATCCATTCTTCTGAATATCATTCAAAAGTTATAGCAAACATTTCCCCATCAGAAGAGTCTTGTTCCTCTACTACAACTGTAGTATCTTGTGGTGTTTCCTCTATCGTCATTTTTTTAAAACTCATGGCAGATTCTTTTGATGTGACCAATTCTTCCACAGTGATAACACTTGCGTGTGTCCCTTCCTCTAGATTTGGACCTTGAATGTCCCCTGTTTGATTTTGAAAATGAGTTGTTGAATCTGGTTTGTGAGTTGTACTTCTTTCTTGAGTTCCCTCTAAAAGTGCTTTGTCTTTGTAACATCTCGTATTTTGAACACCGTTAGTAGCCGGTTGGAGCCAGTGAAGAATTTTGTGAAATATTATTTTGATAAATAATATTTTGTGAAATTATGTTATTTTGTGAATTTTATAGCCGTTGTGCTAATTTGATAAAGGGGTTAGGCCTATGAAAAGAAAATTAGTCTTGGACCGAGGGGCAAACCCTAATAAAGGAAAAATCTCGGATTAGGTAAAAGGAGGAATACTATGGCATAAAATATTTGGCAACTGGGATCGTATAGTCGAGCCAGTAAATTTAAGAAAAATTGATTGATGATTTAATTCCAATCTACCGGGTTTAAGAATGAAAATTCTTGCCCGAGCCTCTAAGGGCATTTTGGTCAATTTGAGTAAATTACCAAAATTATGTGATATGTGACAAAATTTATTTTTGGTAACATTTATTTTATTTTAGCTTGGACATATTTAAAAATGATAGGGTAAAAATTTGGTTAAATTTGGAGAGTGAAATTACCAAAGGGCCCTTGAGTGTATTAGAAGTGAGTTAAAAGGGGCAAGGGCATTTTAGTCATTTCCAAAGCAGGAGAGAGGGTGTGATGGGTAGCTAGGCTATGCCTGATAACTCTACAAAATAGAGTTATTTGACCACTTTTTATGTTCTAAAAGTTGCTTAATTCTTGAGTTTCTAATTGATTTATTAAGTTTTAAAGTAATTTTTAATTTATTGGGTTTGTTTTGATTTTATATATTTTTGTGTGTTTTTATAGTTATTTTGTTGTAAAATGTATAGTTTAATTATTTAAAATTAATATTGTTCGGTTAGGAGTAAAAAGATGTAATTTTAAACTTAAATGTTAAATATAAATAAAGTTTTAATTAATATTTTCATGGAACTTATGTAGTATATTTGATGAATGAAAATATTTAGTTTTAGTTTAATTTATGTTTTTTTAATAGGAGATATGTTGTATTTTTTAACTCTTGAAAGCCAAGAAAAAGAAAGAAAAATTGTGGCAAATGTGAAAACAAAAGACCCAAAGCCAACCTCTTGGCCCAAGCCAAAAGCTTTCCAGCCGCTGGGCCAGCCCACCACGCCAGGCCCGCGCCTCCCCTGCCTTCAGTAACTTCTGCCCTGGCCCAAACTGACCCATATGCAGCTGCCTCCTGAAGCCCATTCGCCTGGCTTCCCTTGCACCAACTGAAACCCCAGCCAAGACCACACGCCGATCTCCACGTGCACCCCCTCTCTCACCAGCCAAGCCTTTACCTTCTCCACATTGGGCTGAACTAACACCTGGGCCCAGCTCCTTCCCAGCCGCCTAGCCCCTGTAGCTCTCCCAGCCATTCCGCCTGGCACCTCTTCTCTGCTCCAGCATTTCCTCAGCCTTTAGCAACTCCTTCCAGAAGCCCATATCCCAGCAACCCACGGTTCCAACCCAGCCACTTCCAGCCGAATCCTGCCAGCAGCCACAATTGTCTTGAGCCCATAAAATGCCCAAAAGCATCCTTGTCCCCTTATGTCTAAAAATACCACTTTTTACCCAAAATTTTCTACACATTTTACCCCAAAATATCATCATTACACCCTATAATTTACCCCTATTTTCCATATTATAATTAATTCAATTAATTTAAATTGATTATTTTAATAACATTTTTTTGGCTATAAATAAGGGAGTTGGGTGCCTAATTTTGGGGGAGGTTACCATACTACAAGTTCTACACATTTCAAAACCTCTCTATTCTCTTCATCTTCTTCTTCTTTTTGGTTATTTTTCTATGTATTTTTAGATGAACAATTTGGGGGTTTCTCCTCCAAATTTTCCTATTTATGTTTGTAATTTTTAGTGTGTATTTGCTATTTTAGTTATGAGTTTCTAATCTTTTTAAGATTATTAAGGTGATGATGAAACAATATGTAACTAGATAGTATTTATTTTGTATGTTGATTTCCCATTTTATGCAACAAAGTTTATGGATTGTTCTTGTTCAAATATCTTCTTTCATCTTAAATATCATGTATTTTGGATTGTTAGCACATATTTACACTTTGTTCTTCATTAGTGCAAAAGCATAATATTCTTTGTGTAAGATGTGTCATTAAATTGTACACATCCATGCTTAGAACAAAAATATTAAGTTTTGCTTTATAAATAATGTTCATTGATTTATTTGTTATTTCATTAGATTGATTTACACTAAATGCTTTGAAATTATAATTTTTAAAAGTGAAGATAGATCCTATATTTTTATAAAAACTTGTTCTTAAATAGAATATCTAATTTGAATAAGTGATGGTTTGATTAATTTTAACTATCACTAAAACTTGGGAATCAATGTACTTATAAATATTATTGAACTTATATTTTGTGGATTCTATTATCTTAATAATCTTTCTTTTACCATCTTGATTCTTACTTTTAATTTATGTTTATATATTTGTCGTTAATATCTTTATTATTGTCTTTTATTTTATTTTCATTATACAAAACTCTCATTATTAATCTTTGGAGCTAGGTTAGAATTTGTTAATTTTGATTTAAAATAGTTTTCTTTTTAATTTTATGCAACTCCTTTGGGTTCGATCTCATGCTTACACGAACACTATATTTCATATACGATTCGTGCGCTTGCGAGTTATAAATATTTAAAACATAGCCGTTTTGTGTCCATCTAGTTTTTGGCGCCGTTGCTGGGGAGTTGCAAGAGAAAAGAAACGAAATTTATCTCAAGGTTAGTGAATTCTTCTACTAGTTAATTTAATTTTTGCACTTAAAAAAACTAAAAACATATATATTTATATAAAATCTAAAAAAAAAAAGATAAAAAGAAAATTTGGGACGGTTCTACCACCCATAAAAAAAATTATACTTATATTTCTATATTTATTGTTTTTTTAGTTGACGGCACTTGTGCCTCCTATCTATCTTTTTAATTTTTATAGTTGACGGCACTTGTGCCTCCTATCTATCCTTTTAATTTTTATAGTCGATGGCACTTGTGCCTCCTAATTTTGTTATAATTTTGTTGTAATTTATCTTGTTGTTATTTTTATTTTTGCAAGTTACTAGTTGATGGCAATTTTGCCTCCTAGTCTTTTATTTTATGTTTTAATTGATGGCACTTGTGCCTCCTAATTTTTACCTTCTTTTTGTTATGGTTGATGGCATGCTATGCCTCCCTACTCTTGCCTAATTTTTGATAATCTTACTTAATTTTATCTTATTTTTCTTTGTCTTTTATCATATTATCATGTAATTGTTTAATATCTTAACATTGTTTTTGTTCTCTTAATTTTATTTTATTTTTCTTTTTACCTTAATTGTCATTTAAAAAAAAATTATTAGTTTGTCATTTAGTTTACCATATGGATCATTTTAACTATAGTTGGAATTCTGAGTACAACTATTATGAGCACTCAAATTTAAATTATGGAGAAACTAATGATATGTATATGATGCATGAATCTTTTGATATCCATTTTACCCCCACCTATAATCCAAAATTTTCATGGAGTCATACCCAATCTCAAATGAATCAAGGGCATGAATTCAACATGCCTAATCCAAGTCATGCCCAATCCGGCCTATCATATCCCATTCAACAAGAAATGAGTCCATCTTTAGAGGTTACCCTACAACAGTTCATGCAATCAACCTACCAAAATTTACTAGCCCAGTCTTAGTCGATCTCAAAAATTGAGACAATAGTAGGACAACTTGCAACTGTTATAGAGTCGGAAAAACAAGTTTATCCCAACCAACTCATTTCCAATCAAAATAGTCAAATTGAAAGTGAAAAAGAGAATGAAGTTGTTGAAGAACTTGTAATATGCATCCAACCCCCTGATGAAACAAAAGAGTTGGATAAAATAATTCTTGAGACTCATGAAGAAAATGAAAAAGATATAATCATATCTCAAGAGCCCATAATTGAACAAATTTGTATATTTACTCAAAATGAAAAGGAACCTAATATAGATATGCAATTTTCTTATTTTATTGATATTCCATTAAAACTGCATATTTCTAATTTTCTTGTAGGTGCGATGTTATCAATTATTATTTATGGCATTTGCATCAAAGTCATAACTCACCCTACTAATGAAATTCTACACCATCGATTGGGTGTAGGTTAAAAGAAAAAAAAGAATATTAGTCGAGCTAAAGACTATAAACTAAAATGCTTTGTGGGAGGCAACCCATACTTTTTATGTTTCATTTTATATTTCACTTGTTGTTGTGTGTCTTTCTTTCATGTTTTTTATAAAAACCTAGAAGGAAACTTCTTGCCCAAAAAGAAAAAAGAAGAGACGAAAACAAAGGAGACAAATCAAGGAAGCATTCCTCAAAGGGAGTAGTTCTTAATCTTTTCTATTTTATTAAACATTGAGGACAATGTTTCATTTAAGTTTGGGGGTAATGTGTATGTGTGTTTTCTTTGTGTTTTTGCATGTTTTTCAATTGTTCTAAAATTCCAAAAAAAATTTATTTTCTTTATTTGTTTTTATGTGATTTTCATTTGTTATATATTGTCAAAAAAAATTATTTTCTTTGTTTTGTTTGAAAAAATATTGGTGATTTTTCATTTTCTAATGATAAGAATTATGATTGAAATTGTTATTAGTTCTTAGAAATATATAAATAATTATTAAGCTTTACTTTTAATTTTTAAAGTTAGTTTTGTTTAAATATATATTTGTCATAATATGTCACTACTCTATTCTATTCGAATTTGTGATATTTGGATATAGTTTATTTAAATATTAAATTCTTTAAATCTCTAAATTTTTTTTTTAAAATCCTAGAATTTGCTTGATTATCTCTTGAGATTTAATTTATTTTTGTTTGCATAAGCTTGTCTAAATGTTCACATGATGATTTGATGTTTTTGTGTTTGTATGTTAAGTATCTATTTTGAAAACAATTTTAACTTTTCAAATTGATTACATAAGCTTTACTTTTATTTGTGATTTTCTTTGAATTATTTCCATTATGTAATTTTTGAGTTAAACATTTGACATCACCAATTAAAAAAAAATTGTGTGTGTTTTTAATTTTTCTTTTGCTCGAGGACTAACAAAATATTAAGTTTGGGGGTGTGATAACTCTACAAAATAGAGTTATTTTACTACTTTTCATGTTCTAAAAGTTGCTTAATTCTTGAGTTTTTAATTGATTTATTAAGTTTTAAAGTAATTTTTAATTTATTGGCTTTATTTTGATTTTATATATTTTTGTGTGTTTTTATAGATATTTTGTTGTAAAATGTATAGTTTAATTATTTAAAGTTAATATTATTAAGTTAGGAGTAAAAAGATGTAATTTTGAACTTAAATGTTAAATATAAATTAAGTTTTATTTAATATTGTCATGGAACTTATGTTGTATATTTGATTAATGAACATATTTAGTTTTAATTTAATTTATGTTTTTTTAATAGGAGATTTGTTGTATTTTTTAGCTCTTGAAAGCCAAGAAAAAGAAAGAAAAATTGTGGCAAATGTGAAAACAAAAGACCCAAAGCCAACCTCTTGACCCAAGCCAGAAGCTCTCCAGCTACTGGGCCAGCCCACCACGCCAGGCCGGTGCCTCCCCTGCCTTCAGCAACTTCTGCCCAAGCCCAAACCGGCCCATATGCAGTTGCCTCCTGAAGCCCATTCTCCTGGCTTCCCTTGCACCAACCGAACCCCCAGCCAAGACCACACGCCGATCTCCACGTGCACCCCTTATCTCACCAGCCAAGCCTTCACCTTCTCCACATTGGGCCGAACCAACACCAGGGCCCAACTCCTTCCCAGCCGCCTGGCCCCTGCAGCTCTCCTAGCCATTCCGCCTGGCACCTCTTCTATGCTCCAGCATTTCCTCAGCCTTCAGCAGCTCCTTCCAGAAGCCCACGGTTCCAACCCAGCCACTTCCAGCCGAAACCTGCCAGCAGCCACAATTGTCTTGAGCCCATAAATTGCCCAAAACCATCCCTGTCCCCTTATGTCTAAAAATACCACTTTTTACCCAAACTTTTCTACACATTTTACCCTAAAACATCATCATTACACCCTATAATTGACCCATATTTGCCATATTATAATTAATTCAATTAATTTAATCAATTTAATTAATTTAAATTGATTATTTTAATAACATTTTTTTGGCTATAAATAAGGGAGTTGGGTGCCTAATTTTGGGGGAGGTTACCATACTACAAGTTCTACACATTTCAAAACCTCTCTATTCTCTTCATCTTCTTCTTCTTTTTGGTTATTTTTCTATGTATTTTTAGAGGAACAATTTGGGGGTTTCTCCTCCAAATTTTCCTATTTATGTTTGTAATTTTTAGTGTGTATTTGCTATTCTAGTTATGAGTTTCTAATCTTTTTAAGATTATTAAGGTGATGATAAAACAATATGAAACTAGATAGTATTTATTTTGTATGTTGATTTCCCATTTTATGCAACAAAGTTTATGGATTGTTCTTGTTCAAATATCTTCTTTCATCTTAAATATCATCACTACAAGAAATATAGTTTTTAGAGGCAGAATTATTACCGGCGGAGTTAGTCCGCCGGTAATGTGCAGTATATTAGCAGCGGAGTACTGGGTCCGCCGCTAATACAAAATGCAGGTAACTGATCTTTAAATTTAATACCGGCGGCCATTTTACCGGCGGGATAAGGGATATAGCGGCAGGACCGGGGGCGGCGGGTTATGGTAATACCGGCGGGACCCGCCGGTAATAGTTAATTCCGGCGGGGTAATACCGGCGGACCTCCGCCGATGTTGTATTACCGGCGGGGTAATACTGGCGGACCTCCGCCGATGATGTATTACCGGCGGGGTAATACCGGCGGACCCCGCCGGTGATGTATAAATGAGCTGTGGGAATTGGATGAACATATTGAAAGATTGATAAACGGGTTCAAAGAACCGACCTGTTTGTTTATGACACGAGAGAGTTACACACAAAAGAATAGGTTTTTAGAATAAAAACCCTAACCCCATTAGCCATTTCAGCTGCTACCCTCACTCGACTCTTACCCTTCTCTTCCCAAACACCTCACACCTCTGACCACACTCGCAACCTTCTTCTTCATCTGTATGTTTCTGAACTTTAGATTCTTCTGTCTTCTTTTTCTTTGTCTACTTTTAGGTTTTGAAATTTTTTATTTTTCTTCTTTTGCCTTTGATTTATGCAGGTTTGAGATTTGGGTTTCTTGCTCAAACATTTCTTACTTCACAATCTGTGTTTCATAGAGTCAGAGACAGATAAGATTTGGTAAGAATCATATGTCACTCACTTTTTTTCACTTGGATTTTAAAAAAATAAATTATTTAGCTCGATTGGAGCATGGACAGTGTGTGTATATATTTATATCCCTATATCTATACTGATTCTTTCTGTTATGTATTAATCTGGATTTTACTTTGAATAGACATTGTTTTAATTACTAAGAAAGCAAAGAAGATGGCTAATGAATTTTATAGACTTCAGTCTAATGTGTTTGTGGTTATGTCTTTTAGTGGAATGTGTAAGTGTTTTTATGTGCTTTCAGTTATTGACTATTTCTTATGATTCTGTTTTTTCATCTATTGACTTTTGGAGTTTGGGCTTTGTATAGATTGAATTTATCTGTTCATTTATGTTTAATTTAGTGCTGTTACTCCTAAATTCGTATTGGTCTATGGCTTAAAATTTATAAATGAGCTGCTTAAGGGCCCTTTTTTTCTCTGATTTAGAAATACCGATTAATTTGATTTCTTCTTATTTTCTGTTACGTGGGTATATGTTCTTATTTTTCCACATATTTTTCAATGTTATTTCTCATTATTACTTGATTTTTGTAAGGTTTATAGATTTGATAATATAAACTAAGAGTAGATACATAACTAAGAGTTTTTTAATACATACTAAGAGTTTGTGAAAATGCCTCTCTTAGTTTTTAAATTTTAATCAAATTTATTAAATTCTTAAAGAGTTTTTTCGTCACTTCTATAATTTTTTTTAACACCTTATTTGAATTTTTTTTTTGATTGTGCTAGGGATTTAAGTCTGCTTTTAGGGCTATATTGCGCCCTTTTTAATTTTGGAAGAACTATCTTTGTTGCTTTATACAACCAGGTGACTCTTTCATTTTTCTTTTTCAAACCTTGGTTGATTTATCAATTTTATTTATGGATTTATCAAAATTGATTGTGTGTATGTATTTTTATTTCAGACTTGGATCGTTTACAATATTGAAGTTTGAAGTTTGAAGGTTCTTTGGGGTTTTTCTCAAGTATGTATCGTTGTTTACTCTGTTTGTCTATTTACTCTTTTTGTTTATTCTGTTTGTTTGTTTACTCTGTTTTTTATAAAATAAATTATTTTATAGTATTTGACTGGGATTTTTATAAAAAAAAAACATTGATAATATGTTTTTTATACAATTTACAGTTCCTGCTTTGCCGCTGTTTATTCTGCTAAGCTTGATTATGACATGAATATATTAATGGTTAATTATTATGAATGAAAGAGAAACTTGATAATGATGTTTTAGTCTTTTAGATCTACATATATAAGCTTGATAATATTCTAAGACACTCAACCATTTGAGATAGCCTAACTTGTATAATAAAACTCTTTTTTAATAATGTACAAATAATTTAAAATTTTGTAGGAAATAACTCAAAATTGATATGAACAAAAAATAAAACTAAAATTCTCGAAGTTAACAACACACAATTTTGAAAAAGGTGGTATATAAAATTTTCTTTAAATAATAAATTATTGATGTTAATTAAATAGTTAATATTATTAATTATTTAATTTAATTTTTAATGTTATCTAATTAATAATATTAAATATTATTAAATTATTTTAATATAGAAATTGAAAATTTTATTTAATAAATTTTTTTACAATTAATAATGATTAATTAAAAATTACTACATATCTTATAATAATTTATTTTTTATTAAATAACATTATCTAATTGAATAATTTAATTTAATTTAATTTAATACAAATCTTAAAAATTAATAATGATTAATTAAATAGTTAGTATTATTAATTATTTAATTTAATAATTAATGTTAAATAATTAATAATATTAACTATTATTAAATTAGTTGAATATAGAAATTGAATATTTTATTTAATACAAGTTTTTACAATTAATAATGATTAATTAAAAATTACTACATATCTTATAATAATTTATTTTTTATTAAATAACATTATCTAATTGAATAATTTAATTTAATTTAATACAAATCTTAAAAATTAATAATTATTAATTAAATAGTTAGTATTATTAATTATTTAATTTAATAATTAATGTTAAATAATTAATAATATTAACTATTATTAAATTAGTTGAATATAGAAATTGAATATTTTATTTAATACAAGTTTTTACAATTAATAATGATTAATTAAAAATTACTACATATCTTATAAAAATTTATTTTTTAATTAATTAAATAATAAAATTTTGATTCAATATTATTTAATTAAATAAGTCTTTAAAATTAATAATGATTAATTAAATAAATAATAAATTATTATAAGAAATTATTTTAATTTATTAATTAAATATTATTATCTAATATTAACTATTATTAAATTATTTGAATATAGAAATTGAATATTTTATTTAATACAAGTTTTTACAATTAATAATGATTAATTAAAAGTTACTACATATCTTATAATACTTTATTTTTTATTCAATAACATTATCTAATTGAATAATTTAATTTAATTTAATACAAATCTTAAAAATTAATAATGATTAATTAAATAGTTAGTATTATTAATTATTTAATTTAATAATTAATGTTAAATAATTAATAATATTAACTATTATTAAATTAGTTGAATATAGAAATTGAATATTTTATTTAATACAAGTTTTTACAATTAATAATGATTAATTAAAAATTACTACATATCTTATAAAAATTTATTTTTTAATTAATTAAATAATAAAATTTTGATTCAATATTATTTAATTAAATAAGTCTTTAAAATTAATAATGATTAATTAAATAAATAATAAATTATTATAAGAAATTATTTTAATTTATTAATTAAATATTATTATCTAATATTAACTATTATTAAATTATTTGAATATAGAAATTGAATATTTTATTTAATACAAGTTTTTACAATTAATAATGATTAATTAAAAATTACTACATATCTTATAATAATTTATTTTTTATTAAATAACATTATCTAATTGAATAATTTAATTTAATTTAATACAAATCTTAAAAATTAATAATGATTAATTAAATAGTTAGTATTATTAATTATTTAATTTAATAATTAATGTTAAATAATTAATAATATTAACTATTATTAAATTATTTGAATATAGAAATTGAATATTTTATTTAACATTATCTAACAAATTATTAACTATTATTAAAAAAAATT
This sequence comes from Humulus lupulus, assembly GCF_963169125.1. NCBI lineage: Eukaryota > Viridiplantae > Streptophyta > Magnoliopsida > Rosales > Cannabaceae > Humulus > Humulus lupulus. Next base: position 62,425,382 of record NC_084795.1, on the reverse strand, counting down.
TATCTTATAATAACATTATCTAATAAATTTTTTTACAATTAATAATGATTAATTGAAAATTACTATCTTATAATAATTTATTTTTTCTGTCTCGGTATTCTTGCGATTGATGGTTGTTGACCACAACCATCGATTACAGGGATATCGACACAGAAATGATAAGTTTAAAGTATTAACAATAAAATAATGAATGAATTGTTTTTCTAATTTGAATAACATTTTCTAATAAAACATCATAAAATAACATAAAATATTATAATATTGCATAAGATTTAAAAAATGATAACAAATTTTTTTGTTATCCATTCCTTTTCACATTACTAAAACTCACAAACTCTTGTAACACTCTAGATGGCGATTGACAAGACTTGGACAACATTGAGAAATCGTGCTTGTCAAGAATATTGGAATGGTCTACAATCTTTTTTGAGGATGGCCTCGGAATATAAGGATTCTGATGGAAGAATTAGGTGTCCGTGTGTCAGATGCATAAATAATAGGCTTGAAATTTTACCTGTTGTCGAAGCACATGTATTCGATATGGGGTTTTATCAAGGTTATGAGAGGTGGATTTATCATGGGGAAGCGGAACTAGATGTTGTTGATGATGAAGTTGACGAGATGATTCCCATAGTGGAGGACTTCCTCTTACCGACAGCTGAGCAAGTAGACAATAGTGGCGCAAGTCAATATTACGACGAGTTATTTGAGGAGATTGAAGCTGAGTTGTATCCTGGTTGTGATTGGATTTCTTCCCTTAACTTCTTAGCTAAGCTATTACATTTGAAAGTTAGAGGGAAGATTCCTAACAACATATTCGATGAATTATTGAAGTTGTTAAAGATTTCCTTTCCGAAGGAAAATAAAATTCCATCAACGTACTACGAGGCTAAAAAGAGATTGAAGAAATTAGGGTTGGGATACGAGTCGATTCATGTGTGCCAATATGATTGCTGTTTATTTTACAAAGAGCATGCAAACAAAGAGGAATGTCCAGTTTGCGGAACTAGTCGATGGGTTACTTTTGAAAAAACTAAAGGAAAAAAGGTGCCACATAAGGTGATGCGTTACTTTCCATTGACACCCCGGTTGAAAAGACTATACAGCTCAAGGCTTACAGCGAAGGACATGCTATGGCACCACACTGGGAAATCGAAAGATGATGGAGTGATGCGACACCCGGTGGATGGGACGGCGTGGAAGAACTTTGACGTCAATCATCCTGGATTTGCAAGTGATCCTAGGAATGTCCGTTTAGGCTTAGCTGCTGATGGATTTAATCCATTTGGCAACATGAACCTGGCATACAGCATGTGGCCTGTGGTGTTGGCGAACTATAATCTTCCACCTTGGTTATGTATGAAAGACAACAATTTGATGCTGACCATCCTTATTCCTGGTCCAAAATCACCGGGTAAGGACATAGATGTATTTCTAAGACCATTGGTGGATGAGTTGAAGGAGTTGTGGGCTAACGGAGCTGTTACGAGAGATAGTACGACCAACACTATGTTCAAGCTGCGCGCAGCCCTTTTATGGACAGTCAATGATTTTCCAGCTCGAAGTAGTTTGTCTGGATGGAGTGGTCAGGGATACAAAGCTTGTCCTACATGTAATGAAGACACTTCTTCAATTCGAGTGATCGGTAAGACATCGTATGTTGGTCACAGAAGATTCTTGCCCAGTACACATCGAATGAGAAGGAACACTGAGTTCGATGGACAAATTGAGAGAAGACGTCCTCCGAAACGATTTACTTGTGAGGAAATAGTAGAACAAGTGAACAACCTTCCACCCCAAGTTCCTGGAAAACACTTGCAGTTTGGAGGTGTGAAACGTAGAAGAGTTGCGGAAGATAGAAATTGGAGGAAAAAAAGCATTTTCTACGAGCTTGATTATTGGAGTACAAACATTTTAAAACATAACATTGATGTCATGCATGTCGAAAAAAATGTCTGTGATAGTCTCCTCGGTACAATCTTGGACAATGATAAGTCTAAGGACACCACTAATGCAAGATATGATTTGAAGAAGATGGGAGTAAGGGAATCATTGTGGATTTATGAAGATGAGAGTGGAAAGTTGATGAAGCCGCATGCTTCTTACGTGTTAACTCCTGCTCAGAGACAACAATTTTGTCGATTTATTAAAGAAGTGAAATTTCCAGATGGCTTTTGTTCAAATTTGAAGAAAAAAGTAATCGAGAATGAAACAAATATCATTGGGTTGAAATCCCACGATTGTCATGTTATAATGCAACGATTATTGTATGTGGGTGTTCGCAAGTTTCTCCCAAAAGATATATCGACCACCATTTCTGAACTATGTAGTTTTTTCAGGCAACTATGTTCGAGGACTATAAATGTTACAGATATGGAGGAAGCACAAAAAGACCTTGTTCAGATATTGTGCAAGATGGAGTTGATCTTTCCTCCGGCTTTTTTTGATATAATGATTCACTTGGTCTTACATTTGCCTGAAGAAGCAATTTTGGGTGGACCGGTATTTATGAGATGGATGTATCCTTTTGAAAGGTACATGAAAGAATTGAAGAACTACGTGGGAAATAAAGCTCGTCCTGAAGGGTCAATAGCTGAAGGCTATGTCGCTGATGAGGCTATGACATTTTGTTCGATGTATTTCAAAGGGGTTGAAACTAAATTTAATCGTCTTGATCGCAATAAAGATGAGGTGTATGTCCCACGACACCTTACTGTGTTTCAATCTCAATGTCGTCCCCTAACAAAGGGAACTCTCAAGCCTCTAGATCTTGCGACTCGTGAAATGGCTGAATGGTTCATCATTAACAATTCACCCGAAATTCAGGGTTACTTAGAGTAAGATTTTTCCCTTTAAAGTGAAATTTATGTTTATTCCAAATTATTTTATCTAATGTAGTCAAAGCATTCAAATTTACAGCGAACACCTAGTAGAGATCAAACTGAAATTCCTAGATGGTGATCATAATCATTTACAGAAGAAAAATTTTCGCCAGTGGTTTCATAAGAAGGTAAAATTGAGATTATTTTTAAACCTTTATTCTTGTAATGATATTTTTATCATTCTAATATAAGTTTATTAATTTATTTAGATATATGACTTGCACAAACAAGGATCTTTAGAGAATGGTGATGAGTTGCTAGCTTTAGCATCTGGGTCAGATCACTTGGCAACATACTACGAAGGTTGTATAGTTAACGGTGTTCGATTTATCGCTTATGATCGAGATCAGAAGCGCACCACACAAAATAGTGGAGTGTCTGTTGCGGGAACTGAAGGTTTTAACTATTATGGCACGCTTCAAGATGTATTGGTCTTATCTTTCACTGGTGCATATTCAGTTGCATTGTTTAGGTGTAAATGGTTTAACACTGATCCAAGCAAGAAGAAAACAATCACTGAAAATAATATCACCAGTATAAACGTCAGTAGCGAATGGTACAAAGATGAGCCTTATATACTTGCTAGTCAAGCTAAGCAAGTATTCTATCTCGATGATCTACTTAGAGGCCGACACTGGAAAATTGTTGAGGATGTCAATCACCGTCAAATTTGGGACATCAAGGACGATGAAGCTGATGCAGATGTTGATGTCGTACATGACATAAACTCATCAAATTTTGTGTTGACCGTGGATCTCGGTCAGTTGGTTATGGAATCTCATGAACCTGCAACATATATTGCCACTATACAAAATTCACCTGCTGATCAATTAGATGAAAATTTCATAAATGACGACTTAGGCGAAGAAGAAGTCGATGAAGAAGATGAATTGCTAGTTGATATATGTGAAGATGATGTTAATCATGTGTCTCCGATTGATGTTAATTTAATTAATGATGACAGTGATAGTGATTATTCTTCTTAGTTTTTATATTTTTGTAATAATGACAATTGTTTAAAATATAATATATGAGACTTGTAATCATGATGTTCATTTCCATTGGTGATATTTGATACTAACTAAGAATTTAATACTAACTAATCATTTTTGTTCCTAAGTACAATGTCAGCAGATATAGCCACCTCTCACGGCGGAGATGGTGGAGGTCTAGACCCGCCAGATCCTAGTAGAGTACCATCTTCCTGCGAGTCAGGTTAATAATAATTTTCAAATTTTGCTCATAGCTTGAAAGTCAAGCTCAACGAATGTTTAAATATAATATTAATATTTCAAAATTTGGTTATTCTTGAAAATGTGGATAGCTGAAGTGCCGAGAAGAAAGGGTCGTGGCCTGGCTAATTCGAAGCCACTTGAAATTCGACGGCGAAATGCCGGGAAACCACTAGATCTTCAGCTTGATCCTAGGACGGACAAAGTGGTTGGCTTGGAGGACCAAGCTTTTGTCCGCGAGATAGGCCTCCAAGTCACTTTGTTGTTGCCAGGACATTACTTGGATTTCGCTGATATACCTCAACAATTTAAGGAACAAGTCGTACAAAGGATGAAGGTACAAATTTATAACAACTCTTGTGGTATAATTTTTAATGTAGAAATCATTTACAAACTAAACTAACATGTTATTTTTAATGTAGTATTTTTATAATGTTGATGGCCATCCAGAACCCGGGAGAGTTATGAAAACTATCTACACAGAGATGCGCAAAAGATATTTTGAGAGAAAGAACATCAGACATACTCACTTCAAAAAATATTACTCTAATCCGGAAGATTTGTAGAGTGTTTTAGTTGCCCCACCTGACCATTGCTCCAAGGAGAGTTGGAAAGATATTGTTCAGTTGTTTTTGAGCCCAAAATTTATCGCGCGATCCAACCAAAACAAGAAAAACAGAAAAGAAATGAAGTATACATCGACGCAAGGCACAAAATCGATGGCGGCTAAGCGTCACCAATTTGTAAGTAAAAATATTAATTTAATTTAACAAAATTTTACATTCTAACTTCCTATCTCTAAATTTGTATAGGCGAACCCTAATGAACATGTTATTGATACTTGGAAAGATAGCCATTTGAGAAAATCGACAAAAGTTTTTGTCAATGACACAGCTCGAGAAACTTTTGTAAGTTTAAACTTTTGTGTTATTATTTTTATTAAACTATGTTACTGATGTGTTTCTAACACTTTTTATGAACAGGAAAAAATGACGGAAGAGCTCGAGAGGGCACGACTTCAAAGCCAGTCTCAAGGACCGACGGAGGGATCTGAAACTGGATCTGCTGCTGAATCCTCGTCGATCGATCAGTACGAGATTATGAGTAAAGTACTTGGGGAGAGGTCTGACTTTCAAAGAGGAGTAGGTTACAGCAAAGGCAAAGGGAAAAAAATCAGCTTCCAGCTCCACAAGTCAAAGTCAGTCACAGGCCCAACCTCAGGAAGACATTGCTACTATGGCGGAAATAATTAAGTCAATGCGTGAAGAGATCCGGATGTTGAAATCTCAACAAGGTCCATCTGGTAATCCTCAGCATACCAGTACAGAAGCTGAGTCGCGGTTTGAAAGCCTTCTCCAAAGATATTTACCATCACAACCTGAAGGTGGTATATCTTCTCAAAGTCCACCTCCTTGGTCGATGCCACAACAACAACAACATGTGTATCCACCTCAACAGAATTATCCAAACACGTATGGACGCTCCTCCCAGTCCCCTCCTTTTTATTACCCCGACCTCCCTACAGGATCTCATACGTCACATCCTAGGCAGCAGCATCCACAGCAGATGTATGGTCAATTTGCGAGTTCATCGCAGCAGCAGAGGTATGGTCAGTTTGAGAGTTTTTTGCATCAGTCTCCCTCGCCGCGACCACATGCTCGACAATTTAGGTCATCTTCGCAGCATCACTCTACACAAGCACCACAGTTTGCTTCACCACCGTTGCCGCGCCCTAATACTAGTGATCAAGATATTGATCTTAATGAATATTTTACACCAAGTTGGCCTGATCAAAACAATAATAATTAGATTATGTTTTTTAATTATATTAAGACTGAAATTTTATTATGTTTATTTTATAATTAGTTTATATTTAATTAAAATGAGACAATTTGTATTTTATTAAGTTAATTTTATGATTAATTACAATATTATTTTTGTTTGATGAATATTAATTGTGTTATTAATTATTATATATGTTAAATAAGTATTATATGTATATTTATTAAGAAATAAAATAAAATTAATTGTATTATTTTAATATATGTAATTTAATACCGGCGGATTATTAGAGGCGGAATCCGCCGGTAATAAACGGGTCTCGACGGTTGTCAGAGTTGCACATCACCGGCAGGCCCCGCCTCTATTATTCCGCCGGTAATAATACAATACCGGCGGATGGTGTCAGTCGGTCGGTAATGGTGTTAATACCGACCGATTATCACCGGTGGGGTTTTACCGGCGGACCTCCGCCGGTAATAGAAAATACCGGCGGATTCACCCTGTATTACCGGCGGGATCCTCCGCCGGTAATTGTAATTTTTGTTCTTGTGCATGTATTTTGGATTATTAGCACATATTTACACTTTGTTCTTCATTAGTGCAAAAACATAATATTCTTTGGGTAAGATGTGTCATTAAATTGTACACATCCATGCTTAGAACAAAAATATTATGTTTTGCTTTATAAATAATGTTAATTGATTTATTTGTTATTTCATTAGATTGATTTACACTAAATTCTTTGAAATTATAATTTTTAAAAGTGAAGATAGATCCTATATTTTTATAAAAACTTGTTCTTAAATAGAATATCTAATTTGAATAAGTGATGGTTTGATTAATTTTAACTATCACTAAAACTTGGGAATCAATGTACTTATAAATATTATTGAACTTATATTTTGTGGATTCTATTATCTTAATAATCTTTCTTTTACCATCTTGATTCTTACTTTTTAATTTATGTTTATATATTTGTCGTTAATATCTTTATTATTGTCTTTTATTTTATTTTCATTATACAAAACTCTCATTATTAATCTTTGGAGCTAGGTTAGAATTTGTTAATTTTGATTTAAAATAGTTTTCTTTTTAATTTTAGACAACTCATTTGGGTTCGATCTCGTGCTTACACGAACACTATATTTCATATACGATTCGTGCGCTTGCGAGTTATAAATATTTAAAACATACCCGTTTTGCATCTATCAATGCCCTAGTGTACTCAAGTGTCTATGACACCTACCCTAGGAAGAGTAAGAGACTACCTCACCCATTGGCTAAACCTCCAATCATTCCCTTTTACACATCCAATCATTATTTTTTTTTTAATTTCCTTCTTTTTCCTCAAGAAAACAAAAAGGAACTCCCTCCATTTCTCTCCCCGAAACCGAGAGCACTCTCTCTACCCTCCATGTCTTCCATTTTCTCTCCTCAAGCTTAGGCACTCACTCTCCGTTGAAGGAAGAGAAGCTCAAGGAAGGCTAGTGTACAAGTAAGTTTGAAATCTTGTCACTTTGTTTCTCTTCTTCTTCAAATCCGAAACCGTAAGGGGTGAATATGCATGCATGTGATTCTAATGGTCATGTATGGCATGGATCTTGTATCCTAGGGTTTAAGAGAGGTTGTTCTAGGAGGATCTCAATATTTGAAGCTTGTTGATGATTAGTGAGAACAAAGGTAAGGATTTTAGTGTTTTGGTAATTTTTCACTCATCTCCATCTTCTACCCTAACACTCTTTTAAAAAAATATGCATGCGAAACTTTGGGGCTCGGTTTGAGTGTATATAACACAAGGAGGAAGTTTGGAAGGCAAAGGGAACCTCATCTCCAAGCTAGAACCATCAAAGGTAGATTTTTGGGTGGTTTTGGTTATTCATGTTAGATCTGGTTGTATAGGTTTTTTTTTAATTTTATTCTATGCTTGAGGATTAGATTGGTTGATTTTTTGATTTTCATGCATACATGTGGCTAGAGTTTTGCTAGTTGTGTTTAATTTTGCTAGAATGTGTAGAAATGCATGCTGCCAAGTTTTCGTGGTCTAACTTCCAACGGGTTAGATCATACCCTACTACCTCTGTTTGTGAAAATAATTTATATAGTTGCATAGTTCTAGATGAGTACTTGACTTTATGCTTTGAAAAATCAAATAAAGGTGTTTTCAAACCTAAGTTATGAACTTTTTGGCATCTTGATGCAATCTGGAAAATTTTTGGGCAGCATGCACTGCCCAGATAGTTGTGAATATTTAACACGTTTTACTGAGCCAAAAGCCATGAAATTTGGTAAATTGTTAGTTTAAATATGTATAAGAATCACAGAAATTTTTTAGAGGAAAATGCAAAATGGTTAAAAAGTAATGGTTTATCAAAGTTTTCCCTAATAATTTGAAAATGAAATTTCTAGGTAGCAAACACTGCCCAAATTGTCTTAAATTTTTTAATGGGTTACCGTACCTTAAAAATTATAAAATTTTGAGAGAAAATAAATTAGATATGATTAAAGATCCTGATAAAAGTTTAGAAAAAAATTGGGCTACGGTGTAAGAGAAATAATTTTTCAAAGTTCCCTAAAAATGTGAGAAAAACTCATGGGCACGGGCACTATCCAGATTTCTTTAAATTGTTTAATAGGTTTTTCCATCGTAAAAATTATGAAACTTGGTGAGAAACTTTTCAAGATATGTATCAAGACTGGTAAAATCTTAGATTAAAATATGTTACAGTTTAAGAGTAGTAATTTTTCTAAGTTGTCCTAAAAATGAGGAAAATTAGTAATTTCGAACATTAACAAAAAAAAAACAAGTTTTGGGAGGTTAGTTCTCCTAACCTAAATTGAATTTTGACGTGAGCTTTCGCCTGGTACCCATCATTAGGATGCATAATACGTGAACGAGATTTTAAAGAATTGTGGTTAGAGAACCTAACATAGAATATGAGCTTAAAATCAAGATTTTTGTCACGTTAAAATGAATAGTCAAAAAGTTAGTTTCAGAATTGGAAATGAAGTTGTTTGAAAAAATAGCTAAAGTTTTGGATATCTAACCAATCCCAAATTAGCTTAAGGTTATTGAGAATTCAATTTTACCATTTTCTAAACACGGGGTCCAATTTCCCTTTGTTGACTCATTTTTTCGTTATCTTGTCTAACACCCAAAGAATAATATTGAGAAGTCCTCCAAGCCATATGCTTCCAGGGTCGAGGTCCTCTAGGCCTGAGGACCTTTAGGAACCCAGGAGAAGGAATGCTCCAAAGTAACTCCTTCCTTCAAGCACTCCCAAGCGACCTCATACATGTGGATCTGCCAGCTACTGTACATATATGTCTGAAATATTGCTGAACAGAGATGGTTTGGGGCAGCCTATTGCTGGGGTGAATTTCAATGACACCAATGTATCTTTTTTTTTTCCTGAGTTTAGCTCTCAATGAAAGCACCAAAATGTTGACTCGTTTTTTTCGTTAACTCGTCTAACACCCAAAGAATATTATTGAGAAGATTTTTTAGAGCTAAATAAAGTATAAGAAATGTGTCTAGCCCAGAAATAATGGATAAAGAAAATTTTATAGTGGTTCAGCCCCAAAAAGATGGCTTACATCCACTTAGTCACTGTTATTGATCTTGCAAGCCATGTATTACATTTGTATTTAACTTTTTGCTATTTGACTCTATTGAAGATGGAGAGAGCTCTCTCTATGAAAAGTTGTCGCCCCCTTTTTCCTCTCCCCTCTTCTCTTATTTATATTGAAGAGTTAGGGTTACATTTGAGTATGAGCTTAAGTTATTGGGTTTGGCCCAAGAATTATACAAAGTTACAATTGACTCATGATCTGGACTGATGGGTAGTGATACTCCAAAAATGGGTATAACAATTTATATTTCAATTTCTTTACATTTTCCATTTTCTTTTCATTACATTAAATTATTATAATATATATATGTATATAATACATGAAGTTTTATTATTATATGAATAATAAATAATATATATTAAACATATAATTTATTTAGATATACAATTATACATATATAATAAATGTAATAATATTTTACTTATACAATGAAATTTTAATTTTTACTATATATATTGATATGTATGAGAAACATATAAATTATTCAGATATATAATTATATTTTACTTATACACGCTATAATAAATGTAATAATACTTTACTTATACAATTGTAATGAAACTTTAATTTTTACTATATATTACAAGAATCCTTACAAAATCGTAGACAGCAAAGAAGTTTTATTAGTATTTGACAGTGTTTACAGTTACTGTTAATATATAATTAAAAAAAAACTGTCAAAAAATATGCTAAAACCAAAAAAAGTGTTAAACTCGCGTTTATAATAGATAAATATGTATTTATATAACTCGGTAAAAACAACTTACAATGCACGTTTATTTAGTTTTATATGCTATAAACATATTTTAAAAATAAATAAACTAAAACATTATTTATAGTTTTTTTTAAAAAAAAACCATTAAACTAAAAATTCATTATATACATATTTTTTTTTATATATAAAGATATCATTCATTCTAATTTTAAAATTGAATATTTTTGTTTCTAAATTTCTTTTAGAAAAAATGTGTATGAATTTCAATATACAAAAATATTTTTTTTTAAAATCTAAATTAGAATTATTAATTTAAAAAAATTATTTGATAAAATTTTAATTATTTAATTTAAAAAATTTAAACCCAACAAAAATTTATATATAAATATTTATTATTTAATTAATAGCTCAAGCAATTAAAATAATTAATTTTTCTTTAAAATAAACAAATAAATGGAAAAATAAGAAAATATGTATATTTATGTCTTATTTCATGATTACATATATGTTTGGATAAAAAATACATTAAATGACAAAATATATAATTATAAAAAAAATAAAATAATAAATTTTAGTACATAAATATTTTTTTAGTTATAGTTTTAATAACATAATTGATAAAGTAATTTCAAGACTTTAATATAAAAATGTTAAAATATGTGATAAGAAATTATTATGACTTATTTATTACTTTTTTTTTCTTTTTTAATTTATTTATCTTATTTAGATGACTTTAAAACTAACGTTGTTATAAAACAATAAAAAAAAAAATTAAATCTAACAGAAAACAACAATTTCTGATAAACCCATATTTATCTATAACATAACATTTATAAAAAGCTCAACAAATTTGGTTCATCTATTTTGCCATTTTGAGTACTGTTCATTGGTTTTTCTATTGTCTTTTTATACTTTTTTTATTTATGTTAATTTGAAAAAAAAAAGTCTTAATTTAAAGAAAAAAATATATAAGGGAAATTTGATAAATCATGCTTATATTAGCTTAATAATTAAAATTTGAACCAAAGTTAACCACCATATGATACCAATGCTCATCTTTCATTTAATACCAAAAATACCCCTCTCAAAACACATTTCCTCTCTATTCTCCCTCTTCCTCTCTACCTCTCTTCACCATACATTCTCTCTCACTCTCTCTTCACCATACGTATTACACACAAGATTTTCATACTAAAATCTTGCAAGAAAGATACACATTCGGACATTGTGGATTGTTTGAGGAGAAACACCAAGCTTTGTGTTATTTTTGCTCATAGTGAAGAGATTAAATGGGTAAGTGATTTTCTTTGATTCTTGTTGTTGTTGGTTGTTTTTATGATTTAGAATGCTGTTTAGATGTTGGATCTGTAGTTTGTTGGTATTTTTTGCTGTTTTTTGGGTGAAAATCGTGTTCAGTGAAAATCTGCGTTTTTTTTTGGGTTCCCTGAGTTTTTTCTAAATGCCCGATAGTGTCCGATAGAGGCCCGATTCAGGCACGATAGTTGTTGAGTTTCAAGGTTAGGGATGAAGTTCCGATGGCAACCTGATGGTTGCCCGATAGTTTTGGTTACCCGATGGTCATAAAGGTCCGATAGCTACCCGATGGTTGCTCGATTATTATTTTGAATCTATACGCCCTTTAAGTACGATAATGGATCGATAATAGTCCGATATATGCCCAATTTTTGTTTTTAAGCTACTGCGGACCTATTAGTACGATGGTACCCGATACTTGCCCGATATTAGTTGTTTTAAGTGATCAAAAACTTTGCCCGATACCGCCCGATATGGCCCGATTCTGGTACGATGCTAAAAAATGCCGAACTAAATTTCGACATTTTGTTGCCATTTACTGATTTTTTTTTCTTTGTACATGATAGGGTCAACTTTGTTCGCGTACTTGATGTATAATGGTGTTTGGGAGCGTGAAGGTAGATATTTGATTTTTAATGGAGCCGAAAATTTAACGTTCAAGTTGGAGAAGGACATAACTTACTCATAACTTGTTGAACTTTTGTACTCAGAGCTGGAGGTTGACAAAGTGCAGTATGACCTAAAATTAGAAGTGAATTATAAGTACATGAAATGGTTAATGTATCAGCCTGAACTTATAAGGAATGACAAATGTGTAAGCTTATATTTGTCAATGCTTTTGAAGAAGCCAGATGAATTTGTTCCCCTTTTTGTGACTTTGGTGGAGAAGAATATCATTGTTGATCGTAATCCTCCACCAAGTACTGTTAAGGATACTCGTAGTGAGGTTGGGACTTATGTTCCAGAAACAAATCCGGAGGTGCTGGTAGCCACTGCTGTACCTGAATCAAACCCTTTCATACCGACAGTTGATCATGTAGCACAGATGCCATTTCATGATGATTTTCCTGATTGTCCTGACCCTGAAGATGATTTTGAGGGCAATGACGATTTTCCTGATTATCCTGAACCTGATGCTGATTTTGATTGCAATGATGATGTAAGAGACAACCAAGAAACAGAGGTCCGTTCTCAAGCTTTGAACCTGAGTCCACTGTCGTACCAAATACCAAGGCAAACAACATGTAGAAGTAGACCCCGTAGAGAAGATCGCCAAACACCTGGTACTAGTAGTAGTCGTCCAGACGGAACAAATGATGCTAGAGAATTTAGTGATCCACTCTCTTCTTCGACATATTATACTAAATTCAAAGCTCAGATGTTTACAAGAGAAGACATTGAGGATAATAGTCACTATATATCTATGGGTGGCACATCGGGCGGGGAGATTCATTTAGGAAAGTTTTTCAGAGACAAGGAACATTTAAAGAAGGTTGTTGGCTTGTTTGCAATGAAGAAGGGATTCGACTTTATAGTTAAGAAGTCTGGTACTGATGTTTGGTACATTGCATGCAAGGATCCTGATTGTGGGTGGAGGTTAAGAGGGAAGAAGAAGCAACTTTCTAACATGTTCGAGGTGACAGCATTTGAAAATGTACACACATGTTCCTTCGATGTTCAAAAAAAAGATAACCGTCAAGCATCACCTTTGGTAGTTGCCGAACTGATCAAGGATAAATTCTCAGTTAACGGTTCAGATTATTTAGCCTCCAAAATAAGAGAAGATATGAAGAATTCTTTCGGGATCGAAATGAGTTATGAGAAGGCTTGGAGATGCAGAGAGAAGGCACTCTACATAGTTAGGGGTACGCCTGAAGCTTCATATTCGAAGTTACCTGGGTACTTGCACATGCTGCAGTTGAACAATCCCGATTCCATTACTGATTTCAAGGTATACGAGGGTCGCTTCAAGTATTGCTTTTTTTCTCTGGGTGCTTGTAGGCGGGGATTCAAGTTTTGTCGACCTGTTATATGTATTGATGGGTCCTTCTTGAAAACTAGGTATGGTGGCCAAATGTTGTGTGCCGTGGCATTGGATTCAGACAGCCACATATTTCCGATTGCTTTCGCAATAGTTGACAGTGAGAACCACGACTCTTGGACCTATTTCATGAGGAAGTTGAAACAAGCGATTGGTGATGTTGAGAACTTAGCATTCGTATCGGATAGGCATCAAAGCATTGTTCATGCTTTGGAACTTGTCTTCCCTGATGCACCCCACGGCGCATGCTACCACCACATTATTATGAACGTGGCTAGCAAGTTCAAGACTGATTGCTTCACAGATCATATTTACAGTTGTGAATGCTCGTATAAGAAGACAGATTTTGAAAGAGAATTTGAGAAGATAAAAGCAATGGATGTTGTTGTTGCACTATATCTTGAGGGCATTGGATTTGAAAGATGGGTTCGTGCGTACTTTCCAGGGGACCGTTACAATGTAATGACAAGTAATTGGGCTGAAAGTTTCAACAGCAAAACGAAGGACACAAGAGCCTTCCCAATCACTGCTTTTGTTGAATTCATCAGGTTTACTATTCAAACATGGGTTGCTACTCGAAAGGAAAACGCTGAAAAGTGTAGCACGACTCTATCACCAATTATGGAGGGGGACTTGTCATGTCAATTTGAGAAATCTCGGTTCTTAAGCGTCGACAGAGCTAGACCTTATACATTTAATGTCCACCCCGGAGGAACAGTTCAAAGTGGTGGTATAGTTGATTTGGAGGCACGAACATGCAGTTGCGGCCTATTCCAAATCATGAAGATTCCTTGTCCACATGCATGTGCTGCTGCCCAAGAACGAAATATTAGCATGTATGCATTGTGCTCTCAATATTACACAAGAGAGTGTTGGAAGAGCACATATGAGGGGACAATTATGCTAGTTGGTGATGAGGATGATTGGGAATTGCCTGAAGACATTAAGAACATCCAAGTTGGAGTACCGATTGAGAAGAAACCTGTAGGCCGACCGAAGAAGCAAAAGGTCGGACGAATTAGGAAAAATCGATATCCTTCTAATGGAGACAAGGTTGTGATACAACGATGTTGTAGCAAGTGTGGTGGTAAAGAGCACAACAAAGCGTCTTGCAAGTACCGAGGTTAAATTGTTTTGTTTGTATTCTAGTTGACCTATTATGTTTTATTTCTGCTTGAACTAGTAATATTTGTTATGTGCTGGATTTTACAGGTTTTTTTTCTGTTTTTTTCTCCATTATGAAACTCTTAAATATGTAATAATCCAGTGTTGGTCCGATAGTGCACGATGCCGGTACGACAATGCACGATATCGTTTGTTGTATGATTATTTAAATGTATCTTACAATATGGTACGACGTTGCTCGATGTAGTACGATAGTTAATGTACGACATTAGGGTACGATAATGTATGATATTGGTCCGATAGTGGTACGATGGTATGATTTCAGTACAGTTTCGTGAAATTTGTGAGACATGTGAGGGTACGATAGAGTACGATAGTGATCGATGATAGTACGATTGCAAAGATTAAACACATTAAAATGTAGTAATTACAAAAAGAGCAATAAAAAATTATACAATTCAAAAAAATTAAGACCGTTCAACATAAGTTTTGGTAGAATAAGTCTACACACCACCTTTGCCTAAAATTTTTTGTATTATTGTCAGTTACATTATCAAATGGTAGTTGTAGAAGCTTATGTTCAATATGCTCAATTACGTAACATCCGCAATCGCCACTGCATTAGAAAATAAACAATAATTTAATAAAGTTTTGTCATTAAGAAATAATAATTAATATGTGATATTTAATAAAGTTCACCTGAATTTTGTTTGCGGTACAAATTCACATGGAGTGAGTTTCCAATCGAAGGGTCTGACCTGGCTCTCTGATATTGTCAACTGAGGCGTGAGTATAACGTCATGGTTCTCAAATAAACCGGACTGTCGCAAGACCGACGGGAAAATGGTACACTAGTCAACCATCAAGCTGATCAAATCGTTTTCGGAAATTGATCCAATACTGGAGTCAAAGATGTTGAGCATCCACCCATTCAGGTCTGCCTCTACAGCTACCCAATGCAATTGGTCTTTCAAGAAGAGGGCAAAATAAATGAACTCCTTTATCTGCCAACTCGGTAAGAACTGGACTACATCACCCCTAACCAGGTCCAATATACTGTCATCCCAACTAAAGCTAGAGTAGTCAGAACCTGGAAAAGCGTCCTACCGAGCCTTCAATGATTCGGGAAAAATTGTAGGCATAACAACACAGTTCTGAGGGTACACGTTAGGATAAAATTCTAGACGCCTCCTCATGAGATGGAATGCTGCATCTAAATGCTACATTAAAGGAAAATTAAGTCAGTAACCACATTATCGTACCAAAATAAATAAACAAAAAACTATCAGACATGAATATAGTAACTATCGTACCCCAATCGTACCATAATCGTACCCCAATCGTACATGAATATAGTAACTAAATAACAACAATAAAACCTTCTATCGTACCCATATCGTGCTAATGTCGTACCATCATCGTACCTTTATGTCAAAAACTACAGTAGTATACACCATCGTACCCACTAGCGTCCCACTGTCGTACCATCATCGTACCATTGACAAAGTAAGTTAACAATTTGAAACTAACTATTATCGTACTACCATCGTACCTATATCGTCCCACTACAAATTCTAAAATTACAATGTTAATAGTAACTACTTAACAAATTATATCGTACCCCTATCGTGCTAATGTTGTACTACCATTGTACCATTGACAATATAAGCAGTTTATAATTTGACACTTATAATTATCGTACTACCATCGTACACCAATCGTACCTATATCGTACCACTACATATAGAAACATTTAAATAAATTTTCAGCATTTTTTTAATTATGAAGTTATATAAAACTTACAGAGTCAGAAAGCCATGTCCTCAGAGTATGCAGTTTCAGGAACCAAGCAGCATCGTGTGTCCCTGAGAAGCATTCCCTCGGATATTTATTCCCAATGGTGCCAAGCAACCACTTGTGAAAGGTCATAAGTAATTTACCATCAACAACCCTCAATGGATCCACATTCACTGCTGTCTTCGATTTCTTATTCCTTTTCTTCATTGCAGTGTACTCATCGAACCACCTAGGCCTCTTTCTTTCTCTCCTCTTCTCCGGTGCTGGTGGAGATATGTCTAAGAATTGTACCTTAGAATCTTCAGTATCTCCGATTACAGTAATTTGCGTATCCTCTGGTGTGCGAAAAATGTGATCATCTACATCATCAGGTCTGTAATCGTTAGGGAGAATGTCTTCATCTACAGGAGACTGAGGGCCTTCTTCAGTGGACTGAGGGTGTGGATCTGAAGCTGGCCTACTAAGATCTTCCATCATTGTCATCAGCTTCTGCAATTGACCCAAGATCTCAGACTGACCTTTAATAAGGGCACTTTGTTGCCCTTCAACCTTTTCCAACTTGGCCAAAATCATAGAGTAGCCTGGTTGCTCAGCTTGGGAGGAGGTGCTGGCATGAGGTGTGCTGATTGGGGAACCTCAGGTGCCTCAGGTGCTGGAGGTGGTGGAACCTCCTTAAAAATATTTGCTGCTTCTGCTTGCTCAGCTAACTTTTCAGCAAGCTTTTCAGCCTGGCTCTGTAAGGCTTCCTGTGTAGGCTGTCCATCGGCACCCACCTCTAGTTCCTCTAACCCCATGTCCACATACAATGGGGCTTCATTGTCTGTAAGGGTCCTCACATATTTTTCTTCAGCAGGTCGGGCACACAGGTAGGGGTATACTGTCAACTGCCACAAAAAACAATGAATATTTAGATTGGAAAGTAAAACAATATAAAAAATAAGTAATTGTCATCGGTGAACAATGGTAACCTATCGTACCCCAATCGTACCTCAATCGTACCATATCGTACCCATATCATGCAATTATCGTACCTCAATCGTACCATATCGTACCCATATCATGCAATTATCGTACCCATATCGTACCCATAACATAACAATATCGTACCCGTAAGTGAGAATTACTTGCTAACTATCGTACCATCATCGTACAACATCGTACCAATATCGTACCTCTACAACTACATTAATAAAGAATCCATATCGTACCCCAATCGGACCATCATCGTACCAAATCGTACCCCTTAGCCAGTTTTCAAACAGTTGACAAAAATCCACAAAATAACCCCACAATCGTACTCAAATCATACCCTATCGTATTCCTATCGTGCAGTACCCATAGAATTGCATATCTAGAAAAAAATATAGAACATTCAAAATATTTAAAAAGTAAAGTAAAAGCTCACCTTTTTGGCAAACAATTTAATAAGTTGCTCTTTGTGTATCTCTACTTTCTCCTTGCTTTGCCAGTTGATCATTCTTGGAATGCCTTGGCCCAGTCTCACAGCATAATCCTGACCCAACTCAATGATGGACTCAAAAGCCCAATACTGCAATGCTGCAACATACCCATAAATAGAGTACTTGGCCTCCTTCTGAGTCTTTCCTTTCTCAATCTTCTTCTGTAAATGCTTCTTCATTTCTACAAAGTCTTTTTGACAAGTTTGTAACAACTTCTGGTATGATATCTTCCCCCACGGGTACTGGAAAAAGAAGTCAACGTCATCTACCATCTTTAGCATGTCAGTCCAAACCATCAACTTCTCCTCACGACCTTTCAAAACACCCTCTACTAATAAACACAAACCCATCTTGTACACATCATCAACTATTTGACAACTCTCAAAAGTTCTGCGAAGTTGCCCTATGCTCACTGGGGAATGACCATTGAAGTACTCAAGAATCAACCGATCCGAAGTGGTCTTCGCTTTAATCTCAGCTTCAGACGGTCTGGCCTCGAAATTTAAACCAGTAACTAAAGCGAACTCCAATTGGCTAAATCTACATCATTTTTTCCCAATATAAAACTGGACTTCGTCAGTCTTCTCCCCTCTGAATTTGTGCAACAACAGCTGATGGACTAAGGCACCAGAAAAATTTAATGGTTCCGCCATGAAGAACTGTTTGAAAGGGGATTCCTTCACCCTATCCAATAAACCACACTGTATAAATTTTGCTTTAATCTTTGGAAAGTACCAATCGTCGCGCCAAGTGATACGTCCTGTAAAATGTTCTTCTACTGGAACTATCAGTTGTGGAGGTCTTAAGTTCTGCATAAAACAAATAAATACCCAATTAAATAGAATAACAAAAAAAACATCAAATTTTATATTCTGAAATCTACTATCGGACACTATCGCACCATATCGGACACCACTGAAAAAAATAAAAACAGGAACTATAACATTATCGTGCACCATCGTACCACACATCGTACACCATCGGAATATAACAACCCAAAAATTTGTTCCCAATATCGGGCACACATCGTACCCAATATTGTACCCTATCGTACCTTCATCTTCAACCTCAAGTTATTAGAAAACACAAAACTATCGTACCAACGTCGAACCACTATCGTACCCCTATCGTACAGTCATCTTCAACCTGAAGTTATGAGAAAACACAAACACTATCGTACCCCTATCGACCCACTATCGTACCCTATCGTACCTCTCAAAAAACCCAAAAAAAAATTCAAAATTTTACGGTTTATCAGATTTCACACAGTCGAATTCAAACAATACATACTATAACATTTTGCAATGGAAAAGAAATTGAAAAAAACACATACCCTAGACATTTTTGCGTAATGGGGTGTTGGTTTTTCTTCGGGGTCTGAGTTTTTCTTCGTCTTCGGTGGTGGTTGGGGTTTGGGTGAGTGTCGGGGTTTGGGTGAGGCTTGGTCTCCGGTGGTCTGGGTTTTCCTTCGTCGGGTGGTGGGGGTTTTTCTGACCGTTGGGTGAGGGAGAGAGGTGCGTCGGGTGAGGGTAGTTATGGGTTGCTCGATGGTTTCGTGGGAGTGAAGAGTTTTGGCAGAGAGAGGGAATGGGAAATGGCAGGGGAAAAGTTACGGTTTTTATTTATGTTTTTTATCACTTAAAACAACTAATATCGGGCAAGTATCGGGTACCATCGTGTACCATCATACTATTAGGTCCGCAGTAACTTAAAAACAACAATCGGGCATATATCGGACTATTATCGATCCATTATCGTACTTAAAGGGTGTATAGATTCAAAATAATAATCGGGCAACCATCGGGTAACCAAAACTATCGGGCAACCATCGGGTTGCCATCGGACCTCCATCCCTAACCTTGAAACTCAACAACTATCGTGCCCGAATCGGGCCTCTATCGAACACTATCGGACATTTAGAAAAAAACTCAAGGAAAAAAAAAAAAACGCAGATTTTCACAGAACACGATTTTCACCCAAAAAACAGCAAAAAATACCAACAAACTACAGATCTAACATCTAAACAGCATTCTAAATCATAAAAACAACCAACAACAAGAATCAAAGAAAATCACTTACCCATGTATATCTTTCTTGCAAGATTTTAGAGAGGAAAGGTATGAGATTTTGTTATGAGAGGGGTATTTTTGGTATTAAATGAAAGATGAGCATTTGTATCATATGGTGGTTAACTTTGGTTCAAATTTTAATTATTAAGCTAATGTAAGCATGATTTATCAAATTTCCCATATATAATAACTTAAAATATACATAAGCAAGCTTAATGATAATAAATGAGAGAAACAAACCAGTGAAGAGAAGTATATTTGAGCAGCTCTGCATTTGAGTACTCCCTTAAACAAAATACCAGATGGGTTTTCTTATGTTTTATAATTGATTTTGGTATTTGAGTGAGTGATCATGTTCGGCAAATGATTTATTTGTAGTTTACCCATTTGATACATTTGAAGAAAGGACTTATTTTGTACTCATTTTTCGCATGCAAGTTCAAATGAATTTATGAGTTTCTTTTTATTTGAGAAATAGCAAAAAACATGATACAAGAAAAATGCACACTTCGAGTCTGTGCCAAACTCCTAAGCCTCAAATTCGGCAATTTCATTCAACATCCCCCAAAATACAATTCAATTTCCATTTTATATGATTCCCAAAATATCTCAAAAATAACAAACTCAAAGAAATGCACTCTTGGCTCATACGCCACTGCCTCACGGAATACACAGCTTAACAAACTTCTGCGTACACAAATTCTCTAAGCCAGCTGGGCTTCACACGTTTTCTCATCCCACACCCCAGATTCGCTTCACTTGCTCTGTTCTCAGCTTCAACGGCTATGGGAGCTTCCTGATACATTTCATGCCCTCTGTCCAGCTGTTGTTCTTTGACAAGGTTTTGGGCTTGATCCATAACTGATTCTTGGGCTTCCTTTGTTGCCGGTTGTATCAAGTCTTGGACCTGTTGTTGGACTTGTAGGTCCAATTCAACTTGGACTTGGCTAACACTACTCCCGTCCTCGAAAATGACCTTGTCCTCAAGGTCGGAAATAGCACAAAACGGACTGGAGTGAAAATCTTCCCGTGTAGCATCTTCTGCGGTGCTATGGGACCAATGCGCCAAGACCTGCAATATTAAGGCGGTGCCGTGAGACACATAATGCCCAGTGAAGATGGTAGTTAGCCATGTAGCGGACTCCGACGTCACCGTGGATAGGCAAAACATCCTATTAATTGTAGCACCACACACTAGATAACTCAACAGAGGACACGAAACCGGCTGAGCTTGCACTGGAGCGGCGCCCACCACACAAACAACCTGCCCAACCCATTGAAATGCCACTGGCAGAGCATGACAAGGAGGAATGCATGGGCCGAAAGCTTGTAACCACTGCATACCGAGAATAATATCTAACCCCCAAATAGGGCAGACGAACGATTCAATAGCACAACAGTGCTGCAGCTTGAAGGTGACTTGTATACACGGCTGGGAGTAAGTCAAATAGTTACCATGGCGTATATAAACCGTGAAATATGTAGTGTCCTCGCAGCGGAGATGGAGTGGGAAAGGCCAAACATCGGAGATAACATTCAAGTTGCTGTCGGGATTGAGGACCACCAATGTAGTGGTGCTATGACGGGCCACCATGCGAAAAATGGAGGGATTGATTGGGTTAGCGAGCGTGTGTAATCTGGCCTTGTCCTTATGCAGGGAGAATGACAGTGGGGATGAAGACTCGTACGGGCCAAACCGGAAGTGATTGTTGGGTGCACGGAGATAAACAAAACTAGATGGAGAGTTGTCTCCATGAGTGGTGCTCGGGAAGTCGATCGGGTGATCCTTATAGAGCGAAGCTTTAGCCATTGCATCGACCAAATCTGCCGGAACAGCCCAGAAAAATGCCCTTCGGATAGCCATCGTCAGATTGGAGAAAAAAAAATGAAGGAAAATCAAAGCAGACACACCGATAATATGAGGCATGAGTCCCGTAAATGTAGTTCGAAAGTGTGAAACCGTTCCAGATTGGGTCGACATAGCAAGACAACTAAGGGGGTCGGCATAAATGGAAGCCCCAAATCGGTGCCGAAATGCCGGAAGAGACACATCCCAACCAGTGAAAGAGCCACCCCATTCATTCCAGTGAAACCATGTAGATGGGTCACCGTCCCAAGGGAAAGCTACCATGGTCAGTCGCATCTTCAGATCAACTTGGGGAAGATCGAACAATGTATGAAGGTGGTGCGAACAAGCCTCGACATCAACACCATCAAATCGAGGTACCTGGACACAAGGAGTCGTCAAAACGAAATGCATATCCTGCAAGGAAGATCCGTCAAAAGTTCGCCCAGCGACACGGTGTTCGTCAAACTCGGAACCGATAGGTCCCTTCCGTATCTCTAACGGGAGATCAGACCGAGAGTGGGAAGGAAAGAGCTGCGAAATCCTTGCCTCGATGCGAACCCGATGCTGCTCAAGCAAGGAGGTAAAGTGTTCCAGCTGAGAATCGACATGTTGTTTGAAGCGTAGCTCCATGGATTTCAAGAGGGCAGCAACTTCTCTGTTTTTCATGGTGGAAAAAGAGAACAATGAAAGCACCAATTGATACAAGAAAAATGCACACTTCGAGTCTGTGCCAAACTCCTAAGCCTCAAATTCGGCAATTTCATTCAACATCCCCCAAAATACAATTCAGTTTCCATTTTATATGATTCCCAAAATATCTCAAAAATAACAAACTCAAAGAAATGCACTCTTGGCTCATACGCCACTGCCTCACGGAATACACAGCTTAACAAACTTCTGCGTACACAAATTCTCTAAGCCAGCTGGGCTTCACACGTTTTCTCATCCCACACCCCAGATTCGCTTCACTTGCTCTGTTCTCAGCTTCAACGGCTATGGGAGCTTCCTGATACATTTCATGCCCTCTGTCCAGCTGTTGTTCTTTGACAAGGTTTTGGGCTTGATCCATAACTGATTCTTGGGCTTCCTTTGTTGCCGTTTGTATCAAGTCTTGGACCTGTTGTTGGACTTGTAGGTCCAATTCAACTTGGACTTGGCTAACAAAACATAAACATGAAAAGGAGAACTTTGTGCCTATTAGAGCTCTCATTCTCTTGCTATTGCTCTCTTCCACGCTCCTCTTATTGTCTTTCTTCTTCAACATTCTCCTAATTCATGAAAAGAGAATATTTTTGTTTGTCTTTTTGAGAGTATTTTCCATCAGGGTATTGATCCCTTTCGTGTATTTTTAGAAATTGAATGATTTTTTCTGGTTTGAATTTTGAATTTCGTACAAATAGTTGAATTGATCAATTTGCATGTTGTTGTTTTGTTTATATATGATATGTGTTTTGGAATTACTATGTCCTGGGTTTTTGATGTGATGATCATATAGGATTTTTATTAGAAAAGTTGTTTTTTTGTGGAGATAGATTTGCTGGTGATGGCCCTTTTTGGATCTTCCTTAAACATTAAGGTAACTATATGTTGTAGTGCCTCGTTTGGTTTTCCTCATCTGTTCATGCTTGTAATTTCTAAGATGCTTTGTAAAGAAAATTCATAGATATTCGCAATGTAATAGCGAAAAAAATCTAGTATATAATATGTATGAATAAATATTAATTATTAGTTAGTTATTTAACAAACTATATTTGTCTTTAATCTCAAATAATATTTTCAAAGTCTCTAAAATAGTAATACAGTGTATACTCATAATATATAAGGAAAATATATGTGGAAGCACAAAATTATATCTGGCCACACATTTTTGGCCCTGATTGGGATCCATCCTACACATGCACACTTGAGCCTTATTGAGATTTTTTCTTAAATACATTTTTTTTTGTTTTTTTTTTCTACATTTTTACCGTTCCTATTTTGTTTTCAAAAAATAAGCTCTCAAAATTTCAAAAATGCGATTTTCAAAGTTTCATAATTACAAAAATACGATTTTTAAGAAAAATAACTTGAAAGCAACTTGAAAATAATAACTGGACCACAAAAAAAAAAACTAAAAAATAACAAAAATAATATATATCATAACAATTAAACATCAACAACAAAAAAAAACTTTAAAACAACGTGAAAAAAAAGACAAAACCGTAAAAATGTAAAATTTTCCTTAAAATCGTAAAATTGAAAAAAAAAATGTTTGACCGAAAAAACGTAATTTTTGAGTGAAAATTTGTATTTTATGTAAAAATCTCTAGATTGTACTCCATCCTACACATGCCCACACAGTAGTACATAGTGCAATACGGGTAAAAACAAGTTCTTTTTATATTTATGGGCATAAAATTTATGCCATAAAATATGGTAACTCTAACAAAAAAAAAGTTTAAAATATGGGAATCCTACAAAATATTATTAACAAAATACCATGAACAAAAAAACATCCTCTCTCTCTCTCTCTCTTAGTTTCCTCTCTCTCACGTATCTTTCACTCACTCTCTCCATTTGCTCTCACAACAATAGCAGCCAACCATTTTCTCTCACAACAATGGAAGCTCACTCACTCTGGCAACAAAAAATGGACGTCGTACCTTCGGTCATCGTTGACGCCATCTCCGGATCGTCTTCTTCTTCTTCATCATCATCATCATCATTATTGTTGTTGTTTCAAATTTGATTTTATTTTTTCAAATCTAGTTTTTTTTTTTCAGATTTGTCTAAGTAACCACTTACTGTCACAGTCTGGTTTTGTTTTCAAATTTGAGATTTTTGTGGACCTAACTATAACTAGTTACCTTATTCAATCTTCTTCTTTATGGTTGTTTTTAAATAGGATATTATGTTTTATACATAAAAAAAATGAACTAGCTTTTATACATAAAAATTAAAATCTATTGGCTAGTCTTCTATCTTCTTAGGTTTGTCATGTGTCTTTTCAAGCTAGTTTTTGTTATGCATTTTCAGGTTTGTGCCTTCTTTGGCTTGTTTTGTGACTTCTCAGACGTATGTTATTATTTTATTAGTTTTCTTGTGCTTTCTCTGGATAATAATGACACCTTCAGATTCGGAGACTTCAAAGATAAATTTTTGTTTTTTACCAAATAATATTTAGTTTGTTTCGTATAGTTCCTCTTATATAAAATCTTTGGTTATGATTGATCGTTATTTCTATTACTCTCAATATCCTTAGATAAAATTAATGGGTAGCCCTTTTGTTAGACCCTAAATGTAAAACATCATAATCTAATACTTTGTAAAACATTTGCATACTCATAAGCTTATAGAAGAAAGCCACTTATTATTTGAAAAATCCCAGTGGGGCCTTGCTAAAACATGCAAGTTGGGCCCAATAGTTAAAAAATAAAAATAATAATTTCGTGCAACGTTTTAAAAATAAATAAAGTTCAAGTCCCACTGATAAGTTCTAAAAAGTTAAAAAATAAACATAACATTATTCTTTAGAAATTGGCGTTAAGCTGATCGTTTTCTCGCCCATAGGGTACCCCCACGCCAAACACACCCAGACGTTGGAACTCCCAACAGCACCATGAGTGCCGAAGAGAAATCCTATTTGCTACCTGGAAGGGAAAGTAAGGGGGTGAGCTAAAAGCTCAATAAGGAAGTGCAAACAATACACAAGTAAACACAACAAAACATATTCATAAACATACATCGTTATACATCATAAACATCATTATCATAATTATAATCATCATAACATAATCATCATAAACATTATCATCTTAACATAATCATCATAAACATAATCATCACAACATAATCATCATAAACATTATCATCATATCTTTGTGAACATGGCTCCCTATCTTGTCCATGTCACATCTTGAGGTAAACAGGACCTCTGGTCCTTGAATAACCTCGGCACGTCCGCCCTATGAGTTACATCTTTATATCCTTAGTAACTCGGTTACGTCTTCATATCCTTAGTAACCCCTTTGTTGTGTCGCGTTCAACACGTTAACAACCATTACATATCATACAACATACATAAATACATGCAATCTAGTCATCTCAAAGCCAAGGAAAACTACATGAATTTATGCAATCATCATATCATATCGGAATAGCATTTCATACATGGTACATCATCATGTTACACCTAGATTTCAAGATTGAGGAATTATGATCCCGAAGTCTAGGCTTGTTAGATGTAAGCTTGAAATAAGCACAGTCGTCATATGATCCTTCAGTCAGATAGTTTCGCTGTAAATGACAACCTCACGAGCTCAAGTAGTGTGTAGCCTCGAAGATTCCCCGAGCTTGTGAGGTAAGCTTGCAATAGCAAGTGTTCAACACTTGTATATATTTCCCGATGTATCTCTTGTCCTCAGACAAGATGGTCCGAGCTCGTAATAGACAAATAGTCTAGGAGGTGTAATGGACTCAGTATCTGAGCTAGTAAGTTACGGGTGAATGTATTTATTGTTACAGAATCCCTATGTTTAAGGGATATTATGTAATTTGTTAACCAATCCCACGTTTTATGGGATGTTACCGTGTATGTGGCAAATAATGAATTAAGTGGCATTATATCATTTGAATTACAGAATATCTTCCCGAAATATGTGGGAATGAACTCTGAAACCTTCTCTATAAATAGAGAAGGAAACTCCATTTGTAAAGGACCGAAGTTTTGAGATCTTGAGAGAAAACTCTGGGCAACTATTCTTTGAAAGTTTCCAGAAGACTCCCAAGGGTTAATAACATAGACTCATGGACTAGGCAGATTTAACTAGTGAACTATGTAAAAAGATCCAGTTTTCATCTTCTTATTTCATTTCCTCTGATATATTCTTGTCTGATTGCTCTCCTTTTTAAGTTGACGAAAAACGGCGTCAAAAGTTTGGTGCTTTCATTGAGAGCCATTAAATAGTGCGTGAGTCTGTTTAGTCAGAGAGCCTCTCAGATTAGAAATGGAAGCAAATGATCCCAATATACCTGAGGAGGAAATTCTAGATGAAGATGAATACCTCCGACGGCCTGGAAAGAAGCCTATGGTGAATTTTGATCCCGATGAGAGGAGTGACTCGTCTAACTCCCGGGGACCACCTGCCCCCAAGGTCAATGAGGATATGTACTATAATATCAAGAGATATGTTCCAATCGTGGAACTCGAGAATCTCCAACTGCGTAAACAGTTGGCAGAAGCTACAAAACGCAATGAAGAGCTAGCCAGACTAGCTGCTGAAGCAAAGGCGGCTCAGGCCCCGCTTCCGCAAGATACCCAGGCTCCACCTCCGCGGGACGCTCAGGTCCCACCTCGTAGGCCTAGGGGGCGACCTCGTAAGAACGCGGCCACCGGAAGGGCGGAGCAAGCTCCGCCACCAGCATCGCATCCTGTTCCACCGAGACCCCGGGGAAGTAACCAGGCTGAAGGTGCTGCCAACCCAACTGCAGAGGCACAAGCAGGAATAAGGAATAACCGATCCCCCTCAGTGGCTCGGACCCAAAATCGTGGTGCCACGCAGAATGTACCAGAGCCTGATCGGGCGAATTCGGGGCCATCTAGGCCCCACAATGGAAGGTAGCCACCTTCTCCAATAAGGCACCCACTGTTGCCAATAAGGCACCCCTCGCCAGGTCGGAGGGTTCCACGACTAGCCCACCAAGACAGGGATAGGCGAGTTGGGCATAGACATGGAAATGAAGAAGCTGCTCGAGAGCGTAGGGCTCCTCTTCCTACAAGGAGCTACGGTCTCAAGCTATTGAGACGAGGAGACTGACAGGAAACCCATCTCGTAATAATCATGCAACGAGCTATGTCAGCGAAAGCTCGGATTACCCTAGGTCCATGAGTATATATAACATGGAGCCCAGAAATGCTGGAAATCGAGGGGATCACCCAGATCTACGGGAACATTTAAACCATAATCAGAGATGTGATAATCCCCTGAATCCAGAACGA
Source organism: Humulus lupulus (assembly GCF_963169125.1). Lineage (NCBI taxonomy): Eukaryota > Viridiplantae > Streptophyta > Magnoliopsida > Rosales > Cannabaceae > Humulus > Humulus lupulus. Next base: position 62,397,509 of record NC_084795.1, on the reverse strand, counting down.
CGAGATCATATGAACATTTGCAAGCAGCCAATTTACAATCCTGCACCAAGATGGGGAATTGGAGTTGTAATCAACAATAACCAGCTCCCTCCGGTCCAGGCTAGGCCTGTAGATTCAGTCCAAGAGAGGATTGAGCAGTTGAAGCGAGCATTCAGGCTCTTGCAGAATGAGCACAGCCGTGAAAGGGATGAAGAGTTCAATGAAGAACTCAAGCCATTCACCCCGCATATCTCTAACACTCCTTTCCCTCAGGGGTTTAGGATCCCTCATGTCCCACCATTTGACAGAAATTCTGATTCGTACAGCCATCTAAGCATGTTCAACACGATCATGTGTGCCAGCAATGTGGCCTACGAGCTTAGGTGTATGCTATTCCCAGCCTCTCTCACGGGACAAGCAAAAAACTGGTTTGAAAAATACAAAAGACATTCGATTGCCTCTTGGGATCAATTCTCGAGAGATTTCAAGAAATAATTCAAAGCCATGGTCGGCATTAGGCCTGAGGCTTCAGCCTTAACCAATGTCCGACAGCAGCCAAATGAGTCACTAAAAGGTTACTTGAAAAGGTTTAACTTAGAAGTCGCTCAAGCTCAAGATGTCGACGATAGTGGCCATTTAATGGCCGTTCGAGCTGGAGTAATGCCTGGAAGTCCTCTCTGGGAAGATTTGCAAAGAAAGCCTGTAAGATCCTTAACCGAGTTTAATCGAAGAGCTCAGAGGTTTGTTAATATAGAGGATGTGAGGTCAGCATTGAATATGACCTCTCAGCCTATAACTACAACAACAAACACAAACTCTGCCTCGACCTCGACGGATCCTACAACTTCAAAACCCCCCGGGGACAACCTTTCTAAAAGAAAGAAAAATGAAGGGAATAACCCTGAGGCAGATGGGGAAAAGAAGAAGAAAGGGGAAATATACTTCTCCGTATACAAGGTGTGTACCGAGCTCAATGAGTCTCGGGAGAATATCTACCTGCCTAATGAAAACCAAGTTCCCTTCAGATGACCTAATCCCATGAGGAACCAAAAGGAAAACATAGATTCTAGCAAATATTGTAGATTCCACAGAGATATTGGATGAGATCGAAGGATTGATCTCGAGGGGGTATTTCGGTTAGTACGTAAGAAACCAAAACCCCAATCAGGCTTCCACCAGCCAGAGGGCAGTAGCTGCACTACCTGCCCAGAACAATAACTCCCAAGCTCGAGAAGATGAACGACCCCCTCCGATTGATGGAGAAGATGTTATAACCATCTTGGGGGGACCCCATATCGCAGGATCGGGCAGGAATGCCTAGAAAAGATATGTGAATGAGTTCAATACTAGTGACGGTTCTCCCTACGAACCCGAACCAAGAGCTCCAAAATAACAAAGGGTTGAAACTCAACCCATAACTTTCACTAAAGACGACACGTCCCATCTACACTTCCCTCGTAATGACCCTCTGGTCATCACCCTTCAGCTCGCAAACAAGAGGGTACACTGAGTCCTCATTGACAATGGGAGCTCGGTGAATATCCTCTATAAGGCTACTTTAGAAAAGATGGGACTCGCGCTTCACGACCTAAAAGCCTGTGCAACTATGTTGTACGACTTTTCAGGAGAAGGGATTGCCTGCATGGGATCCATTGAACTCCCAGTGACCTTGGGAGACTACCTAATCTCTATAACCAAGGTGATGGAGTTTGTTGTAGTGGATCTTCCATCGGCCTATAACCTACTGCTTGGGAGACCCGCCCTAGTAGGGCTGGGGGTAGTTTCGTCCGTTAGGCATCTGGCCATCAAGTTCCCGACTTCTAGTGTAACGACCAAAAATTACTAATAAGGCTTAAGGGCCTTGATTAGTGTGTCGGGAGGGTGCGATTGGTTTATGTGTGAATTGAGTAATTTAATGCATGATTATGTGTTAATCATGCTTGTATGATTATATGAATATATGAAATGCATGTGGGCCCCGTTTAGGTGCTTAGGGCATATTTGTAATTTTAGCTGGTTGAGGGCATAATTGTGATATTTGTATATACTGTGATTGATACCACGTGTGAGTGGTGATATAATTGTGATGCACGACCCGAGACGGTCCTAGGGAGCTGTTTAGCTAGAAAGTCACAACGGGGTCAAATACTCGGCTCGGGAGGAGCTTAGGGGTATTTTGGGAATATTATAATGTGTTCGGGAATTATTGAGTAGCAGTTAGTAATTTAGTAATGGTTTAGACATGTCAGGATTGAATGTGGTTTTATAGGAACACTTGATAATTTAGTAGGATTTAGGTGAAATGACAGAATTGCCCTTGAGGTTGTATAAGACTTTTTATTATGGGAAAGGGAAAAATGGTAATTTGGTCTTAGGAAAGGATAACTTTGGCTGAGGAGAAGTCAAATATGTTATTTTCATTTAGGCATAAACAAAACTTCCTGCTGGAAGTCTAGAGAGAACCAAGCTAGAAGGAAGGAGAAGAAGAGTTAGCTTTCTTGAGAACAAGGGTGGGATTCAAGGCTGGGATTTGGGAGACTGAACTAGGTTCAAAGGTAAGTTCTAATTCAGTTTCTAAATTGGATTCTGTTGAGATATGTTATGGGTGTGAGCTGAGTTGTATTTATTTTGTGGATCATTAGAGTGAAGAATTGGCTAGGTTCAGCTGGGGAATTAGAGAAATTGGGATTGGAATTTGGTTGGGAAGCAGCTCAAGGTCAAAATTCTACTCGAGGTAAGGGTTCCATGCATCTCTGAAGTTTAATTTCTGGTGTGGTTTAAATATTCTGAAGGGTGGTTTAAGTTTTGTGAATTTTGAGCCATTAGGAGATTCTTGGGTTTGATTGTGTGATTGGATTTATTGCTATGATTTCTGAGTTGCCAGACTATTTATCTGGGGTTTTAGGTCGATTTGGGACTTGGGTGTACCTTGGGGTTGATTTGGAAGAGTTTGGCTCAGGAAAAATGTTTGGAAAAACCCAGTTTTCTGGGTTTGCGTATGAGCGCCGCGACCTTGTTCTTCCGTGTCGCAACGCTAGGTTGAATCAGGGGATGGGGACTATTCTGGGTGTCGCGGCCCCTATAGGGTTGTGCCACGGTGCTAGGCTAAATTCAGGAGGTGGAAATTTGGGTTTTTAGGGTTTTGGCTCAGGGGGCTCAGGGGACGCTTTTTCTACCTTGTGTGGGGGGAAACAGGAGGTCTCGAGAGCACGGGATTGGTTTCAGGAGATGATTATGAATTGGTTAGTAATGAGAGTGCTATGTATGTGTTGTGACTAGGTTTTCGGCGAGGCTTGGGTTAGAGAACCGCGCTTGGGATTTTGGTGCTCAAGAAGCTCGAAACATAGGTAAGAGAACTACACCCGGTTGTGAATTTATAATGGGACTAAGGCTTCACTATTCTTGTATGCATTTTGAAGGTTGGCATTATGCCATGAAAATAATAAACCAACGACCTAAGAGTGCCTGAGTTTACATTGGCGCACAGGGTGCGACTCAGCCAATGGTAGCTAAGGACATCTTTATATTCACTAAGCTCGGTTTAAGCGGACCGGAGTCAGTGGGGTAAACAGAGGGTGCGACCTAAGGGCGTCGACCCTAATTATTGTGTAATCTGAATATCATTGTTAACTGTTGAACATGACGTGCTGAATAGTTGAGTATTAGCTTGTGGATTCTTGGTTGTGTCTATGAGTTATTTGATTAGTGTGGAGTGTTAAATGTATGAACATGCTTAATAAGTTATTTAACTGTTACCATTGTTTGTGATATGATGTTATGTATTCTTGCTGGGCCTTGGCTCACGGTGTTAGGAGTGTGTCCTAAAAGCATGTAAAGACATTTGTTTTTTCTATGACTAAATAAATACAATGGTTTATTATTATTGTCATATTTAGATTGTTAAATTATTGTTTTAATAATTTTGTAAATATCAGAAAAATTCCATATTCATTATTGAGGTTGTAATCTTGTATTAGTACGGGAGAATTAAGATCACATGAATGAGTAAAAATAGTCAACAACGACAAATTAAAGTTATGGAATTCTTTAATTGGAGTTGTAAGTACGGTTTACTGAGTAGCATAATGATACAAATAATCTAGATTCGGATTATTGATGTGGTAAGACATCTCGGTAAAGGTGATTTATATAATATGATTATATATGACATGGACCGATATGAATTAAAGTATTTATCCAAAAACCATTTAACAATAAAGACTTGTAATTCATATCATAACAGATGATCATTTATAGATCAACCTAAATCCTGAGTGTTCATGAACTCCTGTTCATGTTTATTAAATCTTTTGATTCATTCGTTAAGGTCTCTTCAAAGAATGAGGCTAATGACTTTTGTTTTGGAGATTTAATGTCATGGATGGCTGGGAACATGTATCAACAATACAGAATCTAATCTTTCCTAACAGATCATATATTAGTTCCCTTAAGGGTTAATTCTGGAACTGAATGATTTTGAGCTCAAATCTATAATTAGATTATAGATTAATTATTCACTAGTGAATTAATGGTACTTAAGGAATAAGAAGTAAATTAGAAAGGTTAAATGGTAATTCTCCCATCCTAATTTATGAACTAATTAATTAGAGGGTTGAACTATTGTAAGATTGTTATATCAATGGACGACTTAAGAAAAAGATTTCTATAAAAGTATATCTATAACATAAAGAGTGCAATTCTGAATTTATAGTGGAGTAATATCATAATTAATAAATTAACTATTATAATTAAAGAGTTTAATTATTTAGTTTCAATTTATTGGAGCTTAATGTTATAGGTTCATGGTCCTCGAAATGGCTCAAACAATCACTGTCAAAGGCAAATACAAAAAATGGGCAAAAAGGACTTATGTGATAAGTACAATATTTTTCTATGTATCAAACATAATTATTGTTTAATTATGAGTAATTAATTAATTAAGAATGAATTAATTATTTGATTTAACAAAAATATAATTAATTTATTTTTGGGATTTTTGGTATTTAAATAATAATAAAAATTGGGAAAAATCACATGCCTGCACAGGCATGTGCTACACACATAAGAGATGGACTTAGTCTCTTGATTCCACAATTTTAGTTATTTAAATATTAAATAAATAATGAGATATTTTAATATGATTAAAATATTATTATTTAAACAAAAATCTGATAACTGATAAGTTATTTTGAATTTTTTTAAAATAACAAATATTTTAATATATTGGATATTATTAAATATTGGATATCAGTTTTTCACAGAACGTAATTTTTCAGGGATAGAAAAATATCTAGGAATCTCTCTCAGAGAAAGAGAACAGTGTAATAACCAAAAGTCATTGTTCTTCACAAAACCTAGGTCCAAAACTTTATCAGATCTCATGTGTTGAGAACATCTGATAAATAGTTTATTGCCTATTATTTGTATAGCGAGCCCACACTCGTTCTTTGTGTGACTGATAACATTTTGGAAGATCTTGGTGTGAGATCTCAAGGATTCAGCCATACGAAAAGATAGCAGCTAGGAAGGACCTGAGGTAATTTTTCTATTTTTGTCCTTGATTCAATATGTATATGCATGTGAAGAAGTAGATCTAGAAATCTTATGGGATTAATCTAACAATATGATTGTTGTTCCGCTGCGCATAATCTCTGATTTGATCAATAAAAACCAACACACGGGTGCTACGTGGTGCACATAAAGGCAAGGGCAAGCTTGATCAGCCCTGATTTGGAGACCTCTGAAGGCGAAATGTACATGTCTAGCTGCTCGGCCGCCACGATTGAGGCAGAGACAGGAACAGGAGGACCGTAAATGTCAGTTTTTCCCTTAGAGTAGCTAGTGGTTATTTATGCTTTGAAATTTTGTAATCTGACTTTCAAATGTTGTTTCTTTTGGGATCCCTTGTGCAAAACGTTTAATTATATGAAATGTATCTTTTATGACCAAAACCTTTTTAACCCTAGTTCATTAATGTTTTAGTGACACATTTTCAACTAAAAGACTTGATTAGCAAGTCCTGCACCTTTATAAATACACAGTGTAACGGTCTTGGCTATCCGGGGCGTTACATCTAGTGGCATCGGGACTCTAAAAGGGGACCAGCTCGCGGGGAGGGAATGCTATAGCATTTCCATTAGAGGGAAAAAACAAAGAAGTGCACATGCACTTGTCATAATTCAGAATGAGGACGGGATGATCTTCGAAATCGATGAAGAAATTGACCCTTGAGTAGAGGAAAGAGCTGACCTCGAGCCATTGGAGTAGCTCGAAAAGGTCAAGCTCGAAGAAGTCGATCCCCCAAAGACTGTGAAGGTGGGGAAAAATCTTTCTGAAAAAGCGAAGTAGCAATTAATTTTCTTCTTAAAGAAAAACCAGGATGTTTTCGCGTGGTCACATTCAGACATGGTAGGGATAAGTCCAAATGTGATAAGCCATGCACTCAATATTGACAAGAGCTTCCCCCCAAAGCAGCAAAAATGGATACGCCTGAACGATGATAGAAAGAAAGCCTTAAAGGAAGAGGTCGACAAGTTAAAGGCAAATCGGTTCATACGAGATGCCTTCTATCCTAATTGGATCGCCAATCCAGTATTGGTTATGAAACCCAACGGAACGTGGCGAACTTGCATCGATTACTCTGACCTCAATAAGGCATGCCCAAAGGATTGCTTTCCCCTACCTCGGATCGATCAGCTCGTAGGTGCCACAGCTGGGCACAGTCTTATGTCATTCATGGATGCTTATTCTGGATATAACCATATCGCCATGCATGCATCGGATCAAGAGCATACAAGCTTTGTAATCGATAAAGGGTTGTACTGTAACAATGTTATGCCCTTCGGGCTTAAAAATACTGGAGCGACGTACCAAAGACTCGTGAACAGAATGTTCTCCGAGCAGATAGGTAATAACATGGAGGTTTATGTTGACGATATGTTAGTCAAATCTAAACATAACAATAACCATGTAGACGACCTCGAAGAATGCTTTGCCGTATTACGGAAGTACAACATGAAACTTAACCCCCAAAAAATGCTCTTTTGGAGTATCGTCAGGGAAGTTTATGGGCTTCATAGTAAATGCGCGAGGAATCGAGGTTAATCCTGAAAAGATCTAGGCGTTAATTGACATGTCGTCACCTCGAAAGCATAAAGATGTCCAGAGTTTAACTAGACGGATGGCGGCATTAAGTAGGTTTGTTTCTAAATCTACATACCGCTGTCTTCCATTCTTCAACCTTTTGAGAGGACGTAAAAAATTCGACTGGATAGAAGAATGCGAGCTCGCGTTCTAGGATTTAAAGAAACACCTCGCAGAACCTCCGATCTTGTCAAAACCTATCACAAGAGAAGTCTTATACTTGTATCTCGCTACAACCGAGCACGCCATCAATGCTGTGCTCGTCCGAGAAGACAAGAAGGTACAAAAACCAGTGTATTATGTTAGCAAGAGGTTACTGGGGGCAGAATCGAGAGACCCTTTAATGAAAAAACTGGCCCTCAGCCTGATCCACTCATCTTGAAAGCTCTGACCTTACTTCCAAGCACACCCCATCCATGTGTTGACTGACTAACCACTGTGACAAGTCTTGTCCAAACCAGAGGCCTCGGGCAGATTATTGAAATTGGTTGTTGAACTCGGACAGTTCGAGATCACTTATCATCCGAGAATGACCATAAAGGGGCAGGCTCTGGCAGACTTCATCGTGGAGTGTGCTGGAGTATCCGATGACGAAGTTACAACCTCAACCTACGAGCTGTGGAAACTTTATGTCGATGGAACTTCCAACGAAAATGGATCGGGGGTAGGAATCATATTGATCACTCCAACAGGAAATTGATTTCACTCAACCTTAAGGTTTAGCTTCGAAGCATCTAATAATGAGGCTGAGTATGAAGCTCTATTGGCAGGACTCCGAATAGCCAAGGAACTCAAGGCCAAAGCAATACACTGCTACAATGACTCACATTTGGTAGTTAACCAGATTCTAGGGGAATATCAAGCACGTGGCATAAGAATGGCTGCGTATTTAGAAAAAGCGAAGGCCGAACTCGAACATTTTGAGTTCTATGCCACAGAGCAAGTTCCCCGAGAGCAAAACTCAAATGCGGATGCCTTAGCCAGGCTCACCACATCCAATGAAGCCGACACGCTAAACATAGTACCAATAGAGTATCTGTCGACTCCCTGTATCGCCGAGCTTGAAGGGGAAGACGTATGCATGATTGACTCCGAACCAACCTGGATGATCCCAATAGTTGATTACCTTGAAACCGACATTCTCCCAGTAGAACGGAACAAGGCTCAGAAATTGATGTATCAAATCCCGAGATATACTATTGTGAAGGGGGGTTATATTGGAGAGGATATTCTATGTCGTTACTCCGATGTGTGACTCCACCCGAGGCAAAGAAAATCCTAGAAGAAATTAATGAGGGGTTTTGTGGAGACCATACTGGGGGGCATAGCCTATCAAAGAAAATTATAAGACAAGGATACTTTTGGTCCACTGTCAAACCAGATGCATTTGAGTATGTCAAGAAATGTGATAAATGCCAGTGATTCGCTACAATTTCGCGAGCTCCACCATCCAAGATACCATGATGACCTACCCATGTCCATTTGGGGTATGGTGAATTGATCTCATAGGATCATTGCCAACCGGCAAAGGTGGAGTAAAGTATGTTGTGGTCGCGGTTGATTATTTTACAAAATGGACCGAGGCCGAACCCTTGGCAACAATTACCTCGAAGAAAGTCCTGGATTTTGTGGTGAAAAACATCATCTGCTGATATGGAATGCCAAGGAAAATAGTATCAGATAACGATACTCAATTCGACAGTGAATTATTTACACATTTTTGTGAAAAAAAATGGAATAATAAAAAGTTTTTCCTCCGTTGCCCATCTCCAAGCAAACAGCCAGGTCGAAGTGGTAAATAAAACTCTCAAGAGTTCTATGAAGAAGCGGTTAGAAGAAGCTAAGGGAAAATGGCTCGAAGAGTTACCCCAAGTTTTGTGGGTATATCAAACTACAACTCGCACTTCAACAGGGCATACCCCCTTTTCCCTAGCGTATGGGTGCGAGGCCATGTTACCAATCAAAGTCGAAATACCCACGATCCGTAGCCATGCTTATGATCAAGCCTCGAACCAATCTTAGCTCGAAGTAAGTCTGGACCTTATTGAAGAAAGGAGAGATGAAGCTAAATTAAGAAATGCAGCATATCAGCAGCAAGCTACCCGATATTTTAATAAAAAGATTCGTGATAGGAAGTTCGAATTGGGAAACTTAGTGTTAAGGCGTGTGTTCCTAGCTACAAGGGACCCAGCTGCGGGCGTACTTGGACCTAATTGGGAAGGACCTTACCAGATCGAGTCAATTATTCGACCTGGAGTCTATAAATTGGCGAGATTAAGTGGAGAATTGATACTACGAGCTTGGAATGGCGAGCATCTACGACCTTACTATCAATAGTGTAGGGATGATGTCTCATTGTAACCAAGCATGTCTGTGTTTGCAAAATTTATATTAATAAAATATTTGATTCTGATCAATAGTCATTCTTGTTCTTATATGTTGATTTTTTTTACAAACTCTCTTAATTTAATAACCTATGGCAACACTCATAGGATATTAAGGGGGCATCAGTGGTATACATACCATAAGTTTGAAAAAATAAATAACATTAAAATGTTTGGATAATTAACCTGACATAGAAGTTATAAGTATATGCTCGAAATGAGTGTTTGGACATAACCAGACGCGCGAGCTAAAGTAATTTGGATGTAACCAGATTATTTAGAAATGAGTGTATGGACATAACCAGATACACGAGCTAATATGATCTAGACATAACTAGATTAAAAGTATACAAGTGTATGGATTACAAACCAAACACGACCTAAATAGGTTTAGAACAAACGAGCTAAAACTGATCGACACAAGTGGGAAAAAGATAAACCTACTTCGAGCTAAGTCGATATCGAGACTGGAGTATTTTGCAACAAAAGTTCTGACCTCATAACCTCAAGGAACTAATCGAGGAAGAGGAAAAGTAACTATAAAAAGCAAGATATAACTAAAATACCTATCTTACATACCACTTAAGTACTTTCAAGTGCGTGGTAAAGGTAAGATCCGACCTTGACACAAAACGAGATCGGATGTGGATACATCGAGCAAACTATGCATGAATGCATCAAAACTCGAGCTGAAATCCAACAAACATAAAAGGAAAAAAATTAATATAAATTGCTTAAAATATTTCGATATGAGAAATGTAAGGCAAAAATATTATTGAAAAGCTGAGCATAACATTAAGAATATCAAGTGTAAGCTTGGATAAACAAAAAAATAGCTCTTTTACGAGCTGTAAATAGTTTCTGCCTCGAAAGCATAAAAGTGGAAAAAGTTCTAACTATTACAAAAAATTTAATGGGACGCAGCCCATGATCGAGTTTCTAGGAAGTAGGAGCATCCCCCTTGAAGGCATTTGACCCCTCCTTAGCCTTCTTAGCTTCCTCCTCGGCTTCCCAAGAAGCTTGTGTTGAGATCGGCATTGTTGGCCCAGATCCTGTACATGGCCATATCCACAGCTCGATCCGTCCTTTGCTTAAATTCTTCGAGGAGGAGACCCTTTTCACCCTCCATTATCTCGAAGGTGGCCTTTTTCTCCTCCTCAAGCTTGGCGTTTAGATTTTCAACCTCCTTGACCCTGGAGCTCTTCTCCTCGAGCTCTTTGATTCTCGAGTTCCTCTCTTCGAGCTCAGCATCAAGCTTTGACATGGTAGCTTTAAACTCGTCAGCGAGCTTAAGCTGGAGATTCTTTGACTCTTGAGCATAAGACATGCTCGCATGAACCTCGTTGTTTAGCTTGTAATTCAGTTGAGCAACTGCAGCGAGAGCCTAGTACACAAACAAATTAAGAAAACATGTTCCAAGTAAAACTCAAACAAATAACAAAGTAAGAAAAATTACCGAGGACACTGGAGTCACGAGCGTTGACCAGGAAATGCCACTAAGGAGCCCCAAGATTGCAGAAGCTTTGGCCCACTCGAGATAGGACATCCGAGCCAAGAGGGGCTCCGTGAGTCCCCACAGCGCTGTCGATGACGTACTCATCAGAATGAGTCAAAATCGACAGCAGGCGTTCCCGAGTGGGAATCAACTTTTTCGGAGTTGGTGCGATCATTTGAAGGGTTTGGATGGTAGAAGACTTCAAAGGAATAGCTTCCGCAGGAACCCCGATCTGGGAGTCGGAGGTCATGACTTGGCTCGGGCATTGAGGGGCCGGAGGAGGAGGAGTCACCTCGATCCTTTTGGGGACTTTAGCAGGCCGACCAACTTTTTGTGACGATACTGGGTGCTTTCTTTGCTTGGCTCCCAAGCACCTGTTGAGCATGGTTTTGAGGTCAGAGTCCATATTGCTTGCATAGTCAAATCACATTAGTAAACGAGCTCAAAATGCTAAAGTAAATGTGAAGCAAACTATTAATGGAAACAAATAGAAAAGTGACAAGAAAACTAACTGGAACTCTCCCCCGAGCTCGTGCTTGGTGACCAGGTAATCCCCCTATCTTCAGAGGAGGCAGGGGGAGTCCCTTCCCTATACATCGAAGTTAACCTCGAAAGGTCCCTATAGTCATTTGTTTCATATTGAACGACTATCCCATCCCAAACTTCATTTAGACTATACATTGTTTTGTATTTCCCCAGCCAGCTATCGAATCTATGGACCCTTTCATCTACCCAAGACCATACATGGAAATTATCCCTATAATTCGGGAATAGGATCAAGGTGTCGGGTCTATATTTTAGAAGGGAAAGAGACCACAAGGCCGAGCTGAGGATGACTTTACCTCTGTCACCCGAGCTCGAAGACTCGTCGTTGGCATCATTCCCCGAATACAGACTCCAGTGATGGCGGGTTGGGGATCGAGCCCTCGAGCTCGTTGACCTTTGCCTCGGAAGAAGTTTGTCAGTAGGGAGTGGTACATGCTCCCACATGGTGTACTTCTGGTAGGCGGTGTCATCCGTCGACTAGCCATGCTCCAGAAGGCCTCAGGCTCGAAGCTTATCTTCATGAAGAAGATAAGACAGGGAGCGCCTACCATATGGCAACTGGAGCAGAACTTCCTTCTACTCCTTCATTGCGTCCGTAGGGGTAGGACGATGATAATTGGTGGAATAGTCAAATACATTACAATTAGTTCGAGCCTAAGCATTAATCGAGCATGAAAGAAAAGGGGGTCATATACTTACGAATTCGTCTGAACAAATAGAACTTTGAGGGAGCCAGGCCGTCGGTCCAAAAGAAGGCTAGCTTGAAGTTGGGGGGATGATTGGGCATGTCCTCAAAGATCTTCTTCTCCTTGGGATAGCTCGACAAGTAATAGAAGCCATCTCCTTCCCGAGCTTGGGAGGGGTTGCTTTTTAGGCAAAAGAGATACAAGATCTCCCTTGGCGAAGGTCCTTCCCACTTCAGTTTGTGGTACAATGACCTTAGGGCTGAAAAGACCTTGTATGAATTGGTCTGGAGTTGGAAGGGCACAAGCCCAACAAAATCCAGAAAGTCCTTAAAAAAGGACTTCAAGGGCAGTAAAGCCACTGCCTTCATCTGCTCGCGACTCCAGGCCGCGAGCTTCAGTTTATTGTCAGGACGACCATCCCCTGGGGCGTAACAGCTTCACTCGTTGGAGGTGGGAGCTTGACATCTTAGCGAGCCAGATAGTTGAAGACCGTGAAGGGCCAAGATCTCAGAGATTTGCCCTAGTGAAGAATCGAGCTCCAGTAATTCTCAGCCTAAAAAAATTCCTCCCTTGAGGAAGGAATGGCAGTTGACTGCGAGGTGGACTGACGATTTGATGACTCCTCCATCAGCGAGAATACAAGGTCACCAGGCTTGAAGGCAATGGTTACTTTGAGTGTAGGGTCAAGAGGGAACGGTCTAAGCTCGGAGTCTAGGTCTGGATGGATAGCGACCTGAAGTTTTTTCCTTTTCCTCTCCTCAACCTCGTCTATTTGACGTCGGAAGTGAGCTCGAATATCTTCTTGTTCACACCTCACTTTATGCTCACGAATTAGTCGTTGATTTTGGGTAAAGGGCGATTTAGGGCTTGGAGTTGTCAGAGAATAGGGAGTTGCAAGAACTGACCCCCACCATTTTTCAAGATTCTGCGACATCTAGCAAGAAAGAAAAGGGTGAGGGCCAGGCACACAAGGGATAAAAAATAAAATTCTAGGTGATGCAAGCTCGAAGGCTCGAAATCACGGAATAAGCTCCGTCGAGATCGAAATCTCGAAGGAACAAGATAAATTCGAAGGAACCCCAGAGCCATTATAAGGCTCGGGCCTCGAGCGTGTATTTGACGCAGAAAAGGGAAAGTGGGTTCATTTTATGAATACCAGATTTTTAGAGAAAAAATTGACGGTTACTCAAAAAAATGATAATTTTGGGAAACGTGCAATTTAAAACCCTAAGTCAGTACCCCATTTCTTGGTCTACACGGTACATTACCCGTAAGCAAGAAATAACAATAAAAAAGCTACATTCGCATCCTCTACACTAAATCTGGGTTTGAAACCCATGATCTCAAAAATTTTTTGAACCCAAAGATTGTGTAGTATCAGCTAAACTATGTGGTTGAAATCACTAATTGCTACAAATATCATAGTACAAAACTAGCAAATATGCTCACGGTGCAACAGGGACACAGAAATGTAAAAACAAAATATATATATAAACACATGGGATCAAGAATAGAAACTTACACACGGTGGCTTGCGGATACAGAGAGTTTGACGACTGGAGGAGTGGTTGCAGGGATGATCTCACGGAGTCGAACAAGCCAAAGTTGTTTTTTTTTCTCGGTTTGGAAAACATGCAAGAACAGAACAAAGTTTGAGTTCTGGTTTTTTCTTTTTTCTCTGAAAGTATAAAATACAAAAGTGAGGGGAAGAAGATGGTATGGGCATATTTATAGACCATAAATAATGTCAAACAACGAACTAATCAAGACTGTTGGCCGAACTCGATATTTGATAGAACGAATGGGCACAGATGTGACAATGGCGACATAAAGGTGGCAGATGAATAGATGTGTGCATGGTACAAAAGCACTCAAGTGCTCTAGTTGAGCAACCCCTGGCTGACACGTGTCCACTCTTGAGTACATTAGACGATACAGTTTCCAAGGAGGGTAGTTCAAAAGTTTCCTTCTCATAGGATTCGAACTGATACTTTTGAGGGGGCAAAATGTTACACCTAGATTTCGAGATCGAGGAATTATGATCCCAAATTCTAGGCTCGTTAGAGGTAAGCTTTAAATAAGCACAATCGTCATATGATCCTTCAGTCAGACAGTTTCGCTATAAATGACGACCTCGTGAGCTCGAGTAGTGTGTAGCCTCGAAGATTCTCTGAGCTTGCGAGGTAAGCTCGCAATAGCAAGTGCTCAACACTTGTATATATTTCCTGATGTATCTCTTGCCCTTAAACAAGATGGTTCGAGCTCGTAATAGAAAAATAGTCTCTGAGGTGTAATGGACTCAATATCTAAGCTAGTCGGTTACGGGTGAATGTATTTATTGTTATAGAATCCCTATGTTTAAGGGATATTATGTAATTTGTTAACCAATCCCACGTTTTATGGGATGTTGCCGTATATGTGGCAAATAATGCATTAAGTGGCATTATATAATTTGAATTACAGAATATCTTCCCGAAATATGGGGGAATGAACTCTGAAACCTTTTCTATAAATAGAGAAGGAAACTCCATTTGTAAAGGACCGAAGTTTTGAGATCTTGAGAGAAAACCCTGGGCAACTATTCTTTGAAAGTTTCCAGAAGACTCCCAAGGGTTAATAACAGAGACTCGTGGACCAGGCATATTTAACTGCTGAACCACGGAAAAAGATCCAGCTTTCATCTTCTCATTTCATTTCCTCTGATATATTCTTGTTTAATTGCTCTCCTTTTTAAGTTGACGAAACCTGGCATCAACACATCATATATAACATTTATATTCATACAAGCCATTCTTACCGTTCATAGCATAAACAAATAGATTTCTATCTAACTTCCTTACCTCAGGTCCAAGCAAAGCAAAAATTGACAAACTTCACAACAATCCTATAACCATAATCGAATAGCATTCTTTAGCATCACATAAGACTTTCTTGTGCCCAAGTCATATACCTCATGTGTGTATGCACACATGGTGAAAACTACACATATTTTCCAAACATGCATATTTACACACAAAATCACCAAAAGAACAATGCAAATTATACCTATTTTACATGCATGGTTTTTAAGTAAAAAAATATATGGTTGAATATTAGACATATTTTTTAACGTAAAAGTGCATTTGCATGCGATATGCATACGTGGGAACGTTGTTAAAAAATGACGTTAAAAACGAAAATTCCTACGCACGTATTTCTATCGTTTTCAAACAAGAATTTAACAACATACTTTCCTTACCATTATTTATCTCTTTAAAATCACTAAGTTGATTAAACCTCTAAAACATTATTTTTATTTCATAAAAAATTATTTAGCCATTAAAAAAATAATAAAGCCATTTATTATTTTAAATTACATGGAAATAATTAAGGCTTGACATTATTTAAAATACTTATAATTATCATGCTTCCTTAGAAAATCACAATTTTATCTAAACTAATAAAATTACAAAAATTGATGTGAGAAAATATAATTTTTAGGTGTGAGAAAAATATATTTTGTTTGTATTATTTTAAGACTAAATTTTATGTAGCATAAATTTATATGTGATAATCAAATAATTAATTTTAAGTTATTAAACTAAACTTTCAGCCACCATTTAAAATATTTAAAAATCACAAGTGAGTTTACGTCAATATTTTTCTTAATTAAAATGAAGAAAATCATATTTATTAAAATGAACACTCATGGTTACATTAAAATACCATTTTTAATATTTACATAGTTTAGGTGTTATATTATGTTGATGGTGAAATCTCGTCAACGAAATTAGATCAGAAAACTCAAATATAAGTATGGAGATATTTAGATAAGAATTTAGAATAAACTTAAGGCAAAGTAAACACAGATCAACAATGGAGTAAGCCTTTGTATATTGCTTAATAGCCTGAGTGTACAATGAGTTTTCCAACCCCTTTGCTGGAGGGGTGAAAGTCTATTTATATTGGAGCTCTAATGGCTCTTGGTACATCGTGGTCCCAGGGGACAAGACTATACATAGGTACATTGTTAGGGTTGTGGCACAGGTCGTAGTGGTGTTGAACGAGTGATGGTCAGCTCTAGTACATGTCAGGGGCCTGCAAAAGTACTCTTGCATTGGTACCACATTACACCTCCACTACTCGCATGACACAGATGTCAGGGCCACACTTCTATCCTCCACATGGTCGTACGTCCTGCACCCGTACACGTACGGGTGCTTTGTACCTGATGGTTTATTCTCGCATCTCCAAGGCATGTATTTGCTCAAAGCTATTCCACGTTCTACTAAGTGTAGGAAAGCTTGTGTGTTAACCTGAACGACGTACTCAATCGTCTATACCACTATGGCTTTATACCAAATAGTTCTTGGGTCTCTCTTATTGCTCCTCGTACGCCCCTTCAAGAGGTCTTAGACCCTATACGGGTACGCGAGGCGTTGGCCTCACGGCATAGAGGCATCTGGACGAGACGAAGTGTGGCATGGATGCACGGCACCTCAGCACGGCTGGGTTAGGTGTGGCATGAGGCCATGGGAGCTGCGAGACCATGGTGGTGCGAGGCACCTTGGGGGTCGCAAGATGGTGGTGGCGCGAAGCCATGGGAGCCTCGAGACCATGGTGGTGCAAGGCACCTTGGGGCTGTGAGATGATGGTGGCGCGAGGCCATGGGAGCCGCGGAACCATGGTGGTGCGAGGCCATGGGAGCCGAAAGACCATGGTGGTGCGAGGCCATGGGAGCCGTGGGACCATGGTGGTGCGAGGCACCTTGGGGGCTGCGGGATCATGGTGGTGCGAGGCCATGGGGGCAGCGAGACCATGGTTGTGCGAGGCCATGGGAGCCGTAGGACCATGGTGGTGTGAGGCCATGGGAACCGCGAGACCATGGTGGTGCGAGGCCATGGGAGCCGCGAGACCACGGTGGCGCGAGGCCATGAGAGTCGCGAGACCATGGTGGTGCGAGGCCATGGGAGCTGCGAGACCATGTTGGTGCGAGGCACCTTGGGGGCAGCGGGACCATGGTGGTGCGAGGCCATGGGAGCCACGAGACCATGGTGGTGCGAGGCACCTTGGGGGCCGCAGGACCATGGTGGTGCGAGGCCATGGGAGCCGCGAGACCTTGGTGATGCGAGGCCATGGGAGCTGCGAGACCATGGTGGTGCGAGGCCATGGGAGCCGCAAGACCATGGTGGTGCGAGGCCACGGGAGCCGTGAGACCATGGTGGTGCGAGGCACCTTGGGGGCCGCGGGACCATGGTGGTGTGAGGCCATGGGAGCCGTGAGACCATGGTGATGCGAGGCCATGGGAGCTATGTGACCATGGTGGTGCGAGGCACCTTGGGGGCCGCGGGTCTCGCGGAGGTGCAACATGGTGGCACTTGGGCATAAAGTGACTTAGTCTCCAGAAAGGCAGAGACTTATGGGGCTTTGAGAGTTTTGGCTAGAACGTGGTCTCGTGAGACCTATTGGCACAAGCCCAATAACATGACTAAGTGACCCATAGCTATGTGTTCTGTGTATGGACTAGAAGATTTTTTCTTGGTGGATTTTCGGCATCGACAGTTGCCCCCCAGTCTATAGGGAGGCCTTTAGGCATTCTTGTAGACTCTTCTCTTTATTTTTATTTATTATTTTTTTTGTATTTATCATGCTCGAGGTTCTTTGGAGCCCACGCGAAAAGGGGTTCGATAGGTCTCTCTTTGGTGCACCTTGATTGTATCTATAAGGATATGTTGACCACTTGGGTTCTAGTCATCCTTTTATATACTTTTGCGTGCGCTTATTATTTCTTGCGAGAAGCGTCCTTCTCGTCATTAGGCATAGTACTATTTTTGCAAGCGTCTTCTTTGAGACCCTTTTTGGAAGCGTCTACTTTGAGACCCTTTTTGCAAGCGTCTACTTTGAGAGCCCCCCCTTTTTTTTGAGGTGATCTCCCCTAGGTCGGGACCTTTATGGCTAGATGGTCCTCATCCAATTTTAAACTTGGTTAGCGACCCCTCTAGCATGACCTTCTCTTCTATATGGAATCTTTAGACGTACTGGTAGTAGGGCAACTGGTAGAAGGTTCGCTTCCCTCAACATGCGAGTTCTTATGGCCCTCTTCCACACGTATGTACTTCTATGCTCTTTTGAAGAAATCATCTAAATTCAAAACTTCTCTTTTGAGCATGTTACCCCATAACTTTCTTCTTGGACAAACTCTGGCTGTAATAGCCATCTTGAGCTCCGCTTTGGTTAAACTTCCCACCTTTGTTGCTTCCATATTGAACCTATGGATGTAGTTCTTCATACTTTCATTTTCGCCTTGCTTTACGTTAGCGAGGCTGGAAATTGGCATAACGAAACCACAGACCGCATGGTGCTGCTGAAGAAATTCGCCAGAGAATTGCTACCATGATTTGATTGTTCTTGGCCTTAACCTCTTGAACCACTTGTACGCAACACCTTTAAGTGTAACAACAAAGAAATGGCATTTTTCTCTGTTGTTGACCCCTCTTAACCTCATCAATTTATTGAAGTAGTCTAAGTGATACTTCGGGTCTGTAGTACCCTCGTATGGAATCATGCGAGGCTCTCTGAGATTGGCGGGGATTTGCTCAGCCTGGATCTCCCTTGTGAAGGGTGAATCATGGTCAAATTCCTCATCTTCTCTGTGCCCCCCCAGGTGCGGTGATAATCTTACCTTGAGGGTGCTGCATTTTGATGTCTAGTTCCCTCCTCTTTTTGCTTAAGGAGTCTTGCGGGTTCTCAGACTGATCCCGTGCCTTGGTTGTGCTCCTCAGGGGAGTCGCTGGGGGTGCGTTTCTTACTTCTGACCTCTTCCTATGGAGCTTTTCTCTTAGGCCAGGGGTGCCTTTTTTGAGGTGACTTCGGCTTCATTCTTACGACCATCGTCTCCCCTTCGCCTTTGCTCCCGGGGAAATTTCGTCGGTCTTGGTCCCTCATGGTGCTTTATTTGGGGAGTTTTACTGGTGGAAATTTGGGTTCTCCCATCGTCTACGGGGACAGTGTTTCCCTTTTTTCACGCTCCTTCTCTTTACGCTTAGGAAGGGGTATGCTCGACTTTCCTTGTAGTAGATCGTTTAAGACCTCCTGCATGTTCTCTATCGTGGTTTCTAGCCTTCAAGTCTTTTTATGTAACTCGTGAATCTCATCCTTGTAGAAGCGAGTCCTTGAGCTAGAACTTACCGAGTGTACCCTGGGACCCTTGCCTGGCCCATGCATCGATGGACCTGGGTCTTGGTGGCCTGAGCGTGGTGCCATCGGGGGCCAGTGAAGTGGATGCACTGGCGACTTTGAATGACCTCCTTCGGGTCGGATAGCCGGGGACGATGCTTCCTTCTCCTCCCTTGGGGGAAGAGGTTCCTCCGACCTACCTCCATGCTTAGGCAGAGGGGGGTCTTTCTTGGAAGCCCTCCGCTCTACTCTGTCCCGGCGAACCTCATCATCGTGTAGTTGCCGTAGGCATTTTGAACGCCTTAACATCTTTCTTTGTTGGAAGTGATGAAAGAATGTTGGCTTGATGCTTGTTCTTCCCACAGACGGCGCCAAACTGTTGACGGTGAAATCTCGTCAAGGAAATTAGATCGCAAAACTCAAAGATAAGTATGGAGATATTTAGATAAGAATTTAGAATAAACTTAAGGCAAAGTAAACACAGATCAACAATGGAGTAAGTCTTTGTATATTGCTTAATAGCCTGAGTATACAATGAGTTTTCCAACCCCTTTGCTGGAGGGGTGAAAGTCTATTTATATTGGAGCTCTAATGGCTCCTGGTACATCGTGGTCCCATGGGACAAGATTGTACATAGGTACATTGTCAGGGTTGTGGCACAGGTCGTAGTGGTGTTGAAAGAGTGGTGGTCAGCTCTAGTACGCGTCAGGGGCCTGCAAAAGTACTCCTGCATTGGTACCACATTACACCTCCACTACTTGTATGACACATATGTCAAGGCCACGCTTCTGTCCACCACATGGTCGTACGTCCTGCAACCGTACACGTACAGGTGCTTTGTACCTGATGGTTTATTCTCGCATCTCCAAGGCATGTATTTTCTCAAAGCTATTCCACGTTCTACTAAGTATAGGAAAGCTTGTGTGTTAACCTGAATGACGTACTCAGTCGTCTATACCACTATTGGCTTGATCCCAAATATTTCTTGGGTCTCTCTTATTTCTCCTCGTACGTCCCTTCTAGAGGTCTTAGACCGCATACGGGTACGCAAGGTGTTGGCCTCACGACATAGAGGCATCTGGGTGAGACAAAGTGCGACACGATGCACGACACCTCGACACAGCTGGGTGAGGTATGGCGCGAGGCTATGGGAGCCGCGAGACCATGGTGGTGTGAGGCACCTTGGGGGTGGCAAGATGATGGTGGCGCAAGGCCATGGGAGCCACGAGACCATGGTGGTTCGAGGCACCTTAGGGGCTGTGAGATGATGGTTGTGCGAGGCCATGGGAGCCGCGGGACCATGGTGGTGCGAGGCCATGGGAGTCGCGAGACAATGGTGGTGCGAGGCCATGGGAGTCGTGGGACCATGGTGGTGCGAGGCACCTTGGGGGCCACAAGACCATGGTGGTGGGAGGCCATGGGAGCCGCGGGACCATGGGAGCCACGAGACCATGGTGGTGCGAGGCCATGGGAGCTATGGGACCATGGTGATGTGAGTCCATGGGAGCCGCGAGACCATGGCGATGCGAGGCACCTTGGGGGCCGCAGGACCCTGGTGGTGCGAGGCCATGGGAGATGCGAGACCATGGTGGTGCGGGGCACCTTAGGGGCCACAGGACCATGGTGGTGCGAGGCCATGGGAGCCGCAAGACCATGGTGATGCGAGGTCATGGGAGCCATGGGACCATGGTGGTGCGAGGCACCTTGGGGGCCGCAGGTCTCGCAGAATTGCAACATGGTGGCATTTGGGCGTAAAGTGACTTAGTCTCCATAAATGCAGAGACTTACGGGGCTTTGAGAGTTTTGGCCAGAACGTGGTCTCGTGAGACCTATTGGCACGAGCCCGATAACATGACTAAGTGGCCCTTAGCCATGTATTATGTGTAGGGACTAGAGATTTTTTTCTTGGTGGATTTTCGGTATCCACATTTTATTTCACAAACACACAAATTTTCATTCAATTAAAAGACTTTCCAATATTTTTAACAAAAATTCTAGCAACAAAATAAACTCTTAAAAAATCACTATTTGAAATTAAATCCCATAATTTCTCTAAAATATAAAAAATAAAATCTGAAGGTATTTATTTGAGTAAAAACACCATTTTTAATGCATGTTAAAATTCCTTTTAATTTCTTAAAAATATCGTAGCACTTGCAAAATCATTTAAGCATACAAAATCATTATTTTCATTATATTCTAAATCTTTTAAACATCAAAATCAGCAAGTTTAACAAATCAAGAATCCATCTTTTTCATCATGCATCACAAAATTTACACAATAACCATACATGTTTAAATCTATACATTTAAATCACAAACCCTAGCATGTAACTATTATCATATTGTTATTCTAAGAAAATCTCTATAATCGCATAGACAATTAAATCATGCTACTCTCATGCAATATTATACCTCCAACAACCATGCTTATATTTATGGGCAAGTGAAAAAAAATACAAGAAACTCTACACATGCTCTTTTTTTTTTTTTTTAATCAAGAAAGATTGACTTCATTAATCACAAACCAAATACAACAAAGCTCAGTCCAAAGGACCAAAACAGATACAAACAAACAAAAGGCAACTACCTTCAGTAACTAAGCTCAATGCCTCTTAAATTCTTATGGGAAAAACAACTAAGCCTAAACATGATGTCTTTTTTGATCAATTCTATTACAGCTTTGACACTAAGAGAATAGTGATGAATATAACATATGTTTCTGTTATGCCAAAGATAATAAACAGTGGCTGAGAAAACAGCAGCCACTAACGATGTAACGACCCGAATTTGCTAATCGAGCTTAGGGCCTTGATTAGTGTGCCTGGAGGGGCAACAAATGATTTATTATGCTTTATGTGTTAATGGGTGGATTAATGTGAATATATGATAGTGATGCATGTTTAGTGAGTTAAATGCGCATGTGGGCCCCGTCTGGATATTGGGGGCATGAGTGTGATATATGTTGTATATATGTGAAATGACGATCCGAGACAGTTCTGGGGAGCGGTTAGCTAGAGAGTCACAACGGGGTTGAGATTCTAACTCGGGGCGAGTCGAGGGGTAATTTGGGTACTAGGAGTGTTATGGGATTATTGGGGCATGGAAATAAATATTTGGGGATATATTTGAGGATAGAATGTCTAGGCAGGAATATTGAGGAATTTTACCATTTTGCCTCGGGGACGTTTTAGTACCACGATCCTTGAGGTAACCCTTTAGACTTAAGTCAAATAAAACAAAAAAGAGGAATTAATTAGAACCTTGTGGGAACCGACTAACACTTCCTCTCTTAGCTGAGATAGCTCTCATCTTCCTCACTCTTTCACTCTCTAAGATAAACACAAGGAAAAACTAAGGGACTCAACTTGAAGGTCTAGGGGAATTCAGCTATGATATTATAGGAGTTTGAAGCTTAAGGCTAGAGGATCAACTACAGGGATTGAATTCAACAATGTAAGCTTTAATTATTGGGATTATGTTGAGAGTTGCTACTGGTTTGCTAGAGTTTGCATGCTAGTTAAGTTTGACTTGTTCTTGGGGTTCTAGTTGGATTTTTGTAGTAGACTTTGATGGATTCTGATGTTGTTACTGAGTTGTTGCTGGGCTGAAGTATGTGTTCAATATCTGGGTTAGATAGGTGAGTTTTGGTGAGGGTTGGCTTGAAGAAAAGGGAGGAAATTGATGAAGAATTCTGGGTTCAGCGAGGAGCGCCGCGGCCCTAGGAGGAGTGCGCCGCGGCCCGTGTGTGCACGCAGCCATGGGAGGCTGAGAAGGTCCATGCGCGCCGCAGCGCCTGGTGGGCGCGCCGCGGCCCGCGTGGGGGTCAGTGTGTTGCTAGCCTCTGTTTTGAGGCTAGCCGCGGCTGTTGAGGGTGGGGTCGCGGCCCTTAGTGCCAGTATGTATTTTTAAGGGTGTTTAGACCTGGGAATTCAATGGTTAAGGCTCGGGATGGATTTTATCACCCGGATTGATAGAATTCAAGGTTCCGGAGGTTAGGGTTGTGGCTTGAAGTTATTCATTGGATTAGAATTTGATGACTGAATATTGGTGATGTGTTGTGACTAGGGATTTTGACGAGGCTCCAGTTTGAGGACTGTGCTCGGGACATCGGTGCTCAGAAAGCTCGGAACTCAAGTATGAGAACTCTTGTTCCCATAGAGCTTGTGTGCAGGGCTGGGCCCAATGTGTTTGAATGAACTAATATGCAGGGCTGAGCCCAGTGTGAATGAATGAATTAGTATGTAGGGCCGAGCCCAAAATGTTAGAACTGCGGGGCGTAGCCCTTTATCTGTTTATGCTAGAATTCTGTACTTGCTGTTATATCATGCATGATAATATGTGAGTGATCGGCAAGAGCCGGGAACGGTGTAGACCGAGGACGGCGAAGGGCTGAGAACGGCGTCAGGCAAGTTGGGTGCAAGGCCGAGAACGGCAAGGGGCCGGAAGCAACGCTGAGCACGTGGAGTGCGAGTTGCCAGGGCGAGTTCCCAGAGGGATACCTGGGATATCCTCACGGCATGGTCCGTGTATCAAGGGCTTGGTAGATGCCTGGGATGGCTAGGCCGTACGTGTTTAGCCATTGGTGGCATGTTTATATGTTTGATATATGTGTTGCATATGTTATCTGCTTGTGGGTTCTCTTGCTGGGCTTCGGCTCACAGATGCTCTGTGGTGCAAGTAAAGGGTACAGAGGTGATCAACCAACCATGAGTACAGCAGGCATGAGGCGGCGTGTACATGTTTGGCCAGCCTGGCCGCCACGGCCAGTGTATTATTTGGGAGATGCTTGTAGATAACTCTGATTTTGTTGTCCAGTCGACTTGGTTTAATTAATGTGTTGTAAACATTTCTAAACTATATTTTGGGATCCCAAGTGTAAACCTTTTATGATTTTCTATGGAAATTAATATCTCTAAGGTTTTTCCTCTGTTTATAGCTTAATTACACTGTTTGATCTAAAACCTCGATTAGCGAGATGAAAGCACGTTTTTAAACTCACTTAGTAGCGGCTCTAAGGAAGTAGGGCGTTACAAACGAGGCATGAACTCCCCCCCTCATGTCTTCAATCCAACCAGTCCAGGCAGAGAAACAAAGAGGCCAAGTGCATCTAACCCATCCCTGAATCAGTCGAACCACCTACTGGGAAAAAAGGCATTCAAAAAACAAGTGGTTGTGGCTTTCATCAACCAACTCACAAACAGGGCACAAAACAGAGTCAAGAATCATAAAAACTCTAAGAAGATGATCTCTGGTTAAGAGCTTAGAGTTAACAACTTGCCATGTGATGAATTTATGCTTGGGAATACTCATTCGGCTCCAAACAAATTATTGATATTTGGCAGGAGCTTGGTGTATAAGCCTAGCATACAACAGCCCAATTTTAAACTTCCCATGACTACTCGCATTATCAATATCCTCCTGAACAAACAAGCTTCGTAATTGGCAGAGTTTTTTCCAATACCAACTTGTATCTGTCTTGAGCTGGTAGTGCCAGAAATTATTACCTTTTAAGTACACAGCATGAATCCACTTAACCCATAAAGTCAACTCTAACATGCTCTTATTATAACATTATTTCAAGATTTCTTTTATGCAAAAATAAAGCAAGTAAACCTAGGCCTAAGGCATGCTATTGCGTAAATACACATAGATTCCAACAACGAAAATTTAGAAATCACCTCATCATACTTCTTTGTTCAATTCAATAAGAGAAATGACACCAATAACAAAGCATACTATCCACACTTATCACCTCTTTTTTTTTTTTTTTAAAGCCACAATGACCCAACATGCCTTTATCCAATTTATCTAACCAATACATGATATAAATATAGCAACATAGAAAATAATAATAAAATCACCACACATGCTTGGCTGAAACCGTCATGCATCAACCTTTCCAATTTATTTTTCTTTGACCTCACATAAAATGCACCCAAACATGTTTCTAGAGAAATAAATAAAAAATGCCAACATCAAAAATAATACCTAAGAACTCTCATCACAACAGTAAACAACTCTAACAAATAAATCAACCAACAATGTTACAAAACCACAAAAATGATCAGCACCTCAAAACAATGATAGATCAAGAATAAGGGTTAGAGATTCCAGTACCTCTCTTGATTGTAGAATCAAGAACACAAAAGCTATGACCAACCCTCTTAGATACCCTATGAATTTCGAAACCCACAACAAAGAGAAAGGGAAAATGTTCTTAGAATTTAAGGAGATGAGAAAATAACTTAGAGGATTCAAGGTACTAAAACAAAAACAAAAAACAAAATACCTATACCCAAAATCTCTTTCTTCTTCTTCTCCTTCTTACTCTTTTCCCTTCTTCCTTTCTTCTTCTCCTTCTCTCTCTAGCCTCACGCTTCTCCTTCTCTCTCTCTCTCTCTCTCTCTCTCTCTCTCTCTCTCTCTCTGTTTACACGTTAGCCCCAATGCACAAGTGTGACAAGAGCTCACTTGTTTCCCATATTCTAGCCAAATAAAAACCTAGAATCAACTACCTAATCTCTCTCTTATCCTTTCCTAATTTTCCTCTCCCAAATCAATACAATAAAACCCTTGACTTATCTAGAAATTAATTAGAGTAATTAGGAAATCAGATATTCCTTACCCTTGTATTTCTCTCTCTCCTTGGCTTTCCATGACCAATAAGGGAATTTGTGCTATTCTCGTAACTCTAGGGTCATGTGAATTGGGACTCGATTTTGAACTGTTTCTGTTGCGGTTTAGGAAAAATTCTATTTCACAATAAATGTAGATAATTTCATTAGCTTTCTAACGGTACCAAATGTGTCTAAACATGAGAGGGATCTGACATGTACTTACACAACATCAAGATGTAAAAGATATTATGTGTTTCGGCTAGTTGGGGGCAGTGCTAAATGGTACTTTGTCCAAAATCTCAAATGGACCTATATATCTCGGGCTCAACTTCCATTTCTTTCCAAAACGCATAACACCTTTCATCGACGAGTCTCTCAAGAACATGAACTCGCCCACTGAAAACTTGATGTCCCTTCTCTTAAGGTCCGCGTAACTCTTTTGCCTACTCTGCGCGGTAAGCATCCTTTGGCGAATTTTCTCGATCGCCTTACTGGCTTCCCTAACTGCCTCGGGGCCTAAAATCTATTTCTCCCCAACCTCATCCCAGTGCAAAGGAGATCTACACTTGCACCCATAAAGCATCTCATGGGGAGTCATCCCAATAGTGGATTGATAAATATTATTATAGGAGAACACCATCAGAGGTATGTATTGACTCCAAGATTCTGAAAAGTCCAAAGTACAACATCTCAACATGTCCTCCAGACTCTGTATAGTCCTTTCAGACTACCCATCGGTCTGGGGATGGAATGCGGTACTGAACTTTAACCTTGTTCCCATAGCTTTCTATAATCCCTTCCAAAAGATCGATGTGAACACTGACCCTCGATCAGTAATTATCGACTTTGGAACCCCATGAAGCCTCACTATCTCACTCACATACATTTCTGCATATTGGTCCGCCGAGTAGGTGGTCTTAACTGGTAGGAAATGGGTGGACTTAGTGAGCCTATCCACTATTACCCTAGTAGAATCATGTTGTTTTGTGGTCCTTGATAGCCCTACCATAAAGTCCATTGCTATATCTTCCCATTTCCATTCTGGAACGTAAAGTGGTTCAAGCAACCTTGCTTGCTTTTGGTGTTCTACTTTGACTTGCTGGCATGTCAAACATCTGGCAACAAACTCAGCAATATCCTTCTTCATTCCAAGTCACCAATACAATACCTTAAGGTCTTGGTACATCTTTGTTGACCTTGGATGTAAGGAATAGGGTGTTGTGTGCGTCTCTTTCATAATACTTTCCTTAATCTCAACATTGTCAAGCACACAAATCTTATCCTTGTATCTCAGCAATCCACCGTTGGACATTGTGAAGTCACTACTACCGCTTTCTTGTACCAAAGCCTCTTACTTCATTAGGGCTTCATCCACTTTCTGCCCTTCTCGAATTTGTTTCAGTAGGGAGGATTGTAATGTGAGGTTCGCTAGGCTTCTTGTCACAAGTTCAATGCCTGCATTTATAATCTCCTTCTGAAGAGGCATATCTATTGTATGTAGTGCTGAGGCACTGCCATGTTCCCGCCTACTCAATGCATATGCAACCACATTGGCCTTGCCTAGGTGGTATTGAATCTCACAATCGTAGTCCTTCACTAATTCCAACCACCTTCGCTGCCTTATATTCAGTTCCTTTTGTGTGAAGATACTTCAGACTTTTGTGGTCAGTGTACATTTCGCACTTGTCCCCATATAGGTGATGTCTCCATATCTTTAGTGCGAACATCACTGCTGCCAACTCAAGATCATGAGTGGGATATCGTTGTTCATAGTCTTTGAGTTGTCTGGAAGCATAAGCTACTACCTTCCCATCATGCATTAAGACACAAATACACCACAATACACCGCCGTCTGTGGGAACACAAAGGATAGGCGCAGAAATCAACTTATCCTTCATGGTCTGAAAGCTTTCTTCACATTTCTCAGTCTAGGAAAACTTCTAATGTTTGTGGGTTAAGTTGGTCAAGGGTGTGGCGATCTTTGAGAAACCCTCAACAAACTTCCTATAGTAGCCCGCCAATCCCAAGAAGCTTCAAACTTCTGAGGCATTCTTCGATTGGAGTCAGTCTCTAATGGCCTCAATCTTTGATGGATCTATTGCTATTCCACTCTTGGACACTATATGTCCTAGGAAAGTTACTCGTTCCTGCCAAAATTCATACTTAGAGAACTTAGCGTATAGCTGATGTTCTCGTAGTCTTTTCAAGGTCAACCTCAAATGCTCCTCCTTGGTCTTCGAGTAAATAAGGATATCTTCTATGAACACTACCACAAACTTGTTCAAATAGTCCTTAAATACCCTGTTCATCATGTCGATGAATGTTGTTGGGGTGTTAGTGAGTCCAAAAGACATCACTAGGAACTCATAGTGCCCGTAGCGAGTTCTGAAAGCCGTCTTCGGAATGTCTCCCTCCTTTACTTTCAATTGATGATACCTGGATCACAGATCATTTTTTGAGAATACTACTGCCCCTTGCAGTTGATCAAAAAGGTCATATATCCTAGGCAAAAGATATTTGTTCTTAATGGTGACCTTATTGAGTTCTTGGTAATTGATGCACATTCCCATGCTGCCGTCCTTCTTTTTCACAAATAGGTCCAACAATTCCTATAGCTGGGTCTTGAGTTCCTTCAACTCTCCAGGTACCATTCGATAGAGTGCTTTAGAGATCGGTGTTGTTTCTGGTGCAAGTTCGATCACGAATTCAATTTCTTTGTCCGGGGTAATCCTGGTAATTCCTTGGGAAACACTTCCGAAAACTCATAAACAATATGCACATTTTCTGGTTTCAACTTTGTATCCTTGGATTTATCCACCACACTAGCTAGAAATGCCAAACACCTATGTTGCATCATATTCTGTGCTTCTAGTTTCGATATTATGGGTGTTCGAAAACCCGCCACTTCTCCTCTAAAGGAAAAAATCTCTCTTTCTTCTGGTTTGAACTCCACAGTCTTCTTCCGACAGTCTATCATCGCCCCATGTTTGGATAACCAATCCATGCCAAGTATGACATCATATCTGGTATACTCAGTTTTATAAGGACTGTTGGGCACTCCCTGCCCTATATCGTTATAGGCGTTGACGGTAACTACCTAGTTGACAGCATCATGTCTCTCAACAATAACATTGTACTAAAACTATGGTCAAACAGTTTATGAGGCATACCCAACTAATCAATCATGCTCATGGAAACATAAGAGTGAGTCGCTCCAGAATCAATAAGGACTCTACACATCATACCAAAAATAGGGAGCTGACCTGTGACTACGGTGTTACTATTGGCTGCTTCATTCTGGGTTAAAGCAAAAACCCATGTTGGCACTAGGTTGTTGTTACTATCCTGTCCCACTTTCTATTGTGCTAATCTTTTCTCAGATGTCTTGCCTGACCACACTTGTAACATATGTTGGTGTCGTCCTTACATTCTCCCATATGTCGTCTTGAGCATTTAGGACAGCTGGGGTGCTCAACTTTATTGCTTTGGTGATTCCCACGGTTTCAATCATTATTGCGACTATTGCGGTTGTTGTGATTTCCATTGGGAACAGTGACCTTGGGCCTTTTGTCAGTGCCACTGTTTTGTCCCTATTAGGCCTCCTCTTGTTACTCTCTTGAAAGACTTTACTCTTATTAGCCTCTCTCCTTGTAGCATCGTCCTTCCATATATAGCTCTTCATGTACTCAGTGTCTAAAGCTTTGTCCAGAATCTCAACATAGCTAACTAGCTCTGTATTGGTCATTTTGACATCCCTGGCAATCATAGGCTTTAGTCCCCTTATGAATCCTTGAACTCTCATGGCCTTTGTTGAGACTATCTCAGATGCAAACCTTACTAGTCTGTCAAACTTCTACGCATACTCTGTGACTGGAAGACTACCTTGTGTCAGTGTCACAAACTCATTAACTCTAGTTGCTAATATTGTAGCATTGTAGTACTTGTAATGCCCCAAAATCCCTAATGCAGTTTAATGGTTGGATTAGTAGGCCGGGAGGGCCATAGTTGTTTCATTATGCCATTAAACTATTATATGCATGTTTATGTGAAATATATTATAATATGATTTTAAATGCATGCATGTGGGTCCACATTTCATCACAGGGG
This sequence comes from Humulus lupulus, assembly GCF_963169125.1. NCBI lineage: Eukaryota > Viridiplantae > Streptophyta > Magnoliopsida > Rosales > Cannabaceae > Humulus > Humulus lupulus. The sequence goes on along the minus strand of NC_084795.1, from coordinate 62,367,395 downwards.
TATTTTGGTAATTTGGCCCGTTGAGGGCGTAATTGTATATTTGTATGCATGTCGGTGATCTATTGTTGAGGCCACATTATAATGTGGATTTGTTCGAGCCATTCGACATGAGACGATCTTTGAGTGCAAGTTAGTGGTTTAGTCATAACCAGATTAAGTTCGGGGCTCGGGGTGAGTCTTGGGGTATTTTGGTGATTAGAGCGTAGTCGGGAGTTAAAGGGTAATATGATATGAATTATTGGTATTTGAGAATATCGAGAATAACGAGAATTGGAGGGTGTTAATTATCCCTTGGGAGTCTTTAGAAAACCTTAAATGACCTAGGGGCAAAAGGGTCTTTTCACCATATGATATATTTAAGCCACTGAAGGTTGTGGAAGGTTGGCAAAAATAGAGTATCAAAGTTCTCTCCCGTACCTATTTTCTTCTCCTTTTTCTTTTGAATTTTTGTGTTGTTCTTGAGGATTCAAGCTAAGGAAGTGGATCTTGAGAGCTTAGGATTGTGTTCCACCATTGAAGAGGATCCTAATCTGAGCTTGAGGTAAGTTTCTAGCCATTAAAACTCTAGCTTTGCTCTATTTTTGGTTTGATTTTCAACTTGGTTTTCTAAGTTGGTTGAGGGGAATTGATGGGAGTTTTTGGCCAGGGTTACTTGGGTTGTGATTCCTAGGACATGTGTAGATGTTTTTTTGGGTTAATTTGGGACTTAAAATGAGGTTTGTAAGGCTTTGGTTCGGGTTGGAAATGGTGGAGTCGAAGGGAAAAGTTTCAGGGTCATTTCTGGCTGTGTGTAGCGCTATAGTGCCCACAAGGGGGCGCTACAGCGCTACTCAGGGAGGTTCTTGGCTGACTTGGGCGCTGGGGCACTAGGAGGGCAACGCTACTGTGCTACCCTGCTCCTTCAGAATTTTTTTTTTTTTGGGCATTTTTAAGGGTTTTTGGCTCGGGGTTTCAATCATTAAGGCTCGGGATCAAATCTACTCACCGTTTAGGTATAATTCGGGGTCCCGAGAGTGAGGTTTAGGTCAAGACCCTATTATTGTTGATTTTCATTAATGAAGGTTATAATTGGTTATGACTAGGTAACCACTAAGGAATCAAAAGGTTGATCGTTCTCAAGGGTCGTTCTTTTACTATTTCTCGCTCGAACTAGAGGTAAGAAAACTGCACCCCATATGTGGCATGCATGGTTATTATTGAGGCATGTTGAGTGTTTAAATGTGGACATTGATTGCATATCAAATACCTAGAAAATCTTGCTTACTTGTGAATGGCACTGACTTACTAGTCAGAATCGGCAATGGTGTCTGAACTAGCTGTGAAGCTGTGACTTACTAGTTAGGTTCGACAGTAGTTTTGAGCACTGGTCATATGTTACTGACCTATGAGTTAGGAGCAGCATAAGCGTCATGAACATAGATCCGATAAAAGATTAGATCTGATCGAAATCTGCATTGAATGACTCATCACAAGCATTAATGCCAGACCGACCCCAAGTTCGACGGAAACTCAAAGCGCTTGTCTAGTTCAATGACTAGTTACTCAGAGCCAGGGCCAGAAGGCCCAGGTGACCGTATCGTCACATGGCTAAGGGTACGGAACCCACAGTAGTGACTCCATGGTTACTCCCTTGGTTTACATTGATGACTCGCTCATTAGTCACGTTTAAGCTAGTGACTTGATCACTTATTTGTAAAGGGTGCGGAATCCCACATTAGTAACTTTTACATTTGTCACTCACCTATTTGGGGCTATAAGTCCTGGATGATAATTATGATCATCGTTTGATATTATATACGTGCAGTATTGAGTTTTCTTGCTGAGCTTTGGCTCATGGGTGCTATGTGGTGCAGGTAAAGGGAAAGAAAAGCTCACCCAGCCTTGAGTGGAGAGCTTAGGTGGCGATGTGTACATATGCGGCCGCTTGACCACCATGGCCAAGGAGTTTCTCAGAGGAACTAGGAGGTTTACCCTATTTTTGCCGCTTAGGTCGGCGGGTTGTAAATTATACTCTGTAATGACCATTTTGTATTGTAAATAACTTGTAAACGTTTTTATGGGTCCATGAACAGTTTTATGTTTTAAATAGACTATATCATTTCCTTGTGATTGGTTTTTCACCTTAACCTATTAATAACACTTAGATGCACGTTTATAACCAAATAACTCGATTAGCGAGTTAAGTACGATTCAAAGTTCACAGTAACGGTCTTTGAGTAACCAGGGCGTTACAGTACTTTTTGGTGAAAACTTGTACAAAGTCAGCCTAGGTCATGGTGTCTAAAGTTTGTGTCTTCTTAACCATGTCCCACCAAATTCTAGCATCCATCTTTAGGATTGCTAATTATCATGTTGTCCCTAGAAATCCTTAGTATGTACTAGTAGCCTTTGTCTTATTTTTTCATGTCGAAACTCATTATTTATCCTCATTGTTGCGTTAATTCGTAGATTGTCATTGTCCTCTATGTTGAACTATGTTATCGTGGATTTACTCGCCTCTCTGCCTCCTTAGTCTCCATTTACTCCATCAAGGTTTTGCTGATGTTTGCTAATAAATGTTGTGGCGTGTCCACTTTGTGTGCTCCTCTGCTACAGCATGTATCTATCTAGTCAACAACATCACATCGAAAGATAATGTCATGGAGTAAACTCTCTAACCCATGTCTTTATTAACAATCGCGTCGCAAAGCTTATGTGTCCTTTGATCTTGATAGTGTCCAGTTATATTATCATCGTCGTAATCCATTCTTTGCTTTACTTGAAACTTGATAGTGTCATACTTGCGATTTCGTATGATGCATCTCATCCATTAAATACGTCCATTCACAACAAACATCTTTCGGGGAGCTGATATCCACATATCTCCATGGTTTACATCATTTATATGAACCCTTGAGATCCCACTGATCTCATCGAGAAGTTTCTTTCTAGAAGTCCTAATTACTAGAGGCATACTTTCTACAAATCAATTACAAAACTACAAAATTCAAAAGTAGGAAAGAATATAGATAACATTTACAGCAAGTACTTCCGGCGGTGAGGTGATACCATTTGTAAAATGCCCTAATCTAATACTTTGTAAAAAAATTTGCATACTCATAAGCTTATAGAAGAAAGCCGCTTATTATTTGAAAAATCTTAGTAGGGCCTTGCTAAAACATGCAAGTTGGGTCCAATAGTTTAAAGATAAAAATAATAGTTTCGTGCAACATTTTAAAAATAAATAAAGTTCAAGTCCTAATGATAAGTTCTAAAAAGTTAAAAAATAAACATAACATTATTCTTTAGAAATTGGCATTAAGCTGATCGTTTTCTCGCCCATAGGGTAACCCCACGTCATACACACCTTGACGTTGGAACTCCCCACATCACCACGCGTGCCAAGGAGAAATCCTATTTGCTACCTGGAAGGAAAAGTAAGGGAGTGAGTTAAAAGACTAGTAAGGAAGTGCAAACAATACACAAGTAATCACAACAAAACATATTCATATACATACATCGTTATACATCCTAAACATCATTATCATAACCATAATCATCATAAACATAATCATCTTAACATAAGCATCATAGCATTATCATCTTAACATAATCATCATATATTTGTGAACATGGCCCCCTATCTTGTCCATGTCACATCTTGAGGTAAACAGGAACTCTAGTCCTTGAATAAACTTGGTGCGTCTGCCCTATGAGTTACACCTTTATATCCTTAGTAACTCGGGTTACATCTTTGGATCCTTAGTAATCCCTTTGTTGTGTCGCGTTCAACACGCTAACAACCATTACATATCATACAACATATAGAAATACATGCAATCCAGTCATCTCAAAGCCAAGGAAAACTACATGAATTTCTGCAATCATCATATCATATCGGAATAGAATTTCATACATGGTACATCATCATATATAACATTTATATCCATACAAGCCAATCTTGCCGTTCATAGCATAAACAAATAGATTTCTATCTAACTTCCTGACCTCAGGTCCAAGCAAAGCAAAAATTGACAAACTTCACAATGATCCTATAACCATAATCGAATAAGATTCTTTCGCATCACATAAGACTTTCTTGTGCCCAACTCATATACCCCATCTGTGCATGGACCATGCACACATTGTGAAAACTACACATATTTTCCAAACATGCATATTTACACATAAAATCACCAAAAGAATAATGCAAATTATACATATTTTACATGCAGGGTTTTTAAGTAAAAAACATATGGTTGAATATTAGACATATTTTTTAACATAAAAGTGCATTTGCATGCGACATGCATACGTGGGAACGTTGTTAAAAAATGACGTTAAAAACGATAATTCCTACACACTTATTTATATCATTTTCAAACAAGAATTTAGCAACATACTTTCCTTACCATTATTTATCTCTTTAAAATCACTAAGTTGATTAAAACTCTAAAACATTATTTTTATTTCATAAAAAAATTATTTAGCCATTAAAAAAATAAATCCATTTATTATTTTAAATTACATGGAAATAATTAAGGCTTGACATTATTTAAAATACTTATAATTATCATGTTTCCTTAGAAAATCACAATTTTATCTAAACTAATAAAATTACAAAAATTGATGTGAGAAAATATAATTTTTAGGTGTGAGAAAAATATATTTTGTTTGTATTATTTTAAGACTAAATTTTATGTAGTATAAATTCATATGTGATAATCAAATAATTAATTTTAATTTATTAAACTAAACTTTCAGCCATCATTTAATTTATTTAAAAATCACAAGTGAATTTACCTCAATATTTTTCTTAATTAAAATGAAGAAAATCATATCTATTATAATGAACACTCATGGTTACATTAAAATACCATTTTTAATATTTACATAGTTTAGGTGTTATATTATTTCACAAACACACAAATTTTCTTTCAATTAAAAGACTTTCTAATATTTTTACCAAAAATTCCAGCAACAAAATAAACTCTTAAAAAATAACCATCTTGAAATTAAAATCCCATATTTTCTCTAAAATATAAAAAAAATCTGAAGGTATTTATTTGACTAAAAACACAATTTTTCATGCATGTTAAAATTCCCTTTATTTTCTTAAAAACATCATAGCACTTGCAAAATCATTTAAGCATGCAAAATCATTATTTTCATCATATTCTAAATCTTTTAAACATCAAAAATCCGCAAGTTTAACAAATCAAGAATCCATCTTTTTCATCACTTCACAAAATTTACACAATAATACATGTTTAAATCTATACAATTAAATCACAAACCCTAGCATGTAACTATTATCATTTTGTTATTCTAAGAAAATCCCTATCATCACATAGACAATTAAATCATGATACTCTTATCCATATTATACCTCTAACAACCATGCTTATATTTATGAGCAAGTGAAAAAAAAAAAAAACAAGAAACTCTAACATGCTCTTTTTATAACATTATTATAAGATTTCTTTTATGCAAAAATAAAGCAAGTAAACCTAGGTCTAAGGCATGCTATTGCGGAAATACACATAGAGTCCAACAACCAAAATTTAGAAATCATCTCATCATACTTCTTTGTTCAATTCAATAAGAGAAATAGCACTAATAACAAAGCATACTATCCACACTTATCACTTTTTTTTTAAAGCCACAATGACCCAATATGCCTTTATCCAATTTATCTAACCAATACATGATATAAATATAGCAACATAGAAAATAATAATAACATCACCACACATGCTTGGCCGAAACCCTCATGCATCAACTTTTCTAATTTCTTTTTCTTTCACCTCACATAACATGCACCCAAACATGTTTCTAGAGAAATAAATAAAAAATGCCAACATAAAAAAGAATACCTAAGAACTCTCATCACAATAGTAAACAACTCCAACAAATAAATCAATCAACAATGTTACAAAAACACAAAAATGATCAACACCTCAAAACAATGATAGATCAATGACAAGGGTTAGAGATTCCAATACCTCTCTTGATTGTAGAATCAAGAACACAAAAGATATGACCAACCATCTTGGATACCCTATGAATTTCGAAATTCACAACAAAGAGAAAGGAAAAATGTTCTTAGAATTTAAGGAGATAGGAGAGAATAACTTAGAGGATTCGAGGTACTAAAACATAAAAACAAAAAAACAAAATACCTATTCCCAAAATCTCTTTCTTTTTCTTCTCCTTCTTTCTCTTCTTCCTTCTTCCTTCTTCCTTTCTTCTTCTCCTTCTCTCTCTATTCTCACGCTTCTCCTTCTCTCTCTCTCTCTCTCTCTCTCTCTCTCTTTTTACATGATAGCCCCAATGCACAAGTGAGACAAGAGCTCACTTTTTTCCCTTCTTATTCTAGCCAAATAAAATCCTAGAATCAATTACCCAATCTCGCTCTTATCCTTTCCTAATTTCCCTCTCCCAAATCAATACAATAAAACCCTTGACTTATCTAGAAAATAAATAGAGTAATTAGGAAATCAGATATTCCTTACCGTTGTCTTTCTCTCTCTCCTTGGTTGTCCATGACCAATAAGGGAAGTTGTGCTATTCTCGTAACTCTAGGGTTCTGTGACTTGGGACTCGATTTTGAATCGTTTCTCTTACGTTTTTGGAAAAATACTATGTCACAATAAATGTAGATGATCTCATTAGCTTTCTAACAGAATGAGCTGTATCTAAATCGGATATCCATAACCCTAGTTATACCCGTTTTACTGAGGCTGGGTCTAGGGTTACGAGAATTCAAGAATGACAACTCTATCCCTTCTCAACATTTGTTTCCCATTTTTTTTTCTTGTGTGAACACAAGCCTTCTAGATCCTTCTCTCTTTGTTTCCATTTCTTTTTATTTATATATTTTTTCTAAACAAATAAAATAAATCCAAGAAAAGGAAAATAATAAATGTGTAGAGAATCTATTTCATGCACACCATGAAATCATGCACACGCACACACACAATCCCTAAGGTGCATCTCTACTTACCATGCACCTTGGTATATTCAATCAAAAGTCATTTTATTCACAAATTAAATTAATTAATAAATAAAACAATTAACAATTAAATTCACACTATTTCTACCAAATAATTCTAACAATAAAAAACAATAATTCATAACACTTAACAATTAAATAAAACAAAGCACAAAATTAAAAAAAAATTAGTGCGCTACACTAAACTCCAAAATCATCTCGATTTCACATTTATTTCTAAAGTTTTACTTAAGGTCAGACCAAAGGGAAGGGTTTTTCGAAGAAGTTACTTATCTTTGTTTGGCTTATGATACATGTGTCTTATCGATCTTTCAAAGAGAAGCACTTGTTCTTTCATGGTCTTATCAGATTTTCACGCAAAAGCTCTAGTCTTGTTTTTGGCTTTGAACAATAATTCAGCCTGTCAAAATTAATCGGGTATCAGTAAGTCTGATATGTAAACTCTTTTGTCTAATTTTCCAAGAGCATCTTTGCATGCTCTTTGGCTAGACAATGAGCTTTTGTTGGTTAGAGGAAATCCATCTTTCAATTTGTACTCTCTATCCACTCCATTCGAAATAAAAATAAAGTTATTCGTCATTATAAAAAATAATATTTTATTATTTTCTAGAAATAAATAAGATGTTTTAGACTAAAATAAATGAGACCTACAACTCTTCAAATACAAAACCACAAAATAATAAAAAATTGAATATTGAAAATATTCTTTCTAAATCAAACTAACAATTATTCAGCAAAATAAAAATCAAACTAGCAATTCAAATATATTGTTTTGAATAATAAATTTATTCTTTACAAATTAAATTATTAAAAAAAAAGACAAAACTAGAAATAGCCTCCAACCACATAATCACAATTGGCAACTTTTAATACCTTTTGCAATTGTCTTGTATCTTAACTGAACATTAGTCCAACCAAAACTGGCGCAGGCCTTGATGGCAGAGAGAAGAGCTTTGGTTTCGGCTTCTAAGGGGGAAGACACCAAGAATTTGTCAGAGATCTGGTAGGCCATTGGTCCATTGACTTCACAACAAACGACTCCACTGAAAGCAAGCAGCCCACGTATTGCGGCATCCACAAAGACCATCCTAGATTGGCGAGGTCAGTTGAAGCCCGATCTATCCACTTCGGCGTGCAGAGGCTTCTCTTTAAGGATGGAGGAGTTGTAATCCGCAAGTGCAGTTATGATACTGTTAGATTACATTCCTAAAGTCTTCTTTGCACCTTCATGGAATGCCTTGTTCTTGGCAAACAACAAATTATAACAAAAAAGATAGGCATATTGAATAAAATAGCTCTGACCTTGGGAATCAGTAGAGGAGAGGAAACCGGGGTAAAGGATCAAATCAACCATTTCCAAACTTGAGGAGAAACTGAGAGTATCACTCCTTATGGCCCAAGGACTACTAAACCAAAGTTGTCTAGCAAGTGGACGGTGCAAAAACAAATGCTAGAAAGAGTCTTCATCCGCATCACATAGGGAACATCTCATGGAAACCCTAAAGATACTTTGCAGCCTTTGACCAAATGGGAGGATATTGCGAGTGAGTTTCCAAAGGAAGAATCTAACTCTCTCATGGACTGGAGCCTTCCACAAAGATTTCCAAAAAGGAATGTCTCTCCTCATCTGCCTCTTCACAATAGACTTGTACACCTCTTTTACCTTGAAGGAACCACTAGTTTCTCCTTTCCAAATAAGCTTGTCCTCAATTTTAGAAGACAGTATTTTGATCATATCAATGACCCCCAATAAATTTGGTGTGAACCATCTACCCAACTTCTCAACATTCGAAGATCCATTGGGGAGTAACACAGTGTTATGGAGAGTCAAGCCACGAGTCATAGATATAGGATTAAAGGCAGCTCTACATTGATCCTAGCAAAGCCAAGGGACCCACAGGGCATTCCATATATCAACGCCCATCCCATTACCGATAAGATAGCAACTTTCATCTCAAATAAGGGTTCTAGTAGTGAGGATCCCTTTAGCCATGAAGGAGGCATTGTTAGGCAGCTTAACAGACCAGAAAGAACCTCTAGGCTCGAAATATTTGGCCTTGAAGACCTCACACCACAGGGAACTCTCCCCTGCCACAAGCTTCTAATCGAGCTTAGTAAGCAAAGCTTGGTTGAGATCAGAGAATTTCTTGAAGCCAAGGCCTCCCCCCTCTCTGGGAAGGCAAATGGAATCCTAGTTAGAAAGAGATAAGACCTGACTCTTCTTAGAGACTCCAATCCACCATAACTTTCTCACTGCCTTATCAAGAGCATCACACACACGTTTTGGGGAGAAGGAAGGAGGACATAGTTTACACTAGGAGACTCTGGGTGATGGCCTTAATGAGAGTAGACCACCCAACCTGTGAAAGAAATTTACTTTTCCAACCTTCAAGGCATTTAATGAATTTCTCTTTGATGAAATGGAAGTCCCTCCTTCTACTTTTGGTGAGGAACAAAGGGTGTCCCAAGAAGTTCTCGTTTCTGCTCATCTCTCTAAAGTGGAGAATCTCCAAAATCTCATCACAGGTAGTATGTCTAGTATTAATGGAAAATCAATTGCATACTTATTAGTATTAAGAGCCTGACCAGACCAACTGTAATAAGTATGCAAGACCTTTCTAATCACCTCCATTTCCTCTCTCAAATCCCGACAGAAGATAAATGTGTCATCAGCATACATAAGATGTGAGATTTTTGGGCCATTCTGGGCAACTTTGAAACCATGGATAGAACCCTCCCTTCTTCTCTGAGAATGAGTCTCGAAATAATTTTGCTGCCGAAGATGAACAGGTATGGGGAAAATTGATCGCCCTGCCCTAAACCCCGAGACGGAAAAATCTGTTTTAGAGGGGCCCCATTTAAGAGGACAAAATATGAGATTGTAGAAATGCATTGATAGATAAGGCTTATGAACTTTCTATCAAAACCATAGGCTTGCAAAGTATGGTCAATGAAATCCCATTCCAGCCTATCATCGGCCATATACATGTTAAGCTTAAGACCCACATAGCCCACCTTTCCCTTCTTCTTCTTAAAGAATCCATAATCTCATGGGCAATAATACCATTTTCTGCAATCCATCTACCATGTATGAAGGCCGATTGGAAAGACGATATAATAGGGGGCAGCACATTGCGCAGTCTACTAGCAAGGATCTTTAAGATGACCTTGTAGGAAAAATTACACAAACTAATTGGTCTATTCATCAAAACTGCGGGCAAAATTTCTATTGAGAATGAGGACAATGAACGTCCTACTTAGAGTGCGCACAAATTTGATCGTATGGAAAAATTGTTGGAAAGTTTGAGTAAGGTCATCACCCACAATGTTCCAATGAGCTCTAAAAAATCTACCTGGCATACCATCAGGTCCTGGTACCTTAAGAGGTCCCATTGACCAAACTGAATCATATACCTCTTTACAACTGGGAATAACAGATAGGTCCAAATTTGTAGCTGTCGAGATATAAGGGGTCGCCAAATCAAACAGGTCATCAACTCTGGGCGATGTTGAGGTTTCGTAAAGGTCTCTAAACGTTTTTAAGAAATAGTTACTGTTTAAAACTGGAATTTTATTAAGAAGTAATAGCTGAAAAGAAGAATTAGAGATGAACGCTCGAAGTTTTTACGTAGTTGGGGCGTTAACGAGCCTTAGTTCACGAGTCAATAGTATTAGATTTTAGAGAGTTTCTGAAAATGGAGTTTTCTACAAATTTTAGCATATTTTTTCTTACAAGAGAAAAATCTCGGATCCCTGTTACAGTGCACAATTGGCCCTATTTATAGGCAGTCAAGCGCAGTGGGCTTGGCCCGGATTAATCCGGGCCCAATAGGGATGTAATCACAGTTTGCTCGCTAATGGAGTCATAATACAAATAATGTTACATAATAAAATGTAGTTAATCTGGGCCCATTGGGCCTACTCAGGCGTGGCCAAGCCTTATAGTTGCACATTGTACGTTAGCTCAGACTAGTCCACGTGGGCTTCTAAGGGGATCATGGGGACTGGATCGGTTAGAGTAGTGGCAATACTATTTCCTAGGAACAGTGTACGTTCTGTGCGTACCCTCTTCTGCAGGTTAGTTGATGTGACCAACTACCAGATTTCACGGGGACAGGTTAGCATTGGGACTAGCTAGGCTTGCCCTATCCGAAAGTCCGGTCCAAGTTCGTTTACTAATGTCCCGATTCACTTACCGGTGTCCTGGTTTGTTCACGAGGACTTGGGTTCATTTCCCAAGATGGACATCGTGACATTGAGTATCTCCCCTAGATTCATGATAAGGTCTATCTCCATCGACTAGTTAGTCTGCCACCTCAATTGGCATGCCGAAGGATGTAGGTTGGTCAGGACTGGGAAGATGAGTCGGGCTTGCATCTTAGTCCCAGTACTTTGTTATGCTCGTGCCCATTGACCGTTGTTGGGCTCGATGTTTCTTGGGCTATCTGAGGTTTCATCCTTCCCCGTTCGCCAGGTTCAAGATGGTCCTAGAGCTCTTAAGAGGGTGCACGTACCCATTGGGTCATGCCATGTGTCATGGGTGGAAAACATGGATAACATTTACCCCTCAAGTCTTCATCCGCGTTCACACGGTGGAGACTTGCCTCACTCTCCCGAATCAATCTCAAATATCCTGGTTTGTTTACCAAAAGTTGGGTTCATTTACTTGGGGGCCATTTGGGCGATCCCCATCCTTTCAAATTCTCAATGTTTCTGACACGTGTTTTCAAGTTGATGGTGCGTCTGCACCACTCGTGCCCTAAGGATCTAGAAAGAATATTTTGATTGCCTAAGTGACCGATGAGTGTCAGCGTAATTCTCGAGACATCGTTTCTATACGAAAAAGGTTTATTGGGTACTCTAGTGGGCTGTTTAATGCTTCTACACCATCCAGAGCTGTTGGATGGGGATAGTCTTGAGATTTTTAAAATGGATCGTTGGATGAGGTAGATACGGATCGTGGATTGATGAACCCACGATTTAGTGTTTGATTAGGCCAATTAATGCCTCTGCATCCTCCGGGACCATCGGATGGGGATAATCTTTGGATCCCCACTGTCGACCGTTGGATCAAATAGTGGATTTTTACCCTATAAATACCTCAACAGGCTCATTTCCAAACTTTACTCATCCCATACATTCAAACTAAAGAGCAAAGAGAGCTTCGTATGTCCACCATTACCGACGAGATTCTCCAGCAATCGATACACCTTCGAGTCCACCTATTTCCAACGAGACCTTTTTCCGTTCAACCAGTAGACAACTCTGTCTTGGTTCAACCAGTAGATGAACTGCTGCATCATCTTCTAAGATTTATGATTGAGATTCTACCGACTTTGTCTCCTAAAACTTTACGAATCTCAAATCCAGTACCTCACAGTAATTTTTTTGGTCATTTTCTCATCTTTGTGTTCCTTTTTAGTTGGTTTTATCGTCATGTTATTCCTATGACCATAAAGCTATTAGGGTCGTGACCACCATGTAGGGTGGTTCTAAGTATGATTGTGGTAGGCATGAACCATAGATTTTCTAGGTGATAACTCATATTAGTCTGGTTGTCTCGGATTAATTCAGGCGCCTCAAGACTGTTTGGGGTGAGTTAGAAAAAAATTTGGCCTTTAGTTCCCGACTCAAGATCTCGGGATCTCTATTGGTCCCAGATCTGGGTCCAGAGGGGACTTCTCCAAGCATCTTTAGGAGAACCCCCGTACCTCAACCAGTTTTCTTCAGTTTTGGTGCTAACTACATGGATCTCGTTTTCTTTGTCACTTCCAAGTCGCTGACCATGAGTCACTGAGTGACTTTATATACAAAGGACGTTGTCCAGGTAGGCCTTGTAGTCTTGGAGGGATCCAAACTTTCCACTCTAACACGTGGGAAATGGATGGGGAGAATAATGAGTTCCAGAATTATCGGATGTTACAACAGCTGGAAAAACATCTTGGAGTGGAATCGACTTTGGGACTTTTCTACAACTAACTGGCCTAGAAGGAAGAGAAGGCCCATACTGGCATGGGCATGTTTGGGGCCTGGAGCATAGGCCATATCATCACGGGAGCTACTCTCCCACTCCACAACTATTTCGCACGATTCCTCAAGTTTGTGGGGATCGCGCATTTCCAGCTTCTCCCCCAGGCGTACAAATTTCTCGTGGGATAGCACATATTCTGTGCGTTGAAGGAGATCTCGGTGCCCACTCCCGCAGAAGTGCTGTATTTCTACAAATTGGAGCCGCAACTCAACTCCAAAGAAAAGACGTGGGACAGTTTTTATAGACTGGAAACCTGCGTTGTTAGTCCAGCTCCATTCAGCACATGGAAGCATCCCCCGAATGTCAGGCACTATTGGTTCATGACATCCGTGTTCCTCCTATAGAAGAACCCCACTTTGGTGCTAGACTTCCAGCGTGTGGGTAAGTTATCCTTCTCCACTTTTTTATCCAGCCTTTAGTTTTGTTTACTAGACACTTAAAATCCTAAAAAATAGGTCCATATGCTCAGACCCGGCTCAGTGAATCGATCTTGGAGCAAAAAAAATTCTATGCCACTATGAGCGCTCAGGAGCTGGACATGGGGGGCTTCGTAACTGCAGAGAACCTTCAGTTGGTCAAGTTGATTTCCATGAACTAGTCGATAGATGCCCCTAGCATCCAGGGGCTACAGTGCAAAAGGGATCCTGCCCTGAGGGAGGAGCCGGCCCTCATCCACATCGAGGTAGTGGAGGTCGCAGCCAAGGTGGATGTGGAGAAGGCGAGGAAAGAGCAGGCCCGTTAGGTGGAGAGGGCCGAATCTGAAGAACTAGACACCCTTCTTGAGAGGGGGGGGGGGGGGGCAGCCTAACACTGGAGCTCCCGGAGCTAGCATTTCGAGACAAGGTAAATCGCCTCTGAGTTTAACTTATGCCCTTCATTTTGGGGGCTTAGTTAGGAATAGGCAACCATACTGAAACTATTTGTCCGGGACTATTAGCAGCGTGGGGCTTCCTTGCCCCATTGTTATAGACATGCTAACCCTCATGCACTTGTCTTAGTTCCTCCAATATGGTGGCTTTTTGGACCTGGATGACATGGGGGACCGAATTCACTCTTTTGCTCGAGGGGAGTTGAGTCGTGCCCATTCCTTAGATAAGGGTTTGTCCTGGAGGACTTTAGACTTAAATGTTACTTTTATTTTTGAATTTTATCCCAATTCATGTATTTTACTGATCAGTTTTCTTTTTCTATCTATCTCATTTGATCCGAAGATGTCCAACCCTGTGTCCAAGATGAAGGAGATGATCGAGGCAAGGGTAGCCGCAGCTAAGGCTTCGGCGAAGACGGCCGCCAAGGGCCCAACCAAAAAGAAAATTATGGAGCTGATCCTCAGGGATTCAAAGTCAGTCTTGGAGGCTTCTCAGAGGGGTTCAGCTGCAAGTTTCATCCCGGTGGCACATGCCGAAATAGTCTTGCCCCAGCCTGCTCCTCTCCAAGTTATTAATTTGGAGCAGGATCCTTCTGAAGGAGGAGGGGCGGCCAAGAGGAAAATGGACTCGGTCATCGCATGGTCCTCTAAGCAGGCCAAGAGGAACAAGACCAAGGATCCAACTCTAGCTGAGGAGCATTCCTCCGAGGAAAGCCTTAATGTTATGCAGGAAATCCCGGAGGCTCCAGGGCTTCCCATCAACCCAGTCCTTCCCAAGGAAGAGGATCTGGGCCTTCAGGAGGAGAGGGTGAAAATGGTGTCCTGAGCTTGGGACGATGATCGGGACAAACGGGATGAGGTGTACCGGGCCCTAACCATCAGGCAGAAGGTGGGGTTTTTCGAACGTCCAGAGGCCTTTAATGCTCCCCAACAGATCATGGACCGACTTGTAGCCAAGATTGGGTTTCGGCCTAAGTTGGGGCAGGAAACGGCTCCGCTTGCTGCGACTTTCCTGGCCCGGGTGGGGGCTACCATGTCCAATCTTCAGCTCAAGCGATATTCCACCTTAGCTAGCCATGATGCCATTTTTATCTCTCAGGCCATTCATCATCAGGCCGCCGCGGTAAGCCATATGCCTGTTTAGTCTTTTAATTTTCTTGTAAATTTTCTAACTTTGATTTGTTCCAGGATGCCTTGTTGGCCCATAGGAACGCAGATTTGGTGGTCCAGATGGTTGAGAAATTGGAGACGACCCCGATGGAGCTGGAGAGTAATAACTTCATTTTAAGGTCATTTTAGAAGGTGTTTTTGTGGTGATCTTGAGTTTTTTTATGTGTATTTTGTGCAAGATCACGCTTTTGTTTGTCTTTGTTGTAGGTTGGTGCGGTGAATCATGAGAAAAATGCAAAAAGAAACTAAAATGGTGGGAAAATGAGGCTTTTGGTGGCTATTGGTCTAAAAATGATACCAAGGATGCTTAAAGGACGGATTTTGATGAAGAGATGAGCTGAACGATCAAATCTGAGAAAAAATTTAATTAAAGTCGCGACTTGAACTTATGAGTCGTGACTCTAGGTGAAGTCAGAGGTGCATATGCTCGATGGAAAGAATTAATGTCATGACTTGGGCTTACAAGTCGCAACTCAAGAGGGAAATAGAGGCTTAGCTAAGGGGAAAGTCAGACACAGGCTGCGACTTAAGATTCTTGAGTCGCGGCACCTGAAGCCATTAGACGAGAAGAAAAAGGGCCACAACAGACACGGGTCGCGACCCAGAAAAGGCCAAGTTGCAGCCCGCACAAGGAAAACTCAGTTTCTTTTAATTTTTTACTATAAATTCGTGTTTAGGGTTTAATTAAGTCATTAGGTTAGTTTTTAATTACGTTTTTAGAGACTAATTGTGGTTCTTAGGCTAAAAATTCTGCAGTTTCATATTTTTATTTCTTCTTCAAGTTTATGAATCTTATGTTTTTGAATAATTAGTTTATTGATTTAGTCATGTGTGATATGAACTAAATAATTTTTATCTAGGGTTTAATGTACTCACTTGGATTTCTATCTAATTGAATTATGGTGTTCTTTTGATTTTTCTTCTCTATTCTAATCTATATAATGTGTGTTTAATGCTAGTAAATACTTGATCACTATTTTCTTGATTTAATGATTTTGATTCAAAATTCGAAAGATGAGAATTGAATATGCTATCATTATATAGACATAGGTTGCATATTGGACGAAAATACCTGTATGACTTGTGTAGTAATTAGGTTTCCATGCTTAATGTCTTCTATATGTTTAAGTTTGTCACAGAGATGTAGAAAACCTGTATATAGGCTGAGATATTATATCTTGAAAAAGAATAGGAATTGATTTATGTTAACCTGCTATTAGAATAGAAAGAAAGAAATATAGAATTGATTAATACAATTAGTAGAATGAAAAGTTGATGAAATTAACACCCTAGGTCTTTTTCATAGTGATTTAAATATTTTATTTGGTTGTTTTTGTTTAAAGTATTTTCAAATTTAAAATTAAATTAAAAATCAAATTCTTAGTTGCCAAATAGAAATTTATAGAACAATTAGTGGTACTTGGAAGATAGTCTTTGAGGGAACAATACTTTACTTATCATATATTACTTGAATCGATTACGCGCACTTGCGTATATACATATTTTCACGATCAAGTTTTTGGCACCATTGCCGGGGATTTAATTTCTAATATCATGGTTAATTGTTATTTGTTCTAATTTGGTATTTTTAATTTTCTTTATTTTTTAATATTTATTTGGATCAAGTCTATATTGTGTTTCAGGAATTGTTGGTATATGCGAGGAAGTAGACAAAAGGAAATCATACCAATAGATCTTGAAGTTGAGAAAACGTGTAGAAAGAATCGCAAGATAAAGAAAAGGCTGGACTTTACCATGGCTGAGAACGCAAATAACGTTGTCAACAATAATGCAAATATGGGTAATGCCTCTGAAGTTGATCCGCCATTAAGGAATTATGTACTCCCTATTGTTACGAGGATACATTCAAGCATTTGTCCTCCAACTGTTGAGGCTAATAATTTTGAGATCAAACCCTCACTTATTCAGATGATGCAAAACTGTGTACAATTTGGGGGGTTACCGAATGAGGATCCAAATCTACATATCACAAAATTTTTGGAGTTATGTGCAACATTTAAAATGAATGGGGTGAGTAATGATGTTGTACGATTGAGACTATTCCCATTTTCACTAAGGGACAAAGCTAAGAGTTGGTTGAATTCGTTACAAGCCAATTCTATACTTACTTGGGAAGATTTGGCTCATAAGTTTCTTGGTAAATATTTTCCTCCTGCTAAGTCAGCCAGAATTAGAGGAGATATTAACAACTTCCATCAAATGGATGGGGAGTCTTTGCATGATGCATGGGAATGATTTAAAGAATTGCAAAGGAGATGCCCACATCATGGAATAGAGAAGTGGTTGTTAGTTCATATTTTTTACAATGGTTTGGGAGGAAATACAAGAATGATAATAGATGCAGCATCAAGAGGGGCATTTATGAGAAAAAGTGTGAATGAAGCGTACGAGCTGTTGGAAGAGATGGCTATGAATAATTATAATTGGTCTACTGAGCGAGATAATAAGAAAGTAGCGGGAGTCTTAGAAGTTGATCCAATAGCGCTATTGACCGCTCAAGTAGCATCTCTAACCAAACAACTGCAGCAAACTTATATCACCACACAAGCAATGCAAGTACAGAATGTCATGAGTTGTGAGATTTATGGAGGACCTCATTCTTATGAACAATGCCCAAGCACAGCTAGTTGCTCAACAGATGTAAACAATATGCCCTTGGAACAGGCATAGGTTATAGGTAATTTTTCAAGACCTGCACCCAATACTTATTCAAATTCCTATACACCTGCTTGGAAAAATCATCATAATCTGTCTTGGAAAAATAATCAAGAGTTACAACCACAATATCAACAATATCCATCACAACAACCATCTCATCAACCAACTTATGGATTACATGCTAGACCATATTATGATCTAAACCCACGCCCATCTCATTCACCACCTCCTCAAATGAACCCACCAACAATTCAGCCAGACCAATTAAATCAATTCATGACAGAGACAAGGTCTTCCATCAAAAGTTTGAAGACACAAATAGGTCAATTGGCTCAAATG
This sequence comes from Humulus lupulus, assembly GCF_963169125.1. NCBI lineage: Eukaryota > Viridiplantae > Streptophyta > Magnoliopsida > Rosales > Cannabaceae > Humulus > Humulus lupulus. Next base: position 62,349,314 of record NC_084795.1, on the reverse strand, counting down.
TTCTTTAGTAGACAACAAGGGAATTTGCCTAGTTTCACAGAGGTAAATCCTAAAGAACAATGTCAAGCAGTCACTTTGAGGAGTGGGACTAAGTATGATGGACTTGTAGTGGAAGAGAAAGGGAAGAATACAGAGAAACAACAAGTTACTAGTCTGATTCAAGAGGAGGTTACTAAAGACCTTCCAAAACCAGAAAAAACAAAATATTCTGAGCCTAAACCAAAAATTTCATAGCCTCAATGGTTTCGAAAGGCTAATCTTGACAAACAATTATCCAAATTCCTTGAAGTATTTAAGAAACCTCATATTAACATCCCATTTGCATAGGCTCTAGAACAAATGCCTAGTTATGTGAAGTTTATGAATGACATATTGTCTAATAAGAGAACAATAGAGGATTATGAAGCTGTTGCATTAACTGAAGAGTGTAATGCAATTATTCAAAAGAAGCTTCCTCAAAATTTAAGAGAATCGGGCAGTTTTACTATACCTTGCACTATTGGAAACTTTCATTGTGAGAGAGATTTATGTGATTTAGGTGCAAGTATAAATTTAATGTCGCTGTCTATATTTAAAAGACTTGGTTTGGGGGAAGCTAGACCAACTACTGTTACTCTTCAATTAGTTGATCGTTCTTTAACTCATCCCAAAGGTATTATAGAAGATGTTCTAGTAAAGGTAGATAAGTTCATTTTCCCAGCATATTTTATTGTGTTAGATATGGAGGAAGATGAGGATGTGCCTATTATATTAGGACGATCATTTTTAGCCACTGGGCAAGCGCTAATAGACGTTCAAAAAGGAGAATTAACGCTTATGGTACAAGGAGATGAAGTCATTTTTAATGTTTTCAAAGATTTGAAATATCCTTCAGCTAGTGACAGTTGCTTTTGTGTTAATGTATTGGAGGAACCAATTAAAGGGGTTGAGTCTATTAAAGATCCATGAGAGTAGAGTCTGATAGAAATTCCTGAAGAGTGTGCTGGTACTGAAACCGGTGAGTATGTTAAGTGGTTGATTTCATCAGGGCAAATATATAAAAAGAAATATGAGGAATTAGGGCAAGTGCCTGCGAGACCTTTTCCATCCATTGAGAAGCCACCGGTTCTTGACTTAAAAACCTTACCTGATCATCTTAAGTATGCTTATTTAGGTGACAATGATACTCTCCTAGTTATTATTTCATCTTCGTTATCTCAGATTGAATAAGAGAAACTTCTGAGGGTATTAAGGGCTCACAAATTAGCAATTGGATGGACTTTAGTGGATGTTAAATGTATTAGTCCTTCGACAATAATGCATTGTATATTAATGGAGGAGGATAGTAAGCCTAGTATTGATGCTGAAAGGAGGCTAAATCCTTCAATGAAAGAAGTGGTAAGGAAAGAAATTCTTAAATGGTTAGACGCTGGAGTAATTTACCCAATATCTGACAGTGCTTGGGTTAGTCCTGTCCAGGTAGTTCCAAAGAAAGGTGGTATGACGGTTGTTAAAAATAATAATGACGAACTTATTCCAACTCGTACAGTGACGGGGTGGAGAATTTGTATAGATTACCTAAACTAAATAAAGCCACCAGGAAAGACCATTTTCCTTTACCTTTCATTGATAAAATGTTAGATAGATTGGTTGGCCATCCTTATTACTGTTTCTTGGATGGATATTTCGGATATCATAAAATTCCTATAGCACCGGAGGATCAAGAAAAGACTACCTTCACATGCCCTTATGGAACATTTGCCTTTAGGAGGATGTCGTTCAAGTTATGTAATGCTCCCGCCACCTTTCAAAGATGTATGATGTCAATTTTTTCGGACATGGTGGAAAAAGGTATTGAAAATTTTATGGATGGCTTTTCAATTTTTGGACCCTCTTTTGATGGATGATTACTTAATTTGGAAAGGGTTTTGAATAGATGTGAGGAGTCCAATTTAATTTTAAACTGGGAGAAATGTCACTTCATGGTGACAGAAGGAATAGTCTTGGGCCACAAAATTTCACGCCATGGAATTGAAGTAGATAGGGCCAAGATATCAACGATAGAAAATTTACCTCCTCCAATGTCTGTTAAAGGGATTCGAAGGCTCTTGGGCCATGCTGGATTTTATAGGAGGTTTATAAAAGATTTTTCAAAAATTACAAAGCCCTTATCTACCTTACTTATGAATGGTGTGGTATTCGATTTTGATTCTAAGTGTTTAAAGGTATTTAATATATTGAAGGAAAAACTAGTCTCCGCTCCAATTGTTGTATCACGAAATTGGGAAATTCTTTTTGAATTAACGTGTGATGCTAGTGATTATTCAGTATGAGCAGTTCTTGGACAGCGAGTTGACAAGGTATTTAGAACAGTTTAGTATTTTAGTCGAACCTTGAATGATGCTCAATTAAATTATGCAACTACTGAGAAGGAATTACTTGCAATAGTCTTTGCATTTGACAAGTTTAGGCCATATTTAATTGGTAATAAGGTGATAGTTTACACAAATCATTCAACTATTAAGTATCTTATGACTAAAAAGGATGCTAAACTTCGTCTGATTCGCTGGGTTTTATTATTGCAAGAGTTTGATATGGAAATTCGTGATAAGAAGGGGACAGAAAATCTAGTTGCTGATCATTTATCTAGATTGGAAAAAGAAGACGAGCATAGTGAAAAAGAAGAGTCAATTGATGAAAATTTTTTGGATGAACAATTATTTTCAATTGAATGTGAAGAGAAAATACCATGGTTTGCAAATTATGTTAACTATTTGGTAGCTAAGGTTGTGCCTCCTGACATGTCAAGGCAGCAACTAAAAAAGTTCTATTCGGAAGTTAAGCATTATTATTGGGATGAGCCCATTCTTTTTTGTCATTGTGCTGACCAAGTGATTAGAAGATGTTTCCCAGAAGAAGAAATGACTTCCATACTTACTCATTGCCATACTTTACATTGCGGTGGTCACTTTGGGGGAACAAGGACAACAACAAAAGTGTTGTAATGTGGGTTTTATTGGCCTACGTTATTTAAAGATGATAATGCCTTTGTTAAGAGTTATGATCATTGCTAAAGGACTTGTAATATATCTAGAAGAGATCAAATGCCAATGACTGGAATTCTGGAGGTTGAGCTGTTTGATGTGTGGGGCATAGATTATATGGGACCCTTCCCATCATCTTATAATAATAAGTACATTCTGCTGGCAATAGAATATTTTTCTAAATGGGTAGAAGCTGTAGCAACTTCTACTTGTGATTGTAAGGAGGTACATAAATTTCTACATAAGAATATTTTTACTCGGTTTGGTACTCCAAGAGCTATTATTAGTGACAGAGGTAGTCATTTCTGTAATAAATCATTCACATATTTATGTGCTCGTTATGGAGTTTATCACAGAAAAGCTCTGTTTTATCATCCATTAGCTAATGGTCAAGTTGAGGTGTCAAACTGAGAAATTAAAAGTATTTTAGAGAAAACTGTCAACACATCAAGGAAAGATTGGTCAAAAAAGCTTGATGATTCACTATGGGCATATCACACAGATTTTAAAACTCTGATTGGTATGTCTCCATATCAGTTGGTGTTCAGGAAGGCATGTCATATACCAGTTGAACTTGAGCATCGAGCTTATTGGGCGGTGAAAAAGTTAAATGTTGACTTATTTATGGTTGGGCAAAATAGGCATCTAGAATTGAATGAGCTTGATGAATTTACAAACGAAGCTTATGAAAATGCAAAGATTTATAAAGAAAAGTCTAAGGCTTTTCATGATAAACGAATAATAAGAAAGGATTTCCAACTGGGAGATAAAGTTCTGTTATTTAATTCTAAATTGAAACTGTTTCCAAGAAAAACAAAGTCTAGATGGTCGGGACCGTTTACAATTGTCGTATCGTTACCTTATGGAGCAATACAAATTCATGGTGAGAAAATAGGAAATTTTAAAGTAAATGGTTAGAGGTTAAAGCATTATTTGCAAGGACCGGTGGAAAAGTGTAAATCAATTATGGTTTTGGAACCCCTCTAAATGGGGTGTTCAGCGTCTGGCTAAATGACGTTAACGACAACACTATATGAGGCATTCCTATATTTTATTTTAGTTTTTGTTTTGAGTTTAAATTAGTGGAAAATTTTATTTAATTTTATCTTGGATTTGTAAAGTTTAGTTATTTTTATTTTATTTATTTTTCAGCATAAAGTTTGTAAAAAATTGTGAAAATCATGAAAAAAAAATGTGTTTTTCAATTTTTCATTGGGCCAAGTCGCGACTTGAATTAGCAAGTCGCGACATTACACAAGTCAGAGAGCAATTCGAAAAATGAAGAAGAGGCGGGTCGCAACTTCGACTAATGAGTTGCGACCCTAGGCTAAAACAGAGAGGATAGCATTTCTGGAATTTGGGGCAGGCCGCGACTTGCCCAAGCTGGGTTGCGGCGCGCCTGTGTCAGACAGAATAAAGAAGGCTTAAACTCATTTTTTCTGAAACCTTTTCTCTTTTTTTTTTTTTTCAAATTCTCTCATTTCAACTCACATTTCCTTAAGAAAAAAACCCCATAATTTTTCCCACTTTACCTCTATTTCAAATTTTCTTCATCAATTTTTCTCATTTCTACTTCATAGTTCTTATTGATTTCTTCCATTATTATTTTTGTTAACCCTAATTTGTGTTCTATTGGTGTTTAGTAAGGGATTGAAGGAGTTTCAAAAGTGGCAGATTTTTCAACTTGCAGGGATTGTAAGTTTTTATTTTTGAAGTTTTCCTTGAATTGCATTTATATTACGAGATTACCTAGGATTTTTGGATTGTTTGTTGGTTTATTGGGTGAAATTTTTTGGGAGATTTTAGTAAGGAAATTTCAGAATTTTAGGGGAAGTGCTGTAGAAATTTTTGTGGCTATTTTTGAAAAAATTGTGAAGGTATGGGGCCAAGGAAACAACCCACTAGGGAAGAATCTTCAAAGAATACTAGTCGCCCTTCCTTATCCCATTCCCGACCACCCCAACCCCAGCCAAATCCGCCAGCACCTTAGCCCATTTTAGAATATGATCCCACGTGTATCATTGATAAGGATGCCCATGATCTTTATCAAAGGCTATCCCAAAGGCCAGTTATTCAAGGGTGTGGGATGGACAATAAAGAAGAATTATACCCTAATGACACTTATCATATTATTAGGGATGCAATTTTACGCCGAGGTTGGCAATTGTTTGTGGACAAAAAGATGCCAAAAGCCAATTGCTCCTTGGTTTATGAGTTTTACGCTAAATTTCCTGGGGCTGTAAATAGAAAGGTGTTTGTTAGAGGCATTTCAGTTGAATGTTCTATTGATAATATTGATGCTTTATTTAATGTACCTAAGTTAACTCAGGAAGAGGGTGAGTATTATCAATTGGCATATCCTAGTAAGGTAAATTGGACTGAGGTGGCTGAGACCTTAGGAATTGTTGGTGCTTCATTTGTTATCCAGAATGGGGAGCCAAAACATTTAAGAAGATACCAAATGAATGTCGTAGCTAAAGCTTGGACTCTTTTTGTGAGTGCAAGGCTTATGCCATACACCCACTTGTCTGAAGTGGTTACTGATAGCTGTGTTTTGGTATATGCCATTATGATAGGGCTTTCCATTGACATTGACCGAGTTATTCGCCAGAGCATAAGGGATCTATGTCGCATGACTACTACTGGTGGGTTGGGGCATTCTTCCATGATTACTGATTTATGTGAGATTTGGGAGGTGTCGAAATATCCTAGTGATATTTTTAGGAAGGCTATGTGGGTTATTTCTCAGGCTATAGTGAATAAATTTAATGCCCCATCCTTAGAGCCACCAGTACCGATACCCAGAAATGTGAGAGTTGGTAGGGAAGGAAAAGTAGTTGAGGAGCCCATACCAACCACTGATCAAACAGAGGGAGTACGAGCAGTTGAGGAGGAGAGAAGAAAAGAATACCCTCAATATTTGGCACTGGAGTCTCCACCGGATCCACACTTGGTCAAACTTGATTACATCATTCAGCAGAACCAGCATACGCACAATTATTTGGGTGAGCTTCATGATTTCCATAGAGTTCAAGTTGATATGCAGAACAAGCTGGTTTACCGATGGTCAAACTTAGAGGCAGACTGCCAGTCTTCCCTTATCCACCACCTTGGCATCCATTTCCAGACCCAGCACCATTCTGAAGTGATTCGCACCAGGTAAGTTATCTTTTCTTTACTTATTTTTAAACATTGGGGATAATGTTTAGTTTAAGTTTGGGGGAGGGAGCTTATGTAGAGTCCCAAAACTTTACTTAGCTAGATAGATATAGTAATATCTAGTAGTAGTTATAGTATGTTTATAACTGTGGATTTTGGTTCAAGCCGGGAGTTAGTTGAACACTCGTAGCAACACTTATAGATTTTATAAGTTTAACCTATAGTTTAAGAATATTAATTATAACATAAGGTTTGATTAATATAGTTGATTATAAAGATGTTATTTATTATACTATAAGGTTTAGATAGAACCAATAAAATCATGACACTTTTTGGGTGCATGTTTATCGAGAAATTAAGCATTTTTTATGAATAGTTTTATAAGAGAAATATTTGAATACCCCAGAACCTGCCAGCAGCTTTGAAATCGTTATATGACTCAGTCAAAGTTGTTTACCCAATTCAAATTAAGCTGAAAATGTGTAATTACGTGTATAATATTTCAGCATATGTTGATATATCGCAACTATAGGGGCGATATATCGCCACACGAGGAATACGAAAAACACGTAACTTCGCACAAACGCATCGACGAGCCTCGGGATATAAGCCCAGGCGATATATCGCCTACTATGGGCGATATATCGGCTCTAGGGAAAATATTTCAAATATTTTTGAAACCGAGCTAAATTCAACACTCAACCTCTTAGCAAGCCTCTGTACCTTTTGACCGAGTCTTAAGCCTCTATTGAACGAATATTCAAATGTTTTTCAAGTAATATTCATTATTTTTTTATTCAAGTTAAAAGAATATCTTTACACTCCTTGAACTCTATAAATAGGACCTAGTACCCAGCCATTTCTCTCATTCTTCAAGCTATGTTCAAGGCCTTCAAGTTGCTAGGTTTACTTTAGAGTGATAAACACTTGGGTTGGGTTATAAGCTTTATCATTTTAAGCTTTAAAAATACTTGGGAAGTAAGGTTAACAGTGTATTTTTCGATATCGAGGTGTAGTTCGGTTCTAGTGCATTCAAAGGTATTCCTATTCCTACTTCATTTCTGTATGTTTTATTAGTTTTGTATAGTTTTCTTTACTCAAATCCTGACTCATTATTTTTCATTATCTTGGTTAGGTATTTAAGTTATTTGAACTTAAGGTTTCCTTTCGGTAAGCTCTTCTTCTCGGTGATTTAGTTCATTTCTTTTTCATCTCTTTCTTTTAGAAATAATCACCTTCTCATTGTTGGTTTTTAGGATTGTTCCAAATCTCGTCCTTAATCTCATATCCTAGTATTGGTAAGAAAAATAGGATAAATCTTATATGTTTGTATGATATGTTATGCTTATGTTATGTTATATGTTATCTTATCTTATGTTGTGTTAACATTATGTATAGTATGTTTATAGACCTTGGGCATATGACTTGTATAGCTAACAAGCCCCAATAAATTATGGGCATATGAACTTGCTTAGCTAGCAAGCCCCACCAATCTATTGAGCATATGACTTGTTTAGTTTACAAGCCCCAAGTCGTATAATGGCCATTGTAGTAGTATATGACATATGCTTATAGTATGTGTTTATGATATAGCTTATGTGTGTGTTTTATGTTTTTAGTAGATTTTCCTTGCTGGGCATTAGGCTCATTCCTTTTTTTTTATGTATGCAGGAAAATAGTTATGGCAGTGGAAGGATTCGTGGTAGCTTGGGGTTGTGTATTGAGGAAGAATGGATTCAGTGGACTGCATGAACGATTCGAGGACGACGTTGTTTTCAGACTTTTTATTATGTTTCTATGTATTTTTCACACTTAGTTTTGTAACAAATTTATTTAACTTTAAAGTTATGTTTTATTTTCAAACAATGGGATCCCATACCCCGATTTATTTCAACATTTACCTTAGAGTTTTTAATAAAGTTATGAATGTTTATGTTTCTTATGTATGTTTTCTTGAGAATAGTGTCTATGCATAGTAGTTTTTGTAATGCCCCAAATTTCCTAATAAGGTTTAGGACCTTGATTAGGAGGTCGGGAGGGCCATAATTGATTTATTATGATATTTAATAATTATATGCATGTTTATGTGAATTATATTATTATATGATGGTGAATGCATGCATATGGGCTCATAATTTTAATGCAAGGGCATTTTGGTAATTTGGCCGTTGGGGGCGTGATTCTGTAATTTTATGCATATGGGTGAATTATAATTTTACCATATTATATGTGGATTGGTTCGATCCATTCGACATGAGACGATCATGAGATGCAAGTTTTCGGTCTAGTCATAACAGGATTAAGTTCGAGGCTCGGGGTGAGTCTCGGGGTCATTTTGATGATTAGAACATTACCGGGAATTAAAGGGTAATGGGATATGATTTATTGGCATTTGAGAATGTTGAGATTAGCAGGAATTGGAGAGCGTTAATTATAATTAACGGTATAGGTTGGAAATGACGAATTTACCCTTGGGAGTGCTTAGAAGCTTTTAAATTGGCCTACGGGCATTATGGTCTTTTGACCTTAAGGATTTATATCAGTTTTTGGGGTTTAGAAAGCTGTGGAAACAGAACCAAAACAGAGCGTTACGGTGGATTCAAAATCGTCCGTATGGTCCGTTGAACATGGCGTTCAAAATCGTCCGTATGGTTCGAACGTGAGCTGTTCATTTTGAGAGCCATCTTGAGGAGTTGAGCTAGGAGATTAAAGGTGGGAGTTAGGGAACTTGTTTCAGACTTTAAAGGGGATTCAAAATCGTGTTTGAGGTAAGTTCCAGTTATGAATTTAATGGTGTGCTCTGTTTTTGAGCTTTAGTTTTCAGCTTGTGAATTTCTTGTAGAAAGCTTGGATTAATGGAAGTTTGGGTGATGTTTTCTTTGGGTTTTAATGAGGGAGAGTGGTGGAGGATGTTTGGTGGTTTAAATGAGTGTTTGGAAGAGGTTTTGAGTTGATTTGAAGGGCTGGTTTGAGAGGAAAAACGCAGGGGAGTTTGCTGGTGCGTTGCTGGTTTTTGGGCTTGTAATAACCCGGAATATATATTTTTTTTTTCTTTCTTCTCTGATTTGATTTAAGAGTATGAATAATAATTAAAATAATATTTGGTGAATATTATTTTAATTAAAGAAATGTGAGTTGATCGCTTTAGACCATAGTGTGGGGACTTATATGTGAAATAAATCTAAGATGGACATCTTGTTCAAAGAGTTTAAGTATATGATTTTATGTGTTTGGAATCCACGTAAAATCTTAGAATTATTTTAGACTATGATTTTGTGAATTATTCACCAAGAGCCTACGAATAATTCAAGAGGAATTTTATGGGATTAAAGTTGTGATTTTATGTTGAAAGGATTCACATAAAATCATAAACATAAATTTAAGCTAAAGTCACATTTTGGTATTTACACTATAGTTTTTATTTAATTATTTTTAGATATAGTTAAATGCATTTTCTGAACAAATGCATAGGTTCGGCTGGTGGGAATTTTTTTTGAATATTCAAGGCAGTTATTAGAGGTTAGAAGGGTGGGAATTAGAATCACTCTTCCTTATCTCTTTCAGCCATTGTCGAACTTGAGAGAAGAAACTGAGAAAGATATAGGAGAAAGAGAACATTGTGTTCTTATAGTGCACGACCATTTCGGGTCCAAGAAGGAGAAGTCAAGGTGAGTTTTTCTTTGGTTTTTCTTTGGGTTACAGGCTTTAGACACATCCTTAGAGCCTCTGTTTTGATTGTAGAAGAAAGCAAGAGGAAGAAGGGAGTGTTATTGGGAGTCCGGTGCAAGCATAGTCAGAAGAAAAACGTAAGTCCGAACATACTTTTGCGTTGATTTTTCTCTTAGATTCTGAGTACCAAATTCATGTCAAATGGTTTTGTTGTGTTCATAGTGTTGTGTACTAAGTCGTGGAAAAGAAATAACACACCAAGAACCGGCCACAGTAAGAGATATATATTCATAGATTTCCTTCGTAGTTTTACGTTTCCGATTTTTCATTTTTGTCTCTTAAGATGGCTATGAATTTGTGGGGCATTTTATATGGATTTAATCTGTGTTTTGGGGACTAGAAACCGTCATTAAGGGGTTAGAAATGGTTTAATATGATAAGGCTTGAAGTTTGTGATGTTTTGGTGATGGGTGATGAATGGTAGATGCGGACATGGAAGTTGGCTCCATGGTTGACGTGGAAGAAGAGTTAAGCTCGGTCGTGGTGATTGGTTGGTTGTGGTGGCCGAGAAGATGGTTGTGGTGGTGTAAAGGAGAAGCCATGATTGCCTTGTTGTTGAACCATGGGGTCGGGCAAGGCGTGAGAGAGAGAGGCTAAAGGTGTGTGTGAAGATGGTGACCATTGGTGGTCACGTGTGCATGTAGTAGTGTGCATGTGCTCAACTGGTTACAAATGGTTACAGATTTGTAACCAAATGGGACAAAATGTGGTATTTGGTCCCAAAACTTTAGAAAGTTCCTGCAAGACTTGGGATTAGGTACTTTAAGACCACAAATCTGATTATTGAGAATTAAGGATAAAAATTCTCTAGTTAATTGTCCAAGTATAATAATTTACAAGCTAGGCTCGGGAATTATTATGGAAGCTTCAAGAGGAAAAATTCTAGATTCTGGAATTAGTTTCAAAGTTTAGATTTGATGACTTAGAACCTACAAAATATTTTCAAGGAGTTGGAAAATATTTTAGGAAGTACAATATTACCAATTTTAAGTCTCAAGATCAAGAAGTAGGCTCGGGGCTCGTATTTTGGACTCGGGCATCGGAAAGTGGAATTTTAAGAAGTAATTGGAGTTTTGAGTTGAAATTTCGGACATGATCTATGATAAAATTATTATTGGAAATAATAATTTTTTTCTAAGTTGAGTTTAGGATATTGAGAGGGGTATTATGGTCATTTTACCCCAAGGGCTCGGGTTTGAGCCAGGGTCGGGAATTTTAGTTTTTGATTTTATATTCCCTTATTTATATTTAAAATCTTAGTAAAGCATAAACTAAGACATATTGTCCCAATATGATTATAGGGTCTAAACGCGGTCGGAAATACTCACAAAGACATAATTCACGAAAGCTAAGGACAAGAGGTAAGGAAGTATACACCAAGAGTAACTTAGCTTGTTGTGATTCTAGTGAATTGTTTGCATGTTTGTAGATTGCTGGTTAAATTCTAGATGCTATATATGTGTGTGATTATATGGCTGGATGCACATGATAGTACCCATCTATCGGGTTTGAATGTGCTTAGTGCAGTAAAGTTATCATGAATGTATGTGCAATGTTTATGACTGTCAAGGGAAACCTTGTGAGGGTGGATCCCATGCAGCCGTGTAGTGGGGTTCGCCATCCAGTCCGTAAAGTCATCGAGTTTTAGCGGAGATTACCCTTTTGGCACGGGATGTGAGTATTCTCTGGGCCGCGGAGGCCACCCGGGGATCATGACCCCACAGATAACTCGATGGCTCAGTACAAGGCCTTGTGAGGGCGGATTCCCCATGCAGCCGTACAGTGGGGTTATCCACCAAGTCAGTAGAGTCATCGTGTTTTAGCAGAGTGTACCCCTTTGGTACGGGAGGTGAGGTTGCTCTGGGCCGTGGAGGCCACACTGGGATTAAAACCCCACAGATAACACGTTGGCTCAGTTATATGTTTTCAGTATGTTACGCAACACTTTGACTTATGTGAATATGCTAGACGTGTTGCTCAGTTTGCGGTTTCTAGATATGAATTTCTGTTATGCAAAGTTTGTTTTGGATAGTAGAGTCATAAGTTGTAGCTAGCTTCCTTACTGAGCTTTATAGCTCATCAGTTACTCTGTGTGTGTAGGTAAGGGCAAAGCTTAAGGAGCAGTGCAATGAGCTGGAGGGGATTCTGTCTGAAGTATGCATACTGTGAAACAACCGACCTGCAGGGTTGTCAGGGTTCTCTTAAGTTTTCTGCTAAGTCTAGTAACAGTTTTATCAATTTCATGTTTACTAGTTCAACTTAAAGAAGGCCCTATGGACACAGACTATTTATTAAGTTACGTTTAAACTACATTCTGTTTTTTAAAACTATGGATCCCATCCAAATACTATTTTATTTCAAAGTACTCCAATGTAAAATTTTCTAAAGTTTACTCTAAAGTTTATTTAGTTTTTAACGTCCGATTTTTACCAAAGTTGACCGCAAGGGTCCAGTTGACCCCGGATAGTCATAGTCGTGTTCGGTGGGTCTAGTTAAGAAAAGTCGGGTCGTTACAGGGCTGATCAGGGTAATGTGTCGTGGCCTGGCTATGGCGTGCCGCGGCCTAAGTGTGTTTCTGAGGAAATTATGCCTCTGTCAGGGGGATGAGCCACGGCATGGCTATGGTGAGCCGCGACCCATCAAGGCAGATTTTCCCAAAATGGGGTTTTTGACTTAGGGATGCTTGCCAAAGGCCTCGGGGTTGATCCTAGTACCCGGTTAAGTGGGGATTGGTGTCCCGGAGGCTAGATATTGGTTTGAGGACCTATGTTGGTCATTTTTATTAATGGTATCCTATATGTTTGGTTATGACTAGGTGACTGCTAAAGGACTAAAAGCTGATCGTTCTCAAAGGTCGTTTCTTTTATTAATTCTCGCTCGAACCCAAGGTAAGAAAACTGCACCCCATATGTGACATGCGTGGCTATGATTGATGCATGTTGGATGTTTAAATGTAAACATTGATAGCATAATGAATGCTTGGCAATCTTGCCCATTTGCATATGATTATTACTGAGGCATGCTGGTTGATTAAGTGTGATGCATGTGATGCACGAGAAACATGTGGTTAGGGCATGCCATGAATGATGAATATGAGATTGGTCAGAGCTTGAGTCTCTGCGTTTGTGCATGATTATAATTATGCTAGCAACTGTTTAGTAAGCATGTTGAATGCCCTGTTCTTGGATAATTGGCATATGATACACATTGATAACATTGCTTACTTGTTCATGGTACTGACTAATTAGTCAGATTTGGCAAAGGTGCTGGTATGAACTGTGAAGCTGTGACTCACTAGTCAGGTTCGGCAGTGGTACTGGGCACTGGTCACACAGGGCTGACTCACTAGTCAAAATTGGCAAAGGTGTTAGTATCAACTGTGAAGCTGTGACTCACTAGTCAGGTTCGGCAGTGGTACTGGGCACTGGTCACATTGTGCTAACTCACTAGTCATGCCAACCCTAGTGTGTAGTGCAAGCTATGTCGATTGGACCTAATCGACCCTCTGCATTGAATGACTCAAAGAGCATTAATGCAGGACCGACCTTAAGTTCGATGAATATAAACAAGCATTTATCTAGCCAAGGGCTAGCCATGTAGAGCCATTGCGGGAAATGGGCACTGGGCCCCTAGTGACTTGGTTGTCAGTCACTTAGTATGGTTTACTAGAACCTCAAGTGATATTCACTCGTCTGATCAGGGCTATGAGCTTTGTATGATCATTTTGATCATCATATGCATGGCTTGGGCACTGAGGCCCCTAGTGACTTGCTTGTTGGTCACTCAGCATGGTTTATCGGAACCTCCAGTGTTACAACACTCATCTGATTAGGATTGACTTGATAGTCCTCCAATCAGAAGGCCAGGATTTCTTATCCTGGATACCCCAGCATCTGTTTGAATTCATTTGCATGCTGAAAAGAGCTATGAATGCTAGGCATGCCAGATATGATTTGGTATCATGATATGACTGTTTATGAGCATATGAGTTTTCTTGCTGGGCTTCGGCTCATGGGTGCTTTGTGGTGCAGGTAAAGGAAAAAGGAAGTTGAACCATCCTTGAGTTGGAGAGCTTAGGTGATGACGTGTACATATGCAGCTGCTCGACCAATACTTGGGCGAGGTTTGAAAGTGGAACTAGGGCTGAACCCTGTTTTGCTGCTTAGAATGGCCTGTTGTAAACACTTTCTTGTAATAGACTCTGAAAATTATATTTTTGGGATCCCAATGTATACATTAAACGTTCTAGTGAAACGTTATATCTTAACCAAAGTTTTTAACCCCTAAACTGCTAATCATGCTTAGTTACACGTTTATGGCCAAACGACTCGATTAGCGAGTTTAGCACTGTTTGCAATGTGCACTGTAGCGATCCCTGGAGTTGGGGCGTTACAGTTTTAATGGTCCAAAGTCTTAGAATTAGTTGGGTCATTATAGTTGGTATCAGAGAAACGGTTCATTCGCATGAAGTTCTCCTTGATACACACGCTCAAGCTCCGAATCTAACTGCCAAGTAAGTGTTTAAGTTATAGTTATTATGTTTATATGTATAGCTAACGATTTTAGCCTTTAAGTTTTCAGTTAAGAATGAACAAAGCATTAACTTATGAGGATATCCGAGCCATTAAGGCCTTAAAAAGGATTAGAGAACCAAGAAACACTGTAGGAGAACTAGAAAGAATCACTCGAAGACTACTTTTATTCCACAGGGAGATAGGTCACCTCCAAGAAACTAAGCAGATTATGATGAGATCAACGGAGCAATACATTTTAGTAATTAGACTTTTTAAAGACTATCCAACTGTGATTGCAACCTTAGAAGATATCTGGGAGACGATAGATGATGAAGATGAGTTACCGGTAGCTATGAGATATTATTTTCTCATACTTAGGTTTACCTCTAAAATAGAATTCCAATTTACCAATAAGCAAAAACATAGAATTTTTACTAATCTTCCTCGAGGGCATTTTGAGGCTCAAGATAATGATGACTATGAAGAAATAGACAATGACATGTTAGATGAAGGATCGGATGTAGAAGATCCCGATTTCTAGAATAGATTAGGTTTTATTTATTTTATTTATTATTTGTTTTCTTTTATGATTGTACATAGCGAAAAACTTTTTCCAAATAAATATCAATGTAATTTTGATGACATGTATGAGTTTGATTTTTCTTTTGCAATCATAATAAATAATAAATTTAATGATTAATGACTAATGACTAAGTTCGGTGAGGGTGGATACAAATCAATGAACCAGGTTCTCGATATTGAGAGTTAGGGGGCCATAGTAGTGGGAACGATTTTACTGATCCCAACCCTCCCTCAATATGGTTAACTTTGGAACAATGATGAGTTTCGAGCATGAGAATTTAGTCATATAGGATGATTAAAACAGACTTAGAAAATAATAAAGATGACTTATTTTTCTAAGTATAGAAACCCACTCTAATAATAAAGAAGGTTTATATAACTTTCATAAGAAATCATAATTTATAAGTCCAAGTTATGTTTGTTTAGAATAAGTTTTTGCCTTAGAGCCTATTAGGGTAAAGTTCTAACATGTTTTTCTCAACTGTTAGAACTCTGCTGAAGATGTCGCTCCGAAGGTTTGCTCGCACCAATGCTAATGTCTCCAACGCTGCTCATGAGAGCAATGAAGTCCCTCCGGTTCGTAGAAGGGAAGTGCGTTCTACTGCCAACCGAAATGCGCCGCCGCCGCCGGTTGACAACTCTGCAGAAATCGTCAGACTATGACAGCAAGTTGAGGAGTTATTGCAGCAACAACGACAACAGACTCAGCCTTCGTCTCTGCCACAGCCTCAGCAAATGGCTTAAGCACCCCATCAAGTTGGTCCATATGGGGGATGGCCAATGGCGAACTACGCGTCGTACCCTACTAAGCACATGGAGCCAGTTTATGAGCAGTTTTGTAAGCAACATGCTCTGAACTTTGAAGGGACAATAGACCCCTTCGAGGCGGAAGAATGGCTCAGAAATGTGGAGCCAATCCTAACGCACATGAATCTCGGCAATGCGGACCGCATATCCTGCATTTCGTCTTTGCTTAAGAAAGATGCTAGAATATGGTGGGACTTAGTTCAGTAGACTCACAATGTCACCACCATGACTTGGACCAGATTTGTGGAGCTGTTCCACAAAAAGTACTATAATTCAGCAGTCATCACTTCAAGAGTAGAGGAGTTCTCTGGGCTGAAACAAGGGAGTTTATCAGTAGCAAAATATGCTCGGCAGTTCAACCGATTAGCCAAGTTTGCACCGGAGATGGTTCCAACAGACTTTCTGAGGGTGACTAAGTTCGTTAGAGGACTTCGACCGAAGATTGAGCTAGGGGTTAAGCTAGAAAATCCGGGAAAGACTACCTGTGTCGATGTTCTAGAAACGACAATAGAAGTAGAAAGGCTTCATGCTAATGTTAGTAAAGAAGAGGCCAGTAAGCCTGAGCCTAAACAATCAAGTCAACCTCAGAATGGTCGGAACAACAACCACAACAACAACAATTAGTCCAGCAACAACAATGGTCAGAAAAGAAAGTATCCTGACAACAAGCAGTCCGACCATGATAAAATGGCACAAACGAATAATGGAGGTAATAGGTCGGGTTATGTAGAATACCCGCAATGTGCTAAATGCTAGAAGAAACATCTTGGTGAATGTTGGGCAAACACCAAGGGATGCTACAACTATGGTCAGGAAGGACACCGGAAGAGAGACTATCCCCAGCTCAAGCCAGAGGGGAAAAAGGATGACAAGATGGTTCCTGCCAGGGTATTTGCCTTAACCCAAGGAGAAGTTGATGCTAGCAATAAAGGGTTACAGGTCAGGTTTCTATCCTCAATAATATATGTTCTGTATTATTTGATTCGGGAGCCACTCACTCGTATATCTTGTTAGGAATGATAGAAAAACTAGACAAATCTTGTGAAAGATTTAGAACTAGGTTTGTAACAGAGTTACCTTCGGGCAAAGTAGTTTTATCATCACGAATAGTACGAGGCGTGCCAATCAAGATTGAGGACATAGAACTAGAAGGAGACCTGATAGAACTAGAGATCAAAGACTTTGACGTGATACTAGGAATGGACTGGCTAGCAAGGCATGGCGCAACCATCGACTACAAATGCAAGAAAGTGACGTTCGAGACTCCTGATAGCCAGAGACTGTGCTTCATGGAACAAGTTTCAGGACTACGCACACTGCTAATATCATCTCTCAAAGCTCAAAGGATGATAGAAAAAGGATGTCAAGCATTCTTAGTCAGCATCACAGATGTGGTAAAGGAAACACCACTTAAGGTTGGAGACGTTCACATTGTAAAGGAATTTCTAGAGGTATTTCCTAACGACTTACCAGGGTTGCCGCCGACTCAGGAAATTGACTTCACAATCGAATTAATACCATGCACCGAGCCTATCTCCATGGTACCATACTGAATGGCACCTACAGAACTCAAGGAGTTAAAGACGCAGCTACAAGAACTCCTAGACTTGGGTTTCATAAGACCAAGCCATTCGCCATGGGGAGCACCGGTTCTATTTGTGAAGAAAAAGGACGGAAGCATGCGGATGTGCATAGATTACTGCGAGCTGAATAAGGTAAGGATTAAGAATAAGTACCCGCTACCCTGAATTGACGACTTGTTTGATCAACTCCGAGGTGCGACCGTGTTTTCAAAGATTGATTTACAGTCCGGGTACCATTAGCTCAAGGTGCGGGGAGAGGATATTCCTAAGACAGCTTTTAGAACTCATTATGGGCATTACGAGTTCTTAGTTATGTCTTTTGGTCTTACCAACGCTCCAGCCGCGTTTATGGATTTAATGAATAGGGTCTTCAAGGACTACTTGGATAAATTCATTGTAGTGTTCATCGACGATATCTTAGTGTAAGGACGCAAACGAGCACGAGGAGCATTTAAGGTTGGTTTTGTTGTTGCTAAAGGAGCATCAACTTTACGCCAAGTTCAAGAAATGCAAATTTTGGCTTACGCAAGTAGCATTTCTCAAGCACATTGTATCCAAGGACGGAGTTGCAGTAGACCAATCTAAGGTAGAGGCTATAAAGGATTGGCCAAGACCAAAGAATGCATCAGAAGTAAGGAGCTTTCTGGGATTAGCAGGTTATTATCGGAGGTTTGTAGAGGCTTTTCTAAGGCAGGCACTCCGCTCACCAACCTGACCTAGAAGCAGCAAAGGTTCAACTGGACTGATAAGTGTGAAGAGAGCTTTTAGTTGCTTAAAGATAAGTTGTGCTCAACACCAGTACTCTGTGTACCAGCACCCAATGACAAGTTTATAGTCTACTGTGATGCGTCAAAGCAAGGGTTGGGTTGCGTGCTAATGCAGAATGACAAGGTGATAGCCTACGCCTCAAGGCAGCTGAAGGAGTACGAGCAACGCAATCCAACACACAATATGGAGTTGGGAGCAGTGGTCTTTGCATTGAAAATCTAGCGCCATTATCTTTATGGAGAATGGTGTGAGATTTATACGGACCACAAAAGTTTAAAGTACTTCTTCACTCAGAAGGAGCTCAACATGAGGCAGCGTAGGTGGTTAGAGCTAGTGAAGGATTACGGCTGCGAAATCCTATAACACCTAGGAAAGGCAAACGTAGTTGCTGATGCGCTAAGTAGGAATAGTTATGGAAATATAGCAGCACTAGCTGGAATAGAAAAGCCGCTACAGCAGGAGCTGATCAGTACCGGAATAGAATTAGTCATCCATAAGCTGGCTAACTTGTCAATCCAGTCAAGTCTGTTAGAAGATATACGGATTGGGCAAGGGCATGATGACACATTAGTAGCACATATGAATGCAGTTAGAGAAGGACAACCGCAGATTTCTCAATATCAGGTCAAGGGTTATTAAGATATAAGGATCGGGTATGCGTGCCAAATGATCAAAGGATTAAGATGACAATTTTAGAAGAAGCGCACAGTACCCCATACTCAGTTCACCCAAGGTCAACCAAGATGACTCACGACATCAAGGCAATATATTGGTGGCCGGGAATGAAGAAGGATATAGCAAAATTTGTGTCTAAGTGTTTAATATGCAAGCAAGTGAAAGCAGAACATCAGCGGCCTGCAGGCTTATTGCAACCACTTAGCATACCAGAATGGAAATGGGATGATATAGCCATGGATTTTGTGATGGGTTTGCCATGACTAAGTAAGCAGCATGATTCGGCTTGAGTAGTAATAGATAGACTAACCAAGTCAGCTCACTTCCTGCCAGTTAAGAATTCATACACAGCGAATCAATACGCAGACATCTATGTCCAAGAGATAGTACGGTTGCATGGAATCCCTAAGACAATAGTATCCGATAGAGGATCAGTGTTTACATCGAGATTTTGGGGAAGCTTACAGCAAGCCATGGTAACTAAGTTAAGTCTTAGTATAGCTTTTCATCCTCAGATAGACGGTCAGTCCGAGCGTACCATACAAATTTTAGAAGATATGTTGCGCGCTTGTGTACTTGATTTCGGAGGATCATGGAATAAGTACTTACCGCTGATAGAATTCTCCTACAACAATAGCTACCAGTCAACGATCATGATGGCGCCTTATGAGTTACTTTATGGAAGAAGGTGCCGATCACCGCTACATTGGGACGAGGTAGGAGAAAGGCAGCTTCTTGGTCTCGAAGCTGTTAGAAAAGCTCAGAAAGTAGTAGCACTAATTAGAGAGTGTATGCTCACTGCTCAAAGCCGTCAAAAAATCTATGCGAATGCCAAGCGGCAGGATGTGGAATTCAAAGTCGGAGATCAAGTCTTCCTAAAGATATCTCCTATGAAAGGTGTGATGTGGTTTGGAAAGAAAGGAAAGCTTAGTCCCCATTTTATAGGTCCTTTTGAGATATTAGACAAAGTGGGAGCAGTTGCATATTGATTAGCCCTATCGACAACTCTAGCAGATAGCCACAATGTGTTCCACATCTCGATGCTGCATAGATATGTGTAAGACCCATCTCACGTCCTCAAGTATGATACAATAGCACTCTAGAAAGACTTGAGTTATGAGGAACGACCAGTTAGCATCCTAGATAGAGGGATGAAGTAGTTACGGTCCAAAAGTATTCCGATAGTCAAAGTCTTATGGAGCATTAGTTCTGAACGAGAGGCGACATGGGAGTTGGAAGAGGACATGCAAGATCGGTATCCGGATTTGTTTGGTAAGTAAATATCGGGGAAGAAATTCTTTTTAGTAGGGGAGAATTATAGAGTCCAAGAACTTTACTTAGCTAGTTAGATATAGTAATAGCTAGTAGTAGTTATAGTATGTTTATTACTATGGATTTTGGTTCAAGCCGGGACTTAGTTGAACACTCGTAGCAACACTTATAGATTTTATAAGTTTAACCTATAGTTTAAGAATATTAATTATAACATAAGGTTTGATTAATATAGTTGATTATAAAGATGTTATTTATTATACTATAAGATTTAGATAGAACCAATAAGATCATGACACTTGTCGGGTGCATGTTTATTGAGAAATTAAGCATTTTTTATGAATAGTTTTATAAGAGAAATATTTGAAAACCCCAGAACCTGCTAGTAGCTTTGAAATTGTTATATGACTCTGTCAAAGATGTTCACCCAATTCAAATTAAGCTGAAAATGTGCAATTATGTGTATAATATTTCAGCCTATGCCGATATATCGCAACTATAGGGGTGATATATCGCCACATGGGGAATACGAAAAACACGTAACTTCGCACAAACGAATCGACGAGCCTCGAGATATAAGCCCAGGCGATATATCGCCTACTATGGGCAATATATTTTCTCTAGGGAAAATATTTTAAATATTTTTTAAACCGAGCTCAATTCAACACTCAACCTCTTAGCAAGCCTCTGAACCTTTTGACCGAGTCTTAAGCCTTTGCTGAACGAATATTCAAATGTTTTTCAAGTAATATTCATTATTTTTTTTATTCAAGTTAAAAGAAGATCTTTACACTCCTTGAACAATAGGAGCTAGTACCCAGCCATTTCTCTCATTCTTCAAGCTGTGTTCAAAGCCTTCAAGTTGCTAGGTTTACTTTAGAGTGATAAACACTTGGGTTGGGTTATAAGCTTTATCATTTTAAGCTTTAAAAACACTTGGTAAGTAAGGTTAACAGTGTGTTTTTCAATATCAAGGTGTAGTTCGGTTCTAGTGCATTCAAAGGTATTCCTATTCCTACTTCATTTATGTATGTTTCATTAGTTTCCTATACTTTTCTTTAATCAAATCCTGACTCATTATTTTTCATTATCTTGGTTAGGTATTTAAGTTCTTTTAACTTACGGTTTCCTTCCAGTAAGCTCTTCTTCTCGGTGGTTTAGTTCATTTCTTTTTCATCTCCTTCTTTTAGAAATAATCACCTTCTCATTGTTGGTTTTTAGGAGTGTTCCTAATCCCGTCCTTGATCTCATATCCCGGTATTGGTAAGGAAAATAGGATAGATCTTATATGTTTGTATGATATGTTATGATTATGTTATGTTATCTTATGTTGTGATAACATTATGTATAGTATGTTTATAGACCTTGGGCATATGACTTGTATAGCTAACAAGCCCCAATAAATTATGGACATATGACTTGCTTAGCTAGCAAGCCCCACCAATCTATTGGGCATATGACTTGTTTAGTTTACAAGCCCCAAGTAGTATAATGGCCATTGTAGTAGTATATGACGTATGTTTATAGTACGTGTTTATGATATAGCTTATGTGTATGTTTTATGTTTATAGTAGATTTTCCTTGCTGGGCATTAGGCTCATTCCTTTATTTTTTTATGTATGCAGGAAAATAGTTATGGCGGCGGAAGGATTCGTGGCAGCTTAGGGTTGTGTATTGAGGAAGAATGGATTCGGTGGACTACGTGAATGATTCGAGGACGACGTTGTTTTCAGTCTTTTTATTATGTTTCTATGTATTTTTCGCACTTAGTTTTGTAACAAATTTATTTAACTTTAAAGTTATGTTTTATTTTCAAACAATGGGATCTCATACCCCGATTTGTTTCAACATTTACCTTAGAGTTTTTAATAAAGTTATGAATGTTTATGTTTCTTACGTATGTTTTCTTGAGAATAGTGTCTATGTATATTAGTTTTAATGGTCCAAAGTCTTAGAATTAGTTGGGTCATTACAACTTATTTTTTTGTTAGTGATGTTTAGTGTGATATGTTTATGTTAGTGTCTAAAGTTTTGTTTTAGTGTGTTTAGTTTGGTACCAACATGAATGAAAATTGACAACAATTGCCGATTAGAATAAAATGAATGTTATGAGTATAATTCAATGAAAATGAAATCTGAAACAAAATCCGTGTGCTTGATTAAACACTTTGTTAGTTCATTTTAGTTTAGATAACATTTGTTGAATATTTTGTCATGATGTTAAATTTATGTTTTTGATATTGATTATGCTCGCTAAAATTGGTTAGTGGAAAGTGAAAAATATTTTCAACAATTCTAGAACTTGCTTACTTGTTATGTGAGGCGAAATCATATATTATGTATGCTTAGGAATATGATTTAGGCTATCATTTGGATCGTTTGAGCTTTTCTTGCCAACCTTAAATTACTTAATCATCTGGTTACCCTTTTTGAGCCTAATTTTGTTTCCTTTTTGTTCTAAAACCATCATTTAATCCTAATACTTGGCCAATGGTTATATCCATCCCTAATATATTATGAGCGTATGATTGAGAAATGATTATGGGGATTGATGTGTAATGGGGTATAATTGTGATTTGAATGGGTTTAGAAAGTGAAAGTGAAAAATCTAGAGAGAATATATATTGAAAAAAAATGATGAAAGATATTTCAATACACTCCCAATATGAGTGCATAAGAAGAATCAAGTTTTGGGAAGTGTAGTTATTCTTGAAGAAGAAAAACACAAAATATATATATATATATATATATCTTTCTAAATAAAAAAAATAAGTAAGAGAGGGGATTATGGGATTGTATTCTTATGGAAATAAAGTTGGTGAGTCTTGGTCATGTGCTTATAGTAAAGTGAGCTTAAAAATTCATCTTTCATCTACCTTTACCTAAGCTATCGTTACAAGCCTATAAAAGTCCTATTGATTCTTATGCATATCATGATTTATATTAGTGGCGAATAGCAAGTAAGTGAGCTTATGGAATTATTTGGTTTGAATGGATCGATTGGAAAGAAATTTGATGAGCATAATTGATTTCAAATTCATTTATTTAATGATCATGAGTTGATAATCCAAAGTGTTAGTAGACTAAGGGTGTTGATGAAGTGTTTTGATCAAAATTCTAGATTGAACAAACGGTTGAGTAGTTTTATGGGAATTATATGATTAACATTCATGATTTTGAGGCATAATTGTTGTTGTTGGTATAGTTCACGTTGTTAGAATTTAGGATTGTTTTGAGTTCTTTGTTCGAGGGCGAACAAAGAGTAAGTTTGGGGGAGTTTGATAACTTCATTTTAGGGTCATTTTAGAAGGTGTTTTTGTGGTGATCTTGAGTTTCTTTTATGTGTATTTTGTGCAGGATTACGCTTTTGTTTGTCTTTGTTGTAGGTTGGTGTGATGAATCACGAGAAAAATGAAAAAAGAAACTAAAATGGTGGGAAAACGAGGCTTTTGTCGGTTATTGGACTAAAAATGATACCAAGGATGCTTAAATGATGGGTTTTGATGAAGAGATGAGCTGAACGATCAAATCTGAGAAAAAATTTAATTAAAGTCGGGAGTTGGACTTATGAGTCGCGACTCAAGGTGAAGTCAGAGGCGCATATGCTTGCTGGAAAGAATTAATGTCGCGACTTGGGCTTACAAGTCGCAACTCAAGAGGGAAACAGAGGCTTTGCTAAGGGAAAAGTCAGACATGGGCTGCGACTTGAGAATCTTGAGCCGCGACACCTGAAGCCATTAAACGAGAAGAAAAAGAGCCAAAACAGACACGGGCCGAGACCTAGAAAAGGCCAAGTCACGACTCGCACAAGGAAAAACTCAGCTTCTTTTAATTTTTTTACTATAAATTCGTGTTTAGGGTTTAATTAAGTCATTAAGTTAGTTTTTAATTACGTTTTTAGAGACTAATTGTGGTTCTTAGGCTAAAAATTCTGCAGTTTCATATTTTTATTTCTTCTTTAAGTTTATGAATCTTATGTTTTTGAATAATTATTTTGTTGATTTATTCATGTCTGATATGAACTAAAAAAAATTTCTCTAGGGTTTAATGTAGTAACTTGGATTTCTATCTAATTGAATTATGATGTTCTTTTGATTTTTCTTCTTTATTCTAATCTATATAGTGTGTGTTTAATGCTAGTAAATACTTGATCACTATTTGCTTGATTTAATGACTTTGATTCAAAATTCGAAAGATGAGAATTGAATATGCTATCATTATATATACATAGGTTGAATATTGGACGAAAGTACCTGTATGACTTGTGTAGTAATTAGGTTTCCATGCTTAATGCCTTCGATGCGTTTAAGTTTATCACAGAGATGTAGAAAACATGCATATAGGTTGAGATATTATATCTTGAAAAAGAATAGGAATCGATTTATGTTAACCTGCTATTAGAATAGAAAGAAAGAAATCTAGAATTGATTAATACAATTAGTATAATGAAAAGTTGATGAAATTAACACCCTAGGTCTTTTTCATAGTGATTTAAATATTTTATTTAGTTGTTTTTGTTTAAAGTATTTTCAAATTTAAAATTAAATTAAAAAATCAAATTCTTAGTTGCCAAATAGAAATTTAAAGAACAATTAGTGGTACTTAGAATATAGTCTTCGAGGGAACGATACTTTACTTATCATATATTACTTGAATCGGTTGCATGCACTTGCGTATATACATATTTTCACGATCAGTGGGGGCCATTAATCAATGGGAAGCTGCCAGGGAAGCCCTTGCCAAGGAGGTTGTTTGGATTGAGGCTGAGCGTGAGGAGGTTCCTCGGGTTCGGGCTCAGCACGAGGAAGCTTTGTCCAGGAAGGACGCCGAACACAAGAAGTCTGTGGACAACCTGTAGGCGGAGCTACATCATGTTTGTGGCTTGGAGGCTTCGATCAAAGCCCTTATGGAGGCAGCTGAGGCCCAACTTCGCTAGGAGTGGGAGAAGGTGGCAAACCTTGAGTCCTGAAACCAAGCTTTGGAGGGCATGGTTCAGCTAGAGATGAAGCAGAGCGAGGAGGCTTGCCAGGAGAAGGAGCAGGCTGATGAGATATTGGCAGTCACTTTTAACGAGGCAATTTAGATGGCCTGGCTCCAAGACAAGAACATGAATATCCTCCTCTATCCAGATATGGCTGCAAAGAGGGATGAATTCGAAGCCAAAGAGAAAGCTGATGCAGCGCTCCTAGCTAAGGACAAACCTTGGCTTGGGCCTTTGTATTTTAGTCAAAGCTTCCTTTCTGATTTCGTAGTTGTATTACTTTTATGGACGCGGATGTGTCCAAGACAATTTTTATTATCTGTATTGTTATATATTGATTTTTCTCTACATTATGGTTTTCACTTTATATTCGTTTATTTTTTCTTCTAAATTCACTAAGTGTTTTATCACTCTGCATGAATCCAAGTTCAATATTGGGTCCTGGCTCCAAAGGCCTGGTCCACTAGGGGAATATTGTAGAAAGGTATTTAACTTGTCCTGAGACCCACGTTCGGGTCTTGATGGCCTGGATCATTTTGGACTTAGCCAATATAACTTAATTGATTTATCCCGACTTTATGGTTCGTGTTCTAACAACCTGGACCATTAGAGATTTTATTTTTAGATATGACTTAATTAATTAACTCGTTCTGAACCTGAGGTTCAGGTTTAAATGGCCTGGATCATTAAGGAGTTAATAAATGTCATCCAATTTATTTGTCTTGACTCTGGTGTTCAGGTTTCAATGGTCTGGACCATCAGAGATTAGTTGATTAGCTTATTTCGAACCGGAGGTTTAGGTTCCAACGGCTTGGGCTGTTTATAAGATTAACTTTAACCAATTTAAACATGAGATTCATGTTTCAATGGTTCTGGGCCATTGTAAGGAAGACATGAATATGGATTTGGTTATCTAGGACCACGTTAGGTTTGGACAAATTTTTAGGGGTTAGGTTTTTAACCCTCGGAACATATAGGTCTGGGTTAGGATTGGGCTTGGAGCCTTGCACCCTGTTTTGGTTGAACCCCTCGGATCACACAGATGCGGGTTAGGATTGGTCTTTGACCCTTGCATCCTATTTTGGTTGATCCCCTCGGATCACATAGATCTGGGTTAGGACTGGCTTTGACCCTTGCATCCTATTTTGTTGGAAGTTGAGTTTTTCACCCAAGTCTATACGAGTTCGGATCAGGACTAAGCTCTGAGCTTTTCATCCTTTTTTTTTGTCTTTATTCCTGGACTTGTATAGATGGTCTTACCCCCCCCCCCCCCAAGTGATCGAAGAGTGTAGTCTTAGGTCACTTGTTTGTGTAAAAATTGAAGACGGATGCAAACTTTTTCTTTCTTTACAACATTTCTTATGGTATTTTGTATACACCATTTCCATTAACAAAGAAATAGCCCTGGGGCATACATAAATTTTTTTAGAAAAGAACATAATTAGATCCTCCTAACTACGGATAGTATCGGCAGAGGTGTCTGCGTTCCCGACCCTTGGGATCTCTATTTCGTCTACTCACCTTAAGCGATAAGTTCCCAGACATATTTCATTTTGGATTTCATAGGGTCCTTCCCAATTTGGTCCCAGAACCCCCACTCCTGAATCTTGAGTTGCAAGGAAGACTCTTCTAAGGACTAGATCGCCAGTTTCGAACCTCTGGCTCTTAACTTTAGAGTTAAAGTGCCTAGCGATTTTTCCCTGATACATCTTCAGTTGCACTTGTGATTCCTCCTACATCTCTTCAATGAGGTCTAGGGATTATTGGAGTAAGGCATGGTTCCAGACGCTATCGTATGTGTCTCATCTATGAGACGGGAACGCCATTTCTGTGGGGATGGCCACTTCGCATCCGTACACCATTGAATAGGGAGTATGTTTAGTTGACGCTCTTTCTGTGGTCCGGTAGGCCCATAGGATGCAGAGCAACTCTTTCGACCACTTGCTCTTGCAGGCTTGTAGCTTTTTCTTTAGTGTCCCCTTCAAAATCTTATTCATGGCCTCTGTTTTCCCATTTTCTTAAGGCCTTGTGACTGTGGAGAAGCTTTTGATGATGTCATGTATTTCACAGAAGTCGGTGAAGTAGACGCTATCAAATTGCTTCCCATTGTCAGACACGATTTTGTGAGGGGGGCCATATCAGCACACAATGTTGTTGATGACGAAGTCCAGGGCCTTTTTGGAGGTGATGGTGCTCATTGGTTCTGCTTCGACCCACTTGGTATAATAGTCGACAACTACAATGACATATTTCACTTCACCCTTCCTGGTCGAGAGCGATCCAACTAAATCGATTCCCCACACTGCAAAAGGCCAGGGACTGTGTAGAGTTCAAGAACTTTACTTAGCTAAGTAGATAGTAGTATAATAGTAATAATAGTATTATCTTTATGACTGTGGATTTTTGGTTCAGACCGAGATTTATTTGGACACTCGTAGTAGTACTTGTAGATTTTCTAAGTTTAACCTATAGTTTAGGAATATTAATTTTAACCTAAGGTTTGATTAATATGACTGATATTGAGGATAATATTTATTATACTATAAGGTTTAGATAAGAACCAATAAGATAATAGCACATGTTATTAATGATTAAGTATTTTGAGGATTAAATTTATTAAGGGTAAAATTTGAATACTCTAAGGTCAGTCAACAGCTTTGAAAACATTAAAGGGCTTAGTCAAGGCTCTTTACTCAATTCAAATTAAGCTAGAAATGTGTAATTTCGTGTTTAAATAATCAGCGTATGCCGATATATCGCAGCTATAGGGGGCGATATATCGCAGCACGAAGATACGAAAAACATGAAACGTTGCACGATTGCCTCGGGCATACTGGCCCAGGCGATATATCACCTACAGGGGGCGATATATCGCCCCTCTCAGCACATTTTGAAAGTTTTCAAAATCGTTTCCCATTCAAACATTCAACCACTTGATAAGTCCAGCACCTTTCTGAACGAGTCTCCAGCCTCTGCTGAATGATAATTCAAATGATTTTCATTTAAAAAGCCATTATTTTTATTCAAGTTAAATTAAGATCTTTTCATTCCTAAACTCTATAAATAGGACCTAGTACCCAGCCATTATTCATCTATTACTCTAAGTTCAGAGGCTGCAAGTTGCTAGGTGAGTGTGAGAGTGTAAACACTTGGGTTGGGAATCATAAGCTTGATCATCATAAGCTTATCAAACACTTGGGATGTAAGGTTTTATAGCATTTTGGTTCAAGGTATAGATTGGTCTTACAAGTCTTCAAGGTATTTCCACACTCTAGTTCATTGGTATTATTTTATTTAAGTTCTCATAGTCTTCTACTCAGCCTTCTAACCTTATTCTTTATTTTGGTTAGGAAATCTAAGAACTTGCACATAAGTTTTTGGTAAGTATATTCTCAATGGTTTAGTCCTTCCATTCGTTTCATCCTTTTTCTTCAATTTACTCACCCTGTTATAAATGGTTTTTAGGAGTGTTCCAAAGTCCCAACTCTGTCCTCATATCCCGGTATTTTGGTAAGGAAAATAGGATAGAATTTATATGTTATATGTTTTTATATGTTATCTTATGATTTTTATGTTATGAAATATGTTATGTTAAGTATGTTTGTAGGCTTGGGCATATGACCTATATGACTAACAAGCCCCAAATAGATTATGGGCATATGACTTGCTTAGCTAGCAAGACCCCACTAATCTAATGGGCATATGACTTGTTTAGTCTATGGGGCCCCAAGTAATAATGGCCATTATAGTATGTATGTGATATAACTGTTATGTTATGTTATTATGTTTTTTTTTATGAAATTTATGTATATGGACTATGTGTTAGATTTTTCCTTGCTGGGCATTAGGCTCACTCCTTTTTGTTTATATGTGCAGGAAAATAGTCTTAGTGGCGGGAAAGGTTCTTGGTAGCTTGGAGAATGTGTATTGAGGCGGAATGGATTCAAGAGCCGAGCGTTTCGATTCAAGGATGTAGTTTTGTTTCTTATGGTTTTTACATGTATTTTTCCGCATTTTATTATGTAAATCTCTTTTTAATTATGTCATGTTTTTACTTTTTAAAACAATGGGATCCCATATCCTTAACTTGAATTTTATGTAAGTTTAACTTTTATTTTTACAAGTTTCTTAATAAAGTTATGGTCTTTTCACTTGTAAAGTTTTATTAAGGATTAGTGTTTATGTATAGTTTTCATTAATGGTCCAAAAGTCTAGAGTAGTTGGGTCATTACAGACTGGTCAACAGGGTTATTTTTGTTGGAGGGCTCGCGAGATCTTCGCATACCTTTGACATTGTTTACATTTGTGGATGTAATTAACACAATCCTTTTTCATCGTTGGCTAGAAATATAGTTGCCTTAGGATTTTCTTGGACAAGCCGAGTCCGGTTGTGTGATCCCCGCAAAAACCTTCGTGCATGATTACACTCATTTTTGTCCCGGATACGCATTGAAGATAGGGCATGGACAACCTTCTATGATAGAGTTTGCCATCCATCATGACGTATCTGGGAGCCTGGTATTGAAGTTTCCTGGCGGCGGCAGCCTTATCTGCGGGCAATTCCCCAGTGGTTAGGTGCTGGATGAGAGGGCCCATACAAGATGTAGAGTAATCGATGGCGTTGATGATTGCATGGGCTTGACTACTAGGCACGGGTAGATGGTAGATTGGAACCACCCTGGAGAGTTCTGCTTCAACATTTGTGGCCAATTTTTCCAATGTGTCTATAAACACATTCTGTTCGTTGGGCATCTGGCAGATGAAGTGTTTCTTGAAAGATTGGAGTAACTCCCGAGTTCATGTCAGGTAGGCAGTCTTCTTCTCCCCCTTCGTTTGGTATTCCCCTGAAATCGTGCTGACCACCAATTAGGAGTCAATGTGGACTTCTATATTTGCTGCTCTTACCTCCCGGGCCAAGTGTAGCCAGCATGGCCTCGTGCTCAACCTTGTTGTTTGATGCTTCGAACTGGAAGTGTAGGGCGCTTTGCAATTGGTGACCTTGGGGGGATATCAAGATGATCCAGACCCCGACCCCATTTTCATTTGAGACTCCATCTATGAATAATTTCCTTGGAGGCACTATGGGGTTGGTGGGTTCTTTATCTTCGGTTATCCCAGTGCATTCTAAGATGAAGTCGACCAGGGCCTGTCCTTTGATAGAAATCCCGGGGACATAAGCTATGTCAAACTGGCTAAGCTCCATGGCCCACTTCAAGAGTCTCCCCAATGATTTGGGTTTCTGTAGTACTTGTCGTATGGGATGGTTCGTCAGTACCTTAATGGCGTGGGCCTGAAAGTAAGGTCTCAGCTTCTTGGAGACGGTCAGTAAGCAAAATGTCAGCTTCTCAATTAATGGGCATTTGGACTCTGCGCCCAGCAACATTTTGCTTACGTAATAGATCGGGAGCTGGACCTTTCCGTCTTCTTGCACTAAAGCGACGATGATTGCATGTTCTGACACTGCCAAATATAGGTACAATGGCTCCCCCTCCGCTGGTTTCGTCAAGATTGGCACCTAGGCCAAATGTTCCTTCAATTTTTTGAAGGCCTCTTCACATTCGGTCGTCCATTCAAACATTTGAATTTTGATAAGTATATTGAATAATGGGATGCACTTGCCCATGGACTTCGAGACGAAGCGGCTCAAAGATGTTATTCTTCCCATCAAGCTTTGAACATCTTCGTGCTTCTGGGGTGATGGCATCTCGACCAGTGCTCTGATCTTGTCCAGATTTGATTCTACTCCTCTCAAACTTACTATGAAGCCCAAAAACTTCCCGAATGCCACGCCAAAAGTGCTTTTTTTGGGGTTCGGCTTCATCCCATACTTTCAGATAATGACAAACGCTTCTGCCAGGTCATCTGTGTGTTCAGCCGAGGTCTTGGACATGACCAACATGTCGTCTATATAGACCTCCATGTTCTTCTTCAGTTGGTTTCAGAACATCCTATTGACCAACCTCTGACAGGTGGCCCCAACATTCTTAAGCCCGAAGGGCATAACGATGTAGCAGTATAGACCCTTGTCCGTCTGGAAGCTGGTGTGTTCCTGGTCTGCTACATGCATTGAGGTTTGGCTGTAGCCGGAGTAGGCATCCATGAAGCTCAAAATCTCATACCCGGATGTAGCATCCACCATCTAGTCAATCTGGGTCAGAGGGAAAAAATCTTACGGGCAAGCCTAGTTAAGATCAGTGAAGTCGATGCAAGTCCTCCATGTCTCGTTTGGCTTTGGTACTAACACCGGATTGACCAGCTAAGCAGGATACAGGGCCTCCCGAATGAAGTTGATCAAGGACAAATTCTCGACTTCTAACTTGAGGGCCTCTGCCCTCTCCGCTTCTGCTAGTTCCCACTCCTCCATTGTCGCATAGAAACTTCATACAGAGATGGTGGATGGAGGAGATGGCGCCAAAATCGACTAAAGCGGGACGACAAAAAATTATGTTGTACGCAGTGGGGTTGTCCACCACTACGAAAGTGCAATATTTGAATGAGCCATGAACCTCATTCCCCAACGTCACAGGTAGTTGAATCTTATCCATTGGGAGCAATGAATCCCCATAAAAGTCGTAGATTTGTGTTGGGCATGAAGCCAGATCTGCCTCTATCAATCCAATTGTTGTGAAGGCTGGCTTGAACAGTACATTGACGCAGCTCCCATCATCCACCAAAACTCGGGATACCCTTTTGTTGGCAATTCGGGCATCAATGACCAAGGGGTCATGATGCGGGAAATGAACGTTCCAGGCATCCTCTTCCGTGAACGTGATGGGTAGGTTCATCAACTTATAGCGTTGGGTCGGAGTTTGGACCATGGCGCATACCTCATGGTCGTGATTGAGTTCACTGAGGTATCTTTTCTTATCATTCTGGGATGGACCTCCCAAATGCGGACCTCCTGATATGGTGGCCACGTTTCCATCTACCCTTGGAGGCACGGTTCTAGGAGGATATGAAATTTCGGGCCCAGGTGCTTGCACCATTGGGGGCCCCTGGGGGGTTGTGCTCCCGAACCTGTAGCGTACCCTCCCTAAGGAGGTCGGTATGATCCAGGTGCACCTGGGGCCATAGGTTGTCCGAGAGCTGCTGCAGTCCTAGAACCACTGTTGGCATCCTAAACCATTGGTGGAGATGCTCTAATATTATCATGTTCTCGATCTCTTCCTTCAGTTGGCGATACTCTTCGGTCGTGTGACCCACGTCCTTGTGGTAAGTGCACCTTTTGTTGGTGTCCCTAAAATTATTTCCCCCTTTAAGCATGGGGGCTGGCTTCCGGTAATGGTCTACATTGCCCGTTGCCAGGTAGATATTTTCCCAGGTGTCCACCAGGTTGGTATATTACATGTATTGGGGCTCGGACCCCTTTTTTCCTTCTTTTATGGCTCGGGTCAATTTTGACTCTTACCCGATCTCTTTCCCTAGGAGGGATTTATGCTTGCCTCAATTCCTCCGGCTTGATTTAATTGGGCACCGCCGGGAGCGGCACTGTACCCGGTGGGTGCCACTCCGTACCCAAAAAATGGGGCTGATGGAGCCGGAGCATACCTCGTTGAAGTGGGCCCATAGACCATGGGGGTCATGAATGGCATCCCAAGGGTCCCAGCGGATCCAGACGGTGCTGGGGGTGCCTAATAGATATTTTTTGGATACTGCACTCCATATTTGGGGAAAGTTTGGGTGGTCGACTGGGTTGCTGGCTGCCACCCAAAGGCTTGGATTCGGGCCTCCTCCCGGTTGATGAAACCTTATGCCCTCCTGATGAATTCTTCAAGAGTGGCCGCCTTGTTGCGCTGCATGTCGTCCCAGAGAGGGGACCCAGCTCTAATCCTAGACTGGAGAGCCACTAGGCACTGTCTGTCGTCCACCTTAGCTTTTGAGGCTTCCTCCGTAAAGCGTTGGATGTAAGCCCTAAGGGTTTCCATGGGATGTTGTTTGACATTAGCCAGCGCACTGACTTGCATGTCCAGTTTTATGGCGCCCACAAACTGTTTACAGATTACTGACTACAATCCGGACCAAGATTAGATTGATCCCAGCTTAAGTCTTTTCCACCACTCTTCCGCAAGTAAACGAGAAAGATAGGCACTTGTCGTTGTCGCAGACATGAGCTACAATCATGGGGCAATTATAGCGGGACAAGTAATCTCTGGGGTCTGTGTTCCCGTATAGGCGGGTAGGTCCGGCATCTTGAACCCCGTTGGTAGAAAAACATCTAGTATGTGCTTGTCACATAGCTCTTTTTCTTATTCTTTGGAATCGGAACCTCCGCCTTCTTGTTTCCAAACCAAGCGGTCCGTGACTTTTTTAAGAGCGACCAACTGTTCCCTGAACTGTCTGGCCATTCCATGATTATTCCTCAAGTCGCCTCCTCAAGGGCGAATCTTTTCCTTGCGGGCCCGCTCCTTTCTAGCGTTGAGGCCATGACGCAAGTCTACTTAGGAAGTATCATCTCCCAAACTGATGGCTTCTAGTTCTTCTCCACGTTTGTGCGCTCCGTGATCCTTGTTCATGGAGGCGCTGGGATACAAGTTTCGTTCCTGTTCATCCTATCTAGGGACGTTTTAGAGCTTAATACCCTGCGGGTGCTTCCCCTGCAAATCGTTCGAATGAACCCGTCTTGGGACAGGATTCATCTGTTCTTTCCTAAGGAAGTGTCTTGGGTTAGTCCTGATTTTTGGAACAGTATGAGGTTTCTTCTAGGGGTTTTTTTTCCCCACAAGATCGACCACTTTGGCTTTTCCTTTCTCATGAGCAGGATTCGACAGGCCCACTCTGGGATGCGGGGATGGTCCCAGAGGAAGAATAGGGCTAGCATCGTTGGGTACGCCAGTCTTGATAGGTGGGATAGGCAGCTGCGTTCCTGGAGGGGGAACGACTGAAGGATTGGCTACCAATCCTTGGATAGCAATAAAGGCCTGAGGATCCAGAAAGGACTCTTACATTAGTCGGGTAGCCTCTTTTTGTTTAGCTATCCTGGATTCTTGATCCAGGATTTATTGTGTAGAGTCCAAAGAACTTTACTTAGCTAGTTAGATAGTAGTATAATAGTAATAGTAGTATTATTGTTATGACTGTGGATTTTTGGTTCAGACCGGGATTTATTTGGACACTCATAGTAACACTTCTAGATTTTCTAAGTTTAACATATAGTCTAGGAATATTAATTTTAACCTAAGGTTTGATTAATATGACTGATATTGAGGGTAATATTTATTATATTATAAGGTTTAGATAAGACCCAATAAGATAATAGCACATGTCATGTGTATGTTTAATAATGATTAAGTATTTTGAGGATTAAATTTATTAAGGTTAAAATTTGAATATCCTAGGGTCAGTAAGCAGCTTTGAAAACGTTAGAGGGATTAGTCAAGGCTATTTACTCAATTCAAATTAAGCTAAAAATGTGTAATTTCGTGTTTAAATATTCAGCGTATGCCGATATATCGCAGCTATAAAGGCGATATATCGCAGCACGGAAAAAAAAAACGTCGCACGATTGCCTCAGGCATACTGGCCCAGGCGATATATCGCCTAAAGGGGGCGATATATCGCCTCCTTCAGGGCATTTTGAAACATTTTGAAAATGTTCTCCATTCAAATCTTCAACCTCTTGATAAGTCCAGCATCTTTCTGAACGAGTCTTCAACCT
Source organism: Humulus lupulus (assembly GCF_963169125.1). Classification (NCBI taxonomy): domain Eukaryota; kingdom Viridiplantae; phylum Streptophyta; class Magnoliopsida; order Rosales; family Cannabaceae; genus Humulus; species Humulus lupulus. The sequence continues at coordinate 62,314,566 of NC_084795.1, read as the reverse complement.
CTGCTGAACAATAATTCAAATGTTTTTCACTTAAAAAGCCATTATTTTTATTCAAGTTAAATGAAGATCTTTTCATTGCTAAACTCTATAAATAGGACCTAGTGCCCAGCCATTTATTCATTCTTCAAGCTAAATTCAGAGGCTGCAAGTTGCTAGGTTATTGTGAGAGTGTAAACACTTGGGTTGGGGATCATAAGCTTAATCACTATAAGCTTACCAAACACTTGGGAAGCAAGATTTTTTCACATTTCGGTTCAAGGTTTAGATTGGTCATATAAGTCTTCAGGGTATTTCCAAACTCTAGTTCAATTGGTATTATTTTCTTTAAGTTCTCATAGTCTTCTACTCAGCATTCTAACCTTATTCTTTATTCTTGGTTAGGAAATCTAAGTTCTTGAGAATAAGATTCTTGGTAAGTGTATTTTGATGGTATAGTTCCTTCATCACTTCCATCCCTTTTCTTCAATATACTCATCTTGTTATAAATGGTTTTTAGGAGTGTTCCAAGGTCCCAAACCTGTTCTCATATCCCAGTAATTTTGGTAAGGAAAATAGGATAGGATTTATGTGTTATATGACTTTATATGTTATCTTATGATTTTATGTTATGTAATATGCTATGTTAAGTATGTTTGTAGACTTGGGCATATGACCTATACAACTAACAAGCCCCAAATAGATTATGGGCATATGACTTGCTTAGCTAGTAAGCCCCATTAATCTAATGGGCATATGACTTGTTTAGTTTATAGGACCCCAAGTAATAATGACCATTATAGTATGTATGTGACATAAGTGTTATGATATGTTTTATGTTTCTTTATGAAATTTATGTATATGGTTTATGTGTTAGATTTTCCTTGCTGGGCATTAGGCTCACTCCTTTTATGTTTATATGTGCAGGAAAATAGCTTTAGTGGCGGGAAAGGTTCTTGGAAGCTTGGGGAATGTGTATTGAGGCAGAATGGATTCAAAGAGCCGAGAGTTTCGATTCGAGGATGAAGTCTTTACTTATGGTTTTATGTGTATTTTTCCGTACTTATTTATGTAATCTCTTTTTAATTACTATTTTGTTATGTTTTGTTTTTAAAACAATGGGATCTCATATCCTACTTGAGATTTTATGTAAGTTTAACATTTGTTTTTACAAGTTTTAATAAAGTTATGATCTTTTCACTTGTAAGTTTTGTTAAGGAATAGGGTCTATGTGTAGTTTTCATTAATGGTCCAAAGTCTAGAGTAGTTGGGCCATTACAGTTGGTATCAGAGCAACGGTTCCTTCGCATGAAGTTCTCCTCGATACACACACTCAAAAGCTCTGAATCTGACCGCCAAGTAAGTATTTAAGTTATAATTATTTTACTTATGTGTATAGCTAACGATTTTTAGTATTTATGTTTTCAGTTAAGTATGAATGGAGCATTAACTTATGAGGATATCCGAGCCATTAAGGCTTTAAAGAGAATAAGATAACCAAGAAACACCATAGGAACACTAGAGAGAATCACTCGAAGATTGCTTTTGTTCCACCGAGAGATAGGTCACCTTCAAGAAACTAAGCAAATCATGATGAGAGCAATGGAACGATATGTATTAGTAATTAGACTGTTTAAAGATTTTCATCCTGTAATAGCAGCCTTAGAAGAAATATGGGAAACAATGGATGATGAGGATGAACTGCCAGCAGCAATGCGATATTACTTTCTTCTAATTAGGTTCACTTCAAAATCCGAATTTCAGTTTAGCAATGAGCAAAAACATTGGATTTTCACAAACCTTCCTAGAGGACATTTTGATGCACATGACAATGAGGATTATGAAGAATTGGATGATGATATGCTAGATGAAGGATCGGATGTAGAAGATCCGGATTTTTAGAATAGTAGTTTTTCATTGTTTGTTTTATTTAATGTTTGTTTTATGGTTGTAATAAGTGAAAAACTATTTTTCCAAATGAATATCATGTTATTTTATTATCATGTATGAGTTTGATTTTATTTTCGCAATCATAATAAATAATAAATAAAATGAATAATGACTAAGTTCGATGAGGGTGGATACAAATCAATGAACCAAGTTTCCTTATTGAGAGTTAGGGGGCCATAGTAGTGGGAACGATTTTACTGATCCCAGCCCTCCCTCAATATGGTTAACTTTGGAACAAAGATGAGTTTCGAGCCTGAGAATTAAGTCATATAGGATGATTAGAAACACACTTAGAAAATAAAGATGACTTTTTTTTTTTTAAGTATAGAAACCCACTTTAATAATAAAGGAGACTTGTATAATTTTTCATAAGAAGTCATAATAAATAGGTCAGAGATATGTTTGTTTTAGAATAAGTTTTGCCTTAGAGCCTATTATGTAAAGTTCTAACATGTTTCTTTCAACTGTTATAACTCTGCTACGATGTCGCTCCGAAGATCTGCACGCACCAACGGAAATGCCTCCAACGATGTTCCAGCGACCAATGAAGCCCCTCCAGTTCGCAGAAGAGGAGTGCGTGCTACTGCTAGCCATAATGCGCCAGCACCGCCAGCTGACAACACTGCGGAGATCGCCAGACTGCGACAACAAGTCGAGGAACTTTTCCAGCAACAACGCCAACAGGCTCAAACTCAGCCTTAGCCTCCGCCGCAGCCGCAGCCACAGCAAATGGCCCCAGCACCCCAACAAGTTGTTCCATATGGGGGATGGCCAGTGGCGAACTACGCGCCATATCCAGTACAGAATATGGAGCCAGTGTATGAAAGGTTCTGCTAACAGCACACTCCAAACTTCGAAGGGACTACAGACCCCTTTGAGGCAGAAGAGTGGCTAAGGAATGTGGAGCCGATTCTGACGTACATGAATCTCAGCAATGCAGACCGCATATCCTGTGTCTCGTCATTGCTCAAGAAGGATGCCAGGATATGGTGGGACTTGGTCCAGCAATCGCATGATGTTGCCACCATGACATGGACTCGATTTGTGGAGCTCTTCCACAAGAAGTACTACAATTCAGCTGTACTCGCTACGAGAGTTGAGGAGTTCGCCAACTTGAAGCAGGGTACTTTATCAGCGGCAGAGTATGCTCATCAATTCGACCGCTTAGCTAAATTCACATCTGAGATGGTTCCAACCGATTTTCTGAGGGTGAACAAATTTGTTAGAGGACTTCTACCAAAAATAGAGATGGGGGTTAAGTTAGCAAACCCAGGGAATACTACATATGCCGACGTTCTTGAGACGGCAATAGAAGTAGAGAGGTTGCATGCTAATGTAAGTAAAGAGGAAGCCAGTAAGCCTGAACCTAGACAGCAGAATCAACCTCAGACCAGTCAGAACAACAACCATAATGGCAACAATCAGTCTAGCAACAACGGTAATAGCCAGAAAAGACGGCGTCTGGATAACAAGCAATTCGACAGCGACAAGAGGGCAAGGACGAATAATGGGGGAAATAGGCCAGGTTACGTGGAATACCCGCCATGTGCTAAGTGTCAGAAGAAGCATCCTGGAGAATGCCACGCAAACACCAAGGAATGTTTTAACTGTGGTCAGGAAGGACATCGTAAAAGAGATTGTCCTCAGCGCAAGCCAGAAGGAAAGAAAGACGACAAGATGGTTCCTACTAGGGTTTTTACCTTAACCCAAGGAGAGGCTGATGCTAGCAATAAGGTGGTCACAGGTCAGGTTTCTATCCTCAATAACTTATGTTCTGTATTATTTGATTCGGGAGCCACTCATTCGTATATCTCGTTAGGAATGATAGAAAAACTAGACAAACCTTGTGAAAGATTTAGAACTCAGTTTGTAACCAAGTTACCTTCGGGCAAAGTAGTTCTATCATCACGGATAGTACGAGGCGTACCGATTAAGATTGAGGACATAGAACTAGAAGGAGACCTGATAGAACTAGTGATCAAGAACTTCGACGTAATACTAGGCATGGATTGGCTAGCACTGCATGGCGCAACCATCGACTGCAAACGTAAGAAGGTAATGTTCGAGACTCCTGACGAACAGAGACTATGCTTCATGGGACAAGCTTCAGGATTACGCACCCCGTTAGTATCATCTCTCAAAGCTCAGAGAATGATGGATAAAGGATGTCAAGCATTCTTAGCCAGCATCACAAATGTGGAAAGGGAGACACCACTTAAGGTTGGAGATGTCCGTGTTATATGAGAATTTCCAGAGGTATTTCCCAATGACTTGCCAGGATTGCTGCCAACTCGGGAAATAGACTTCACGATAGAATTAGTACCAGGCACCGAGCCTATCTCTAAGGCACCATACCGAATGGCACCTACGGAACTCAAGGAGTTAAAGACGCAGCTACAAGAACTCCTAGACTTGGGTTTTATTAGGCCGAGCTATCCGCCATGGGGAGCTCCGGTGCTATTCGTGAAGAAGAAGGACGGAAGTATGCGGATGTGTATAGACTATCACGAGCTGAACAAGGTAATAATTAAGAACAAGTACTCGCTACCTCGAATCGACGACTTGTTTGATCAACTCCGAGGCGCGACTGTATTTTCAAAGATCGATTTACGGTCCAGGTATCATCAGCTCAAAGTAAAGGGAGAAGATATTCCTATGACAGCCTTTCGGACTCGTTATGGACATTACGTGTTCTTGGTTATGTCCCTTGGTCTTACTAATGCACCAGCTGCGTTTATGGACTTAATGAATAGGGTCTTCAAGGATTACTTGGATAAATTCGTCGTTGTGTTCATCGATGACATTTTAATATACTCCAAGGATGAAGTAGAGCACGAGGGACATTTGAGGTTGATCTTGATGCGATTGAAGGAGCATCAACTCTACGCCACGTTCAAGAAATGCGAATTTTGGCTTTCACAAGTGGCGTTCCTCGGGCACATTATATCGAAAGACGGAGTTGCAGTAGACCCATCAAAGGTAAAGGCCGTGAAGGATTGGCCCAAACCAAAGAACGCATCTGAAGTAAGAAGCTTTCTAGGGTTAGCAGGTTATTATAGGAAGTTTGTAGAGGGCTTTTCAAAGATAGCCACTCCACTCACCAACCTGACCCGGAAACAACAAAGATTTAACTGGAATGATAAGTGTGAAGAAAGCTTCCAGTTGCTTAAGGATAAGCTTTGCTCAGCACCAGAACTCTGTGTACCGACACCCAACGATAAGTTCATAGTCTACTGCGATGCATCAAAGCAAGGATTGGGTTGCGTGCTGATGCAAAATGACAAGGTGATAGCCTACGCCTCACGACAATTGAAGGAGTACGAGCAGCGCTATCCAACTCATGATATGGAGTTGGCAACGGTGGTCTTTGCATTAAAAATCTGGCGCCATTATCTTTACGGAGAACGGTGCGAGATTTATACGAACCACAAGAGTTTAAAGTACTTCTTTACTCAAAAGGAGCTCAACATGAGGCAGCGCAGGTGGTTGGAGTTAGTAAAGGATTACGACTGCAAAATCCTATACCACCCGGGGAAGGCGAACGTAGTTGCTGATGCGCTTAGTAGGAAAAGTCATGGAAATTTAGCAGCTTTAGTCGGAATAGAAAAGCCGCTACAGCAGGAGCTGATCAGTGCCGGAATAGAAGTAGTTGTAGGCAAGCTGGCTAACTTGTCTATCCAATCGAATCTGCTAGAGGATATACGGATTGGTCAGGTACATGACGATACACTAGCAGCACATATGGATGCAATCAGAGAAGGAAAAGCTACAGATTTCTCAATATCTAGCCAATGTTTATTGAGATATAAGGATCGGGTATGCGTGCCAAATGATCAAAGTATTAAGAAGATGATTCTGGAATAAGCGCACAGTACCCCATACTCAGCTCACCCAGGGTCAACCAAGATGACTCATGATGTTAAGGCAATATATTGGTGGCCAGGAATGAAGAAGGACATAGCGGAGTTTATGTCTAAGTGTCTTGTATGCCAGCAAGTGAAAGCAGAGCATCAGCGGCCTGCAGGTTTATTGCAACCGCTTAGCATACCAGAATGGAAGTGGGACGATATAGCTATGGACTTCGTGACGGGTTTGCCAAGGACGAATAAGTAGCATGATTTTGCTTGGATAATAATAGATAGACTAACCAAGTCGGCTCATTTCCTACCTGTTAAGACTTCATACACGGCAGACCAATACGCAGATATCTATATCCAAGAAATAGTACGGTTGCATGGAATTCCCAAGACAATAGTGTCAGATAGAGGATCGGTGTTTACATCAAGATTTTGGGGAAGTTTACAGCAAGCTATGGGTACTAAGTTAAGTCTTAGTATAGCTTTTCATCCTCAGACAGATGGGCAGTCCGAGCGTACGATTCAGATTTTAGAGGATATGCTACGCACGTGTGTACTTGATTTCGGAGGATCATGGAATAAGTACTTTCCGTTGATAGAGTTCTCCTACAACAACATCTACCAGTCAACGATCGGGATGGCACCTTATGAGTTGCTATATGGAAGAAGGTGCCGATCGCCGTTGCACTGGGACGAGGTAGGAGAAAGGCAGCTTCCAGGTCCCGAAGCTGTTAGACAAGCTCAAGAAGCATTAGTGCTTATTAGACAACGTATGCTTGCTGCTCAAAGCCGTCAGAAAAGCTATGCGGATGCCAAGCGACGCGATGTGGAATTCCAAGTTGGAGATCAAGTCTTCCTGAAGATATCTCCTATGAAAGGTGTAAAGTGGTTTGGGAAGAAAGGCAAGCTTAGCCCCCGATTCATAGGTCCTTTTGAGATATTGGACAAAGTGGGAGCAGTTGCGTATAGACTAGCCCTACCACCAGCACTAGCAGATAGTCACAACGTGTTCCACATCTCGATGCTACGCAAATATGTGTCAGACCCATCTCACGTCCTCAAGTACGATACGATAGCACTCCAGAAAGACTTAAGTTACAAGGAACGACCGGTTAGCATCCTGGATAGGGGGATGAAGCAGTTACGGTCCAAGAGCTTTCCTATAGTCAAAGTCCTATGGAGTAATAGTTCTGAACGAGAGGCAACGTGGGAGTTGGAGGAGGACATGCAAGGCCGGTATCCAGAATTATTTGGTAAGTAAATTTCGAGGACGAAATTCTTTTTAATAGGGGAGAATTGTAGAGTCCAAAGATCGTTACTTAGCTAGTTAGATAGTATTATAATAGTAATAGTAGTATTATTGTTATGACTGTGGATTTTTGGTTCAGACCGGGATTTATTTGGACACTCATAGTAACACTTCTAGATTTTCTAAGTTTAACATATAGTCTAGGAATATTAATTTTAACCTAAGGTTTGATTAATATGACTGATATTGAGGGTAATATTTATTATATTATAAGGTTTAGATAAGACCCAATAAGATAATAGCACATGTCATGTGTATGTTTAATAATGATTAAGTATTTTGAGGATTAAATTTATTAAGGTTAAAATTTGAATATCCTAGGGTCAGTCAGCAGCTTTGAAAACGTTAGAGGGCTTAGTCAAGGCTGTTTACTCAATTCAAATTAAGCTAAAAATGTGTAATTTTATTTCTAAATACTCAGTGTATGCCGATATATCGCAGCACGGAAAAAAAAAAAAAAACATCACACGATTGCCTCGGGCATACTGGCCCAGGCGATATATCGCCTCCTTCAGGGCATTTTGAAACATTTTGAAAATGTTTTCCATTCAAATCTTCAACCTCTTGATAAGTCCAGCATCTTTCTGAATGAGTCTTCAGCCTCTGCTGAATAATAATTCAAATGTTTTTCACTTAAAAAGCCATTATTTTTATTCAAGTTAAATGAAGATCTTTTCATTCCTAAACTCTATAAATAGGACCTAGTGCCCAGCCATTTATTCATTCTTCAAGCTAAGTTCAGAGGCTGCAAGTTGCTAGGTTATTGTGGGAGTGTAAACACTTGGGTTAGGGATCATAAGCTTAACCACTATAAGGTTACCAAACACTTGGGAAGTAAGATTTTTTCACATTTCGGTTCAAGGTTTAGATTGGTCATATAAGTCTTCAGGGTATTTCCAAACTCTAGTTCAATTGGTATTATTTTCTTTAAGTTCTCATAGTCTTCTACTCAGCATTCTAACCTTATTTTTTATTCTTGGTTAGGAAATCTAAGTTCTTGAGCATAAGATTCTTGGTAAGTGTATTTTGATGGTATAGTTCCTTCATCACTTCCATCCCTTTTCTTCAATATACTCACCCTGTTATAAATGGTTTTTAGGAGTGTTCCAAGATCCCAAACCTGTTCTCATATCCCGGTAATTTTGGTAAGGAAAATAGGATAGGATTTATGTGTTATATGACTTTATATGTTATCTTATGATTTTATGTTATGTAATATGCTATGTTAAGTATGTTTGTAGACTTGGGCATATGACCTATACAACTAACAAGCCCCAAATAGATTATGGGCATATGACTTGCTTAGCTAGTAAGCCCCATTAACCTAATGGGCATATGACTTGTTTAGTTTATAGGACCCCAAGTAATAATGACCATTATAGTATGTATGTGACATAAGTGTTATGATATGTTTTATGTTTCTTTATGAAATTTATGTATATGGTTTATGTGTTAGATTTTCCTTGCTGGGCATTAGGCTCACTCCTTTTATGTTTATATGTGCAGGAAAATAGCTTTAGTGGCGGGAAAGGTTCTTGGAAGCTTGGGGAATGTGTATTGAGGCAGAATGGATTCAAAGAGCAGAGAGTTTCGATTCGAGGATGAAGTCTTTACTTATGGTTTTATGTGTATTTTTCCGCACTTATTTATGTAATCTCTTTTTAATTACCATTATGTTATGTTTTTTTTTTAAAACAATGGGATCCCATATCCTACTTGAGATTTTATGTAAGTTTAACATTTGTTTTTACAAGTTTTAATAAAGTTATGATCTTTTCACTTGTAAGTTTTGTTAAGGAATAGGGTCTATGTGTAGTTTTCATTAATGGTCCAAAGTCTAGAGTAGTTGGGTCATTACATGTTGTCTTAGGCAGACCACCTCTGGTTCGTCCTGTTCAAGATTCATGTCCTTCTCGTCATGATCAACGGGATTTTCGGCCTCTTGATCCTCATATTCCCCTTCATCTTCCTCGTAATAGCCTTCATCGTAGTCACCCCCATCCCTGAAGTTCTGGGAATCGTCGGGCAAAGGCCCCTAATAAGGGGTATCCCCGGGTTGGTCTTGAGGAAATGTTGGATTGGGCAACGGTTCTCCATTGTCTTGTTGTTGCTGGTGAGCAGGATCAATAATTAATTTAAAATATTTTAACTAAACTTTCAGCCACTATTTAATTTATTTAAAAATCCCAAGTGAAATAATTTCAACATTTTTCTTAATTAAAATAAAGAAAAATCATATCTATTAAAATGAACACTCATTGTTATATTAAAAATATCATTTTTAATATTTTCATAGTTTAAGGTATTAATTTATTTCAACATGCACACAAAATTCCTTTTATTTAAAAATAAAACTTCACATTTTTACTAAAATTCCAGCAACTAAATATATCCTCAACATCACCATTTTTATTTTTAATAACTTATATTTTCTAAAAAATATATAAAAATCTGTAGTTAATTATTTGAGCAAAAATATCATTTCAATGCATATTAACGTTCCATTTAATTTCTTGAAAACATTATAGCACTTACAAAATTATTTAAAGTTATTCTCATCATAATTGACATCATTTATACACAAAAATTAGCAAGTACATAAGATCATGAAATTCATTATTTCCATCATACTCCACAAAACTCATACAATAACTTACATGCTTAATTAACATAAGTCCAAATACAAACTCTAGCATGCACCTATTATCATATTATCAATCTAAGAAGAATCCCTAACTTTTCATAAATATTTAAATCATAGGCACATCTCAAGATGAAATATGCAATAAACATACTACAAGATACCCTACGACCGAAACCCACATCATTCTCCCATCCCTTATTGTTTTCCAAACCCAAGAAATTCCTAGCATGTATTCTAACATGTATATGTGACAAAAAAAAAAAATCAAACAACACAACATACTTCAAACCCCATAGACCGAAACCCTTAATTACCAATTAACCCCCCCCCCCCCCCCCCCCCAAAAAAAAAAAAAAAACTCATAACCATAAACATATGAACATTATCATTCAAAATCATCACATAAAATCATAGCCATGCTTAGATCAAATCTTCCATGCATCCAATCAACACAACCCTTCAACCCAACATCAAAAGAGTCAAAATCAACATACCATCATTCATATAAACTAATAATACATCAAAACAAAAGGGCTAAGGGTTTATTACCTCTCTTGATTTGTAGAATCAAGAATACAGAAGGTGACCAATACCCAAAACTATACTCACCCCTTGCTCAAGCCAAGGGTTTTTCGAAACCCCCATGAAGAGAAAAACAACAACCATCCACGAAAAAAACAAGGTTTTAGTCATCAAGAAAAGGAAAACAAAAAGAGTTAGAGAATCAAATTACAAGGAGAAACAAGAACACAAATCTAGATTGTCCTCAAAACCTTCTCCTTTCTCTCCTTCTTCCTTTCTTTATTCTTCCCCTTCTCTCTCTAGCTCACGACCACCCTCTCTCTCTCTCTCTCTCTCTCAAATTCGGCAGCCACCAAGAGCATAATGCTCTCTATTTTTCTCTCTTCCCTTTTTATTCTATCCTAGCCAAAAATAGCCTAATGAACATAACAGGTAAGTTTCCTACTTGTGTATAATTTCTTTTAAATTTTTATTTTATTTTAATTGGTATGAAATAAAGATGATATCATCTCTTCCATTTTTAACGAAAATTCACCCAAATAAAATGGAAATTGAAATCCTCCTTTCCCACTATGCTTACACGTCCAAGACTCTTTCCCTTTCTTTTTTATTATTATTTTTTCAATTTAATTAATTAAATAAATCTAATAAAAGGAAACTAAAAGTGTGTAGAAAATTCTACACATGTGCACCATGCAACCATGCACATGCACACACTCAATAACTATGGTGCATCACTACATACCATGCACCTTAGTGCATTCAACCAAAACTCAATTATTCACATTTTAAAAATAAATAAATAATTAACAATTAAATTCACAAAATCCTACCAAATAATTCTAACAATTAATTCAAACAAATAAATAAAATAATTCACAACACTTAATAATTAAATAAAATAAAGCACAAAATTTAAAATAAATAAATAAATAAAATTTGGTGCGCTGCAGATGAACACCCAGATTTTTCACGTCGTTGGGATGTTAACGAGCCTTAGTCCATGAGTCAATAGTATTAGACTTTAGAGAGTTTTTGACAATGGATTTTTCTACAAGTTTTAGCAGAGTTTTGCTTACAAGAGAAAAATCTCAGATCCCTGCTACAGTGCACAACTGACCCTATTTATAGCCAGTCAAGCGCAATGGGCTTGGGCCGGATTGATCCGAGCCCAATAGGGATGTAATCATAGTTTGCTCACTAATGGAGCCATAATCCAAAGAATGTTACATAATAAAATGTAGTTAATATGGGCCCATTGGGCTGGCTCAGGCGGCCAAGCCTTATTATAGCTACCCATTGTACGTTAGCTCAGACTAGTCCGTGTGGGCTTCTAAGGGGATCCTAGGGACAGGATCTGTCAGAGTATTGGCAATATTGTTTCCTACGAATAGTGTACGTTCCGTGTGTACCCTCTTCTGCAGGTTAGTTGAGGAGACCAACTTCTAGATTTCATGGGGACAGGTCAGCATTGGGGCTAGCTAGGCTTTCCTTATCCAAAAGTCTGGTCTGGGTTCATTTACTAATGTCCCAGTTCACTTACCGGAGTCCTCGTTCGTTCACCAGGACTCGGGTTCATTTGTCAAGATGGACATCGTGACATTGAGTATCTCCCCTGGATTCTTGATAAGGTTTATCTCCATCGACTAGTTAGTTTTCCACCTCAATTGGCATCTCGGAGGATATAGGTTGGTTGAGACCGGGAAGATGAGTCGGGCTTGCATCTTAGTCCCGGTTCCTTTGCTATGCTCACACCTATTGACCGTTGTTGGGCTCGATGGTGCTTGGGCTATCTGGGGTTTCATCCTTCCCCGTTCACCAGGTTCAGGATAGGTCCGAACCTCTTAAGATGGCCCACTAACCCATTTGGTCCCATGTGTCACAGGTGGAAAACAGGGATATCAATTACCAACCTCCCTTCTCCCCAAGTCCAATTTTCATCATCTTCTGCACAAACCCTATAAAGTTAGGGTGACGACAGATGACTGTAGAGGCATGAAAAAAATTGAGTATTCTTATCCCCATGGTTCAACCAAAGATTCTGAGATTTCTGTCTCCAAATATCCGCTTGGCGAGCATTAACTTCTTCAATCTCCATGATAATATCAGCCTCCAGCTGGAGGTTAGAGGTTGAGGAGGGTTTGTTTTGGACCTTAGTCAGAATCTTGTTTTGCAGACGGAGCTTATCCTTACAGAAGCCAAACGATTCCCTATTCCACTTTTTGAGCAACTTACCCGTTTGGCCAATTTTCGAAACAAGTTGGACACTCAGAACCCCCCTCACCATGATTTTCCAATGCTTCCTGAACCACTCTATGACATCCCGAATCCCTAGTCCAGGCATCAAGAAACTGAAAATGAGCAAAAAAAAACGTTCTCTATCAAGAATAAGATCCAAAAGGAGAGGGGCATGATCAGAATCTTTGATGGGAAACAACTTCATACCATCCCTTGGATAAGAAAGAATCCAATCCGAAGAACGCAACACTCTATAAAGTTTTTCACGCACCAAGTCATGGAAGGCACGCCCATTTGACCAAGTATAGAAGGTACCTACGCTTCCCATATCAATAACCCCCGTAATCAAAAGAAAGTCCCTGAGAGGTTGCCTATCTCTCCAACTAAAAAAATTACCACCAAAATTCTCCCCTTCGTCAAGAATCAAATTAAGATCACCAATCAAGACCTAGGGCTCCGTAGAACCCCCAATTTCTAGTGACAAGGTCTCCTAGAAATTTGCTCGATTACCTCTCACAAGAGGAGCATAAACTAAATAGCCTAACCAATTTGGGCCATGTAACACCTCAGAGAATTTCACCACAATAGATTTAAGACAAGAAGACATCAAATTCAAATTAATACCTGCCTTCCAACACAAGCATAAACCACATGTTGAACCCACCAAATCCACAGTAATAACATCAAAGAATCCCACTCTTCTCCAAATCTTATTCATCTTAATAGCACAAAATTTAGTTTTCATCAAGAACAAAACATCCAGCTCCTAAGAAATCAGCAAGGCACATAAGGCCTTGATTGCATGGGGATGACCCATTGCCCGACAATTCCACATGATTTTCATGAGAATTCAGGGGGCTTGATAAGGCCCGCCTCCTCGGCCACCCCAAAATACTCATTGGGTAATGAAGAATCAGAAACTCCAATGACTTTCTTGTTTTGAACATCAGATTCAGAAGAGATGATAATAGCAGTAGGAATACCTTGCAAAATAGGGCCTTGCCAATTATCTGTTGCTTCTTTAACTCGTTTTGAACTCCCATCAGTCGCACCTTGTGGGACTTCAGTTATGCTGTTTTTGCAAAAAGTTGTGACCCCTTTCGAAGCTTGATGATGGTTGGCGTTGCTTTCTCTAGAAAACCCCAAGCTCGTGTCCTCATCTGTTTTCTTTCGCTTAGCCCCGATTATGAGGTTATAGACGTTTTGACCATGACCAAAAATCGGTTTAGTGGGTATTCCTCTTGGCCCGATAGGTTTGTGAGTTGATCTTTTCAGCTTGGGCCCCTTAAAGTCATTACTTTGTCTGTTGCGATTTGGGCTTGAGTTCTGGCCCAGGTTACTCTTAAATAAAGTAGCCACGTGATTAATTCTTTCATCAGATACAGGTGTCACCACAACTTTTGGGAGTCTGTTAATAGAAAAAGAATTGTTACCTCCATGAATAACCATTTGTCCTATACCATACCTCGTACCCTTTGTACCATTCATTCCACCTTCTGGCTAGGCTATACTGTGTGTGCCAACGACGTTGGGGTCAACAAGAATAGCTTCAAGACCATCCAGACTGAAACCTCGAGCCGCCTCCTTTGCCACCATTTCAGTGTGGAGCTCAGTCCCTTCAAGTGCCGGTTCAACGCCTATGTCCACCCTATGAATGAGGTGAGGGCGATCATCAATTTCCATTTGGATATGATCAAAGATATCCTCTGCTTCTAAAACTGTGAAACTATTCTCTAATCTAGAACCCAGTCTAAGCCATGGGCCAAATAGGGGAACAGTCCTACCATCATCCAGCGTTAACATTATTTTCTTTGTCGAGCAATTGATTTCCTCATGGCCAACAAAACCACACTTGTAGCAGACTCAAGGGAGCCTCTCATACGTAAGATAGCCACACCTGTTTGCCATCTTTGTCCGGTAGAGATAGACCAGCAACAACAGGAGACTCCAAGCTTAATAGGATTTTGAAATGAAGGAATAAGTTTTGCAACATCCCGTTTCTTCTCACCAGCATGGTTTGAAGGCATACTCCGATTCTATTCGCGATTCTCACACCATTTGGATATGTCATAAGCTTAATCGGAACACCTATGGCCCTGACCCATATCAGAGTACTTGTAAGGTTTGCCAATTGCCAAAGACCATCTTCCTGCATCTCTGTAAGCAGCAGCAGCAGCCCATCACACAGGGACCAGGGTGTATTCTCCAAAATGAACGTAACCTCCTCTATCTTTGTGAAACGAAAAACAAAAAATTACTTGTGCTACTTGTTGCATTCTCCAACCCGGTGCGAGTCTCCACACTTTTCCTAAAATAGCTCTGAGCAAGCCATTAGAAATTGGCTTTTTGGCGAAAAATCAGCCAGCCAAAATCTTGTTGATAACCTCCCTTGCTGCATCGACATTGGGCTCAAGTTGAAGGGAGAAATCATCAAAGGACATGTTCTCAACTTGGTTAGCAACCTCATCCACCTCATCGCCCTGAAGTTCTACAACGACCACTTCTTCAGCATTCATCTCTGAGCACAACAACGACTTGAGCTTCACCTTGGTGATTGCATAAATGAGTTTCTTGAGACCAACACTGTCTACCTTTGAAATTAGGAGAATGTAAAATCCCATCGTATTGATAACTTTTGATGTGTATTCTGTTTGAGACCCTATAGGAAACCTTCTTATGAGAAGTAAGGATGGAATCATCCCACGATCATTGTGAATGGCCTGATTTGGCCGTACCTAGCATGGTGGCAGGTCACTCCGGTACGGAGGTGGTAGTGGCTGCATATTCAAAAAGCTAGACCGGCACTGCATGCACGGAGCATTGTCATATTCTTTTCTGTTTTGGGTATTTTGGGATATTCAAATTCAATTATTATCAACAACTATGAAAATTCAGTATCAGTTTATGGTCCATCATGTGAAATCATTACAGAATAGAAACATGGAGGGTCACTTTCCTCCTCTTCCTGTTGGGACACATTCTGACTAGTTATTTTGAAGAAATCAAGATTTGTAGTGAAGAGAGGCTAATATATATATATAAATATATATATATATAGATTTTAAAAAAAAATTAGACTTAATTATTATTTTTCTTAATTTTATATATATATATATATTTTTTAAAATCAAAATTGAGGAGAGCTTCAACCGTTAATGTAGCTCAGTGGCTGGCTCATACTGCCAATTTGTGGTTCTTCATTCTTATTTTTGATCTTACCACCAAGCTTTGGAAATTGACGTGGATCAATATAAGTCCTTCTAAATACAACCACTAAAAAACATCTTTGGAGGACAGGGAAAATTTTGGCAAACTTAAGAGTGACATTGTATGCAATCCAACCAAGTTTATCACTAAAAGTTTAAGCTTATGCCAGAACTGAAATTGTTGGAAAAATAAAGCAACAACATCAAAGACATTTACACTTTTCCTGCTTGGCTGTTTCACTCTGAACATTTTCTTTCACTCAACATATCCAAGAAAAAAATCAATCTTGTAAATGAAATTCCCAAGAAGATTATCCTCTTGGGTCTTCATTGCAGTCTCATTTACTCTACATGAGATTTTATTCCACCATCTTGGCATTTAAAATAATTATGCCTCTGGGGGCTCTTGGATTTCCTCAGAATCATAAGAAAAAAAAAAACTGAAGAAAGATCCCCACATCCTCCCCAGTGGCTAGGCTCATCCTTCAGTTGCTTGTATACATCTACTTAAATACAAAAATAACCAAACAGCAAGCTAGTATATCAACTTTACTAACTGGTGATGAATGTCCAAACATAGAATCAAACTCAAATTGTTGAGTTAACTGAATCTGGTTTTCGACTCATGAATGGCAGGCACCCTAAAAGTCTAGTCCAAAACCCAGAAACCTCTTTTGGATCTGATTGTTCCAAGGGATCCTTAAAGTTAGCTTTCTCACTGAGCTCTTCAAATTCATCCACAAGATTTTGAAGCCTTGCAACAAACTCAATTAGAAGCGAAGCAAATGTTGCTAAAGACAAGGAACTGGCACTTTCATACACTTTTGACTCGTGTTCATTAATCATAATACTGGCATTGAATGAAAGATGTGGCCATGATATGGGTTTTTTCATATTATCTGTGGACATCTCTGAGATGGAATGATCAATGTCCATGATCGAATTCTGGGCATCCCAGGTTTCGCTGAGTGATGTTATCACCAAATTTGCATTTTCATTCTCCCTAGGATCGATGAAACTCTCAGGATCAGGAAAATCCTTTGGCCGTTTTTCTCCTTGCCAGCTTTCATAATTGACAAGAATATACGAGTTTTGGTCAATCTTCATTTGTAAGTTTTCTGCTGCTTCATGAACTTCAAAAAGTATGTCCTTGGGACTTAATTTCTCCATCTTTTCTACTTTGCTCCCAAGCTCGCGTAACACTTTTGCTCCTGCAGTACCAACCCTCTGAAGCTCGCTTCGGAAAACCTGTCTCTTTTCTGCTGGTGCCTACAAATGCATATTAGTGATACCTTACAATATAATAGGTATAGCTAACAGGAAATGTAATATATAATGTAGGAAATATAAACATATCCATTCACAAGTATAATTTTTATTCCATTCATCATATACTAGTTGGTGGCACACCTTAAGCAAATTTGTAATAAGGACCAAATGTACTTTTTCAAATCTTCTCATGCTTTCTTAGTTCTATGTACAACCAGACTCACTTTTTAATCAGCAAGTGAATGAAATCACTTTTGCTTGAACATGGTTCGGATATATACATCGAGCATATCAATAGAGGCACCAGAGAATATTCTAGTATGACATTTCATCATTCATCTAAATTAAGTATTAGGGTGCAGTTACGAGCAAGGCTTTAAAATTGTTTCAGCTATACATTTGACAAGGAGAAATAATTACAGAAGGTTGATTACTTCATGTTACATTAAGTATAAAAAATAATTCAATAACATTTTGTTGGAGAAGCTTGATGACACAAATACGTAAAAGGATGTTATCTTAAGACCTGAGTTCACGATTGTGTTTGCCATGAAATGTGAAAGGTCATACTTGCAAGCAAATATTCATTAGTCGTGGTTTCATGAGAATTAAAAAATGTATAAGAAATCTTTTAGGTAAAGGAATTTACTTCTTCCCATAACATGCATATTTAGACGTTATATCATCTATTATAATCATGTTACTTCCTAGAACATTTGGGTTTCTGGGCTATGCACAGTTATCAGCTCTAAAATCAATGACAGAAAAATAATACGGCAAGTCACTTCAGGGGAAAGACAGTTCAATCCTACTTTGAAATGTCTAGTAATAACTGAGGTAAGATGTGCCAATACTAGATGATATATTTCAAACAAGAAACATTTTATCTAAATTTTTGGTTTAAGCTACAAATGTGAACAATGATTCAATGGCATCTATAGCTCCACTCCCTTGTCCTCATACAACATGAAAACAAAGAAAAAGTGCTGCTAATTGCATAAATCTCCATAAGATCATTGTAAAGACTACAGTTGAAAATTTACCTGAATTTCTGAAAGTATACATCCATGCATTGCCATGACCATGAATGCACAATGCCTTAGTGCACCACTGACTTTGACATAGCTTGACCATGGATAGTTGAAAGTCTTATAAGGGCCATGGGGCGGCTCCCATATCGCAAAGTCCAACTGCCAAAGAAAAATTTAAGTTTGGCAAGGTTTGAAAATTGTATAGCTTCTGTTTAAAAAAGAGAACTACTGAGCTGGAAAGCACCACGGTAATGATGAGTTACCAGAGATTCCTCTCGGCTTGAAGACTGAACAGCCGTTCTATAGCCGCTGTATAATGGATCATCAGAAGCTTGGTATGTAAGAATTTTTGAAGGGATCCTCTCATATTCAAGACACTCCAAATACCTTTTTACACAACCTAAGCAAAGAATCTAGAATGGCTCAGTTCTTTGTATCTCTTTTGAGTTAACCAACAAAAAGAAAAACAGATTACATAAACATTTAAGTGTTTGAAGTAGCAGAAGGCTAGTGCATCATCAAACCAATAACATACATCATATATGATACATACCTTCTAAAGAGCCAGCAACTTCCTTAAAATTTTTCACCACCAACTTGTGTAGATCCTCCCCTGACCAAATGGGGTATATAAATATATTTACAACCAAACATATACCCGCACCTACTGCAATAAGCAGTAATCGATAAAATGCCGTTTGGAAAAAAGATTTACTCCCAGAAACCAAGACGATACAGTATGTCAACAAGAACACACGAAACCCATATTCGTAAGTTTTCATTGTTGGGTACAGTTTGACATAGCTAGCACAAAATCCTAAACATTGAAGAAAAACAAAATGAAGACAAGTCAAAAGGAATGATCTATGGATTGCACAATAAATAGCCAAAAAAACGTAAGTGCTTGTATCTCTGACCAGCTATAAAAATACTGATTACTATGATAACTTCCTCGAATCTCCCTGCTAACACAGACACTTCTGCAATACCCAAAGCAAGCCCTCCAGCCGAAAATGTTCCCAAAGCACGATTAAATCCTTTGCTCAGAGTTGCCCCTATTACAAAAACAGAAAACAACCCAACGAACTTAAAATCTCTAAGCATAAAACATGATCTAAAAATCACCAAAATCGTCATTGAATAATAAAACAAGATTTGAGATAAAGCTGATCAAGAAAGCTAATACCTACGCTGAATTCGAATACAACGACGACTGTAAGGATTGCCCAGATGGAGTATTGACCAGCGTTCTTAAGGGGCTCTCTGAAAAAGATAAGCAGAGACACTAATGATAATGATAAGCCCATCTTAGTAGCGAAGACGACTTTGCGAGGATCAGAGCGACCCATTTCATACAATTGAAGAAACATGTTGTGTAAGTAACTCCAAAAATTGGCAATTCCATCGGACATGAATCGAAAGCACCCGCACTTGACACCTTCGTCGCGAACGTTGATGCTGTAAGCGCCAAAGTCTGAGTAACCCTTTTTAGAGAGTAGTCTTTCTTTGCTTTTCTCGGCAAAACTATGCCTAAACGACCCAATTTTGGCCGCCATTTCTTCCTCACCCCACCACAAGAAAGAAAAAGAAAACCCAGAAAATCAGAGATTCATGAAAAGATGAATGAGGAATGAGATAAAGGGTTCGAAACTGAATCGTTCTTATAAATATTATGAAATCCTTGGTTTTTTTTTTGGCTATCTTAAGGTGGCTGGCACGATCTCATCCAACAAAGAAATATATTTATTTTTTTAGTATATTTCATTGAAAAAAATTCATAACGAAAGAAATAGTTATTGGTTAGGAACAGTATTAAAGAAGAAGAAGAAGAAGAAGGATATAAAACAACGTCGTTTTGTTTGGGTTATCCGGGATTTCAGAAGGTTTGAATGGCGGTTGGAGAAAGACAAAACCTGGGGTCCCAGAAAGACCTGACTGAAACAGAGCAGAGGAGGATGAAGAGGCTTATATGATTTATCTGAATTAGTAACCAAAATCGTTTTCATTTCAACCATTATTATTATTATTATTATGACTTAGTGATTTATATTTTTTTAAGTATACATTCTATTCTCAAAAGAAATAAAATTATGTCGTAAAGATTGGAAATACATTGCAAACAAGCAAAAGTTAGGAAAGAGGCATTCCATGGACCCCATGTGAAGTAAGTTGGCTTTATAACCTACTTACCTCATAACCATTTTTAACAAGTTCTTTTAAATAGCATTTATATATAAATGTTACACATTATAAAAAATTAGAAAAAATAGACTCACTAATTTTTTTTCCTTCAAATGTTATTTCATGCTGTTTAAATTGGTTAGACAATGTTCAATCATTAGTTGACTATTGTGCCAAGCCCCAATAGTTGCCTTTTGTTATTATGAATTCATATATATCCATAAAAAGGATGAAAATAGAATGCTATAAAAGTGTTTTTTATTTTATCTTTATATATACATATATAATTAAATTTTAATTGTGGTCTAAAATATGTGTTGTTTGACACGTGTTAAAATTTAATTTAAATTTGACACAAAATATAGTATGAATTAAATTTAGTCTACAATAAATTTCATATTTTTTAATTACTTGTTTATCACTCATTCATGCCATTTATTAATTGAAAAGAAGTTTTTAATAGTAAAAAATTAATTGTTTTCAAAAAATATTAATAGTTATATTGATTTTTTTTTAGCTAATTTGCATTTTCTGCATTATAGTATAAATACAAAAAGTGAGTCAAATACAGTATTTGCATATATTTTGGACCAAATTTGACACAAAATATAAATCTCTCATTTGAGATGAATACGTGAATAGAAACAATAACATAGATAGAATCTACACAATATAGTGGACAAAATACAAACCATTTGGGTCATAAAATTTATGTGAAACTTTTGAAGTTGAGAGATTGAAAAAGGAGAGCAGAGGTCATGGCCACTACTCCCTGTAATAAAAGAGAGACTGGGTCATGAAATTTATGTGTGACTTTTGGTATAGTCAGACCAGAAAAAAGAGACACCGACTTCTATTTTTTTAGTCACGGGCTGACATTTGAAGGGAAGAATGAATTAATAAAGCTGGCCATGAAGATTTTGTCCCATACCCTGTTTTGATGCTTTTTTAAATTTAAATAACATCTCGACTTTGAGATTAGATTTGGTTATTTTGATGTTCTTTTTCTAATTTAAATACCATCCTAACTTTGAGATTATATTTAGTTAATTGTATGGATTACGAGTTTAACGAATTCTAATCAAGGTTTGAAATTGGACACATAGGTAGTGTTTGATTGAAAGGAATACATTGGAATGGAATAGCAAGAGAAATTTTTCCTATGTTTGGTTCACTTTTTCACAATAAAATCACTTTTTTTATTATAATTGGTTTTCACTCATCCATAAAAATTGAGATTTCATTAAAAAAAAATTTTGATGGAATTGTAATTCAAATGTAAAACTTTGTTTTGTATTTTTCAGTGCATCAATTTTTTTTTGAAATTTCAATGCATCATGTTTTGTTGTTACTTTGTTTTAAAAAAATATTGTTGTTTTTTTTGTTTTTTTTTAATATTTTATTGTACTTCTTTTTACAAAATATTTATATTTATGTATAATTTATATTATTTATTTATTTATTTATTTTATATATAAGGGTAAAAGAAACATTTAAAAATAATAATAATTTGATTAAAAAAATCATATATAAGAGTAAAGTAAAAATATTTTGGTCAAAATAATATAAATTTATTCTTATTCCATTCTATTTCATACTATAATAAATATAATAATCTTTATTTTGGTTTCTGATTCCAAAATATGTATCAAACAAAATAATTAAAATTTTATTCTATTTTATTCCTATTACTATTACTATTCTATTTTTGTTTTGCAACCAAACTTCACCATAATTTTTTTTTCCAACTTTACAATGTTTCACTCTGTATTTAATCATTTAATTATATCCATATCTATATCTCCATATAGCCAAACACAATATTCACTTATAAAACAGATTCTTCTTGATCTACTTCAATATTATCTGTATTTTTTCCCTTTCTTTCATGTAATAATTGAAGTCTGTCATACCACATGGTCATTGTTCAACTTTTTTTTTTTTTTTTTTTTAAAAAACACATGAATTTGAAGAAACAGATCATTTGTACTTTAATAGATTTCCTTTGTTGTTAATACATAAATAAAATTACAGTTAGTTATACTGATTATTGATGGGAGCTTGGAAAGTCACTCTCAAAAAAATAAAAGGCAATTGGTGTTTCTCATTTCCAAGAGTCAGAAACATTGCTTATGCGGAGAATGTGAAGCTGCAAGGTCAATTTTGTATCTTGTAAATTGGGTTATCTTCAACCATTGTTTCTCCATCTGAAAGGTTTGACATATATCTCTTTCAAAAAAAAAAAAAAAAAAGAAAGGTTTGACATATGGAGATTAGATATTAATATTAGATCATATTTATGGCTTTGAGAAGGAGCACAACCACAAAAGTTTTTCAGTGGAGGCATAAATTAATTAATATTATTATTTTTTTTTTTAAAAAAAGGGTTAAACCTTAAGTGGACTTATTGATTGAATTATTTTAAGCTCAATATTTTTATGTATTTATATAAAACTATAAAAGTATATGGTGGGATGTGAAATTCTCTTATTTGGATTAAATTAATTGGTTAATTCAAATAATTAATCCAAGGATGTATGTAAAAACACGTTTTAACAGATTGCGGAAATGCTTAAACAGATGTATGATATGTGTAAACAGAATTACTTAATCAGAAACGTAAAAATAAAGGACACACGAATTTTTACGTGGTATCAACAACCTTTGCAGATTGTTACTAATCCACGGGGCCACGCCCAGAGAATGAAGTTTATTAGATAAGAATTATTCAAATTACAATCACCAATTGACTTATACAATCTTAAAGACTCCCTCTTTAAATTGTCGCAATCCCAGCAATTTGACACTTCCTAATAACACTTCCAAATGACTCAGAAACTTGAACTCCCTTCAACTTCTGGTCCGTGCACTAATCATCCCGAAAAGTGACTCACACTACAAGCTTCTCCCGAAGCTCTTAAACAAAGTGTCCTTGAGAGTTTACCTGCAAAACAGTTAACAAACATATGCAAGAAAAACAGAAAAACAAAACAAAGAGCTCTAGGACAAAAGCTCTCTACACATGAAAACGGCACTTCAACAAAATATGAAATCAATCTCTGAAGTGATAACCTAATCGTCTAGGTTAGAAGCTTTTATAGAAAAACAAAAGCATAAATAAAGAATATTCACCATTGATTACTTGATGCACAAGATAATTCTAAATAAGGTAAATATCCATCTGTTTTGACAGAACCGGATTCTGCTGAAACAAAAGATACCCAGACTTTCCTAACCGAGACAAAAAGAATAAATGACAAGAATATTTCCAAGATAATTCCAGATTTATTCTATATACGGAAAGAGACATTTACAGCAGAGAATATTACACAATAAACAGGTTTTAATCAATAAATACAATATTAATTTTGACTAAAACCAAAAATGCCAATAAACTAAAAATAGAAACAAATCCCTCAAAACCGGGATTTTACAATCTCCCCCTTTGGCACTTTGGAAGGCAAAATTAATATAACACTCCTGCAAGAAAAACAAGTTAGTGATTACCAAATAAAACTCCCCCTGCGAAAAAGCACAAGTGAGCACAAGTAATCAAAAACAAGTAATCATAAAAAACTCCCCCTCAAAAAGTAGAGGGTCCAGAGTTTGATGTTCACAAAATAAACCAGGAGTGCTTCTCCCCCTATTTGTCTGTCAAAGTACCAACGAAAAACAGAAAAGACCCCAAAAGACCAATGTTGTATGACAAAATAAACAAATAAAATTAAAAACAGAGATCAAGAATTTGAAGCACGGGTGGCAAGCATCAGTAGGTCTTGAATGGACTGCTGGATGATAGCAAACTTTGTGTGAAGATCAGCCATACCAGAACGAAGGAACGCCAATTCTGTAGCCACAGCAGGTGAAACTGATGGGACAGAATCAGGGGGCAGGTCCTCAGATACGAAATTGAGGGACTGAGGCTTCACTTTCTTGGCGCTTGGTGCTTCGCCAGTCTCATTTAAAGGGCCACCTGATCGGAATGAAACGGCAGTCGTGGCAAGGACCAAGTCTTCGGTCTCCAGTTTGATGACATTATTCTGCATGCTAAGAATTTTATAAATGAGATGGGGAAAGGGCAAATTAAGAGATTTACGATTACCCCTGCGAAAACCAACAATTTGATCAAAAATGTGTTTCGCCAGATCAACTTCTATGCCTGTGCCAACTTTATAGAGGAATGCGGCCAGGTCAAAAGAAATGGTGTTAGTGTGAGATGTAGGCTTCCAGTTTGAAGTGGCAAACTTGTGGAGCACAGCATACATATTTGTCAGGTTGGTGACCAGCAGAACAGTGTTGGGGGACCACTGCATGCGTTGTCCCACGAGCTCGGACAACACTTCATCGCGATCAAGTGTTTCAGCAGCTTGGTCTTCAACAGTTGCAATCGGAATTTGGAGGGCGATTGCAATATCTTTAGGAGCGAAGGAGTACCATTGTCCGCGGACATAAACCTTTTCGAAGTGAGGGGACTTTGGATCAAGCACATCATTGGTAAGATTGGCATAAAACTCCTTCACAACACGCTCCACATAGCCAGAAAGCTTCACCAAGGACCCAACCCACTCACGGGTTTGAAGCAAGATGAGAACTCCAAAGGACCTATGATCACTAAGAACAAAATTCCTCTCAGGAAGGAACTTACGATGGGCATACAATATCATATCTCGTTCATTATCATTATAACAGAAGGAATAAGAGTGAGGTTGAAATTTTACCACTGACTTAGTAAGAGGAGAACCAGACCGAGAGATGGGTTTCTTGCCTTTTCCCTTGGATGAGGGTTTTGTTACCACAGAACTGGGAACAGCGGCGACAGGGCTTGAGACTGTGTCCACATCTGGATCAGACGACGCAACATCTTCCTCTTCCCTTGGCTCAGAGTCGGTGGCTGATTCTTCAGGTTCCTGAGACAGCTCTTTGTCAGAGGCCACTTTCTCTGGGATATCTTCTGTGGATTCTTCAGCCACTGTTTCCTCTTCTTCATCTGCCTCAGAAGTGGACGGTGATGGTGGGTTGTCCTTGAGACGTTTCTTGACCGAGGATAAAGGAGAGACAGTCGAATCGGAGGGCGTTTTCCTCTTCAAAAAACCTTTGGCATTTGTCTTCGGTGGGAGAGACGACTTCTTTGGTGGAGAGGGTTCGACAGACCCTTTTTCGGATGCCCTAGTCTTTTTTATTAGAGCGCTCTGAGAAGAAGGAATAACAGATTCCTTTTCGGTCACCACCCCTTTAGGTGGTGGTGACAACACAGGGACAGCAGCATCAACATCGGGGAACACCAAAGGGGTCACCGTGAGAACCGGAGTTGTCTGCTTACGTGGCTTCATTTTGGGCTTTGTCCCCGCAGATGAACTAGGCGTCGAGACGGACTTGGGAAGAGCAGAGGAAGACGGCACGGCTGTGCTTACAGGTGTTTTAGACAGAGGATTTGAGAGATTGGATGGAGTTTTCTTTGAGTGTGCTCCTCTGGTCCTCACCATGGTATCTGTAACTCAAATAAAACAAGAAATAACAGCCAGAAGATGAAGAAGAGTTAGAGAAATCGTGTGAGAGAGACAAGAGGAAGAAACCCTTATATAAAGGACCAAACCGAATGTGATCTTTCCATTACTCAAAATGGACGGTTAATTGCCCAAAAATCTGTCACATCTCTCTGAAATAACTGCTCAAATCTGACAAGGAAGAGATGTTTCCTTTTTTCAAAAAATTTTCTTATTAAGACCAAATATCCTCATCATGGCACACGATCTCCTTGTTCCCTTCCTTTACAATTTGCTTTCCCTTTTTTATTTCAAAATTACAACAATAGAGGAACACAAAAGGAAACCGAATTTAATGGTGAAGATCATGACACAATAAGAGAGATCAAACCCTATCCATACGATTTCAAAAAAAGGAAACCACATCAAAGACTTTAAGCAACACAATATTCTCAATTAATTCACGAGAGATGACAAGAAGAAAAAATCTTGAATAACTTGGTATATTGAAAAGAAACTCATAAAAGCAATATTCATAAAACCAAGATTCGGTCAAGACAATTCCCCCATATTTCCTTTTTTTTTTATATATATATATATATATTTTTTTTTTTTTAAATGTAATAGAATACAACTGGAATTATGGGCACGTGACAAATAATCTGAACAATCAATGAGAGAATCATGTGAGTATGAGAACCTTAAAATAAGAAACCTTGTGAAGATGAACTCTTGAGCAATACCTGAACACAAATCAAGCACAATCCATTTACTAAGCATATTTCAAAATGAATCAAACACTATGTGAACATTTATTATAAATTTTTCTTTTTCCCCCTTTTTTTTTTTTTAAAAAATTCGGTGAATCACAACTTCAAGCATATGTGTGTGAGAGTGTAGCAAGGGAACATTGCCCAATTTGACAGAAAGTCTCTTTCTAAATTTTGTACCCTATGAAGACGCTCTCACACTTACCCTAGTGGTAGCCCTTTTCTATGGTAGAGTATCCTCTTTATAACTCCGAATTACAAAGTTCCAACTTACTCAAAGATGGCTTTCACACACTAGGAAGGTAGCTCTATTCATTCATAGGAGCCTGAAATTGTGAAACACTAAACACCACTGTCACATAAAACAATGCTTGATTCACAGAAATATACTACGAAGGGATTGCTATTTGATTTTACTCTAGGCAAGCAAATCAGGAATTCATACAACACAGGATAATTTATTCTAAGACATACACACAGATTCTCAAAATGTTTGAACAGATTCTAAGTTCGTGCCAGCAACCAAGAACCAATACTTTAAACAAGACAAACTCCCAAGGATTTTCTGAGGAAGTCAAACCTAACCGAATCCAAGGCCTTGGTGAAAATATCTGCAAGTTGTTTTTCAGTTTCAATATACTCAAGCACAAGAGTTTTATTCTCAACTAATTCTCTTATGAAATGGTGTCGAATATCAATGTGCTTAGTCCTAGAGTGTTGTACCAGATTTTTTGAAATGTTGATAGCACTTGTGTTATCACAAAAAACAGTTAAGGTGTCAAGATCAAACCCATAGTCTTTCAGCATTTGTTTCATCCATAAGAGTTTAGCACAACAACTTCCAGCAGCAATGTATTCTGCCTCAGCAGTGGAGAGGGAGATCGAGTTTTGTTTTTTGCTGTGCCATGACACCAAATTGTTCCCTAGATAGAAACATCCCCCACTAGTACTCTTTCGATCATCGGTGTTGCCAGCCCAATCTGCATCACTAAAACACACAAGAGTGGGATTAGTTTCTTTGGTGTACCAAAGCCCATAATCAGTTGTTCCATGAACATATCTAATTATTCTTTTCACAGCCTTCACATGAGATTCCATTGGATTCCCTTGGTACCTGGCACACACACCAACACTATAACACAAGTCAGGTCTACTAGCAGTGAGATAAAGCAAACTACCAATCATACTCCTATAGAGTGTAGGATCAACTTTGACACCATTCTCATCTTTTGTGAGTTTAGTTGTGGTGCTCATTGGTGTTTTTGCAAATTTTGAGCTTTCAAGACCAAATTTCTTGACCAAATTCTTTGCATATTTGCTTTGACTCACAAAAGTGCCTTCCTCCATTTTCTTTACCTGCAGACCTAGAAAAAATGTTAGTTCACCCACCATACTCATTTCAAACTCGACTTTCATTTGTTCCACAAATTTTTCAACTTCTGACTCAGAGGTAGAGCCAAGAACAATGTCATCCACATAGATTTGAGCAATTATGATATGTGAATCAACAGTCTTGATGAACAATGTTTTGTCAACTCCTCCCCTTTTGTACCCATGTGACACCAAGAAATTTGTAAGTTTCTCATACCATGCCCTTGGTGCCTGCTTGAGCCCATAAAGAGCTTTGTCTAGCTTGTAGACATGGTCAGGTGCATGAGGGTCTTCAAACCCTTTAGGTTGTTCAACATAAACCTCCTCATTTAAAACACCATTCAAGAATGCGGATTTCACATCCATTTGAAACAACCTGAAACCAATCAAACAAGCAATAGAGAGTAACAAACGTATAGATTCCAGTCTTGCAACTGGGGCAAATGTTTCATCAAAATCTATCCCTTCCACTTGTGTGTATCCTTGTGCCACCAATCTTGCCTTATTTCTTATGATAGTACCAAATTCATCAGATTTATTTTTAACGATCCATTTAGTACCAATAATATTTGTGTCAAGTGGACGGGGCACAAGATTCCACACTTTATTTCTAAAAAATTGCTCCAATTCTTCCTGCATAGCCTCAATCCAATTAGCATCAGTTAATGCCTCTTTCACATTTTTAGGCTCAAAATTGGATAAAAAACAAGCAAAACGAGAAACATTACTAAACCTTTTTCGTGTCACCATGCTGTCTTTAGGATCCCCCAGAATTAAATCTGATGGATGGTTCAGTTTGACTCTGCTAGAGGGTTCTTTTCGAATCTCATCAGATATAATACCTGGAAACCTTTTTTCTGTCTGTTCAGTATCTGTGTCATCAGACTCAGGATCTGTAGAAACAGATGTTCCGGAGGTTCCCACAGCAAGGTCATGAACAGGTTCACCGTCAACTTGCTCAACGGATTCGTCCACAAACCTGTCAATTTCTTCTTCTGTAGAAAATTCAGAGAAATCTCGAACATCATCAATAACAACATTAATTGACTCCATAACAGTTTGGGTTCTCATGTTATACACACGATAAGCCTTACTATTAGTGGAATACCCAAGAAATACACCCTCATCACTTTTGTTATCAAATTTTCCCAGATGTTCTCTTTCTCTCAAAATGTAACAAGCACATCCAAACACATGAAAATAAGCAACACTAGGTTTTTTACCTTTCCAAATTTCATATGAGGTTTTAGAGGTACCTGGACGAAGAAAGACATGATTTATGATATAGCAAGTAGTACTAATGGCTTCAGCCCATAGCCTCTTAGTTAGTTTCTTGCTATTCAACATTACCCTAGCCATTTCTTGCAGGGTACGATTCTTCCTTTCCACTACGCCATTCTGTTGAGGAGTTTTAGGAGCTGAGAACTCATGAGTTATACCTGCAGCCTTACAAAATTCATCATAGACCGAGTTCTCAAACTCCTTTCCATGATCGCTACGTATTCGCAAAATTTGTTCAATTGTGCAATCTTTTTCAACCTGCAACTTAGTACACAAGGTTTTAAACGCATCAAACGTATCTGATTTTTCCCTTAAAAATTCAACCCATGTGTATCTAGAAAAATCATCTACACACACAAATATATACCTCTTACCATTCAAGCTTTCAACTTGAATTGGACCCATTTGATCCATGTGAAGCAATTCTAGCACTTTCGAAGTATTAATGTCGGAGACACTTTTATGAGTGCTTTTTAGTTGCTTACCAAGTTGGCATTCTTTGCATTTGCCTTCAGTTTCCTTACCCAAACTAGGTAAGCCACGAACAATCCCTGCATGAGACAACTTTTTCAACAGTTTAAAGTTTATATGCCCAAGTTTAGCATGCCACACATCAGTATTGTTACCTAAGGCAGAATAACACATGAAAGAGGGTAACATGGTATAACAATTGTCTCTAGACCTGTACCCTTCAAGAATTTCCTCACCATCTTGATTTACTACAACACAATTTTCTTTATCAAAGTTGACCGTGAAGCCTTGGTCACAAATTTGGCTAATGCTAAGAAGATTAGCCTTAAGTCCTTCAACAAGTAAAATTCCTTTAATTCTAGGTAACCCATCAAAATCAAGAGTACCTATTCCAAGAACATTACCTTCAATACCATTACCGAACGTGGCTGATCCACAATGCATAGGTCTTAAGTCAGTGAGAATTGTCTTGTTACCTGCCATATGTCTAGAACAACCACTGTCAAAATACCATAAGTAAGACGAAGGAAGTCTATCATCACACATTCCAGCAAAACATTTTTTCTTTTCAATCCAAACATTTTTTGATTTAGATCTTTTCACTTTCATGTTTTCTTTGAAATAATTCAATTTTTCAAAGTATTTGTTTTCAGCAAAATTCATGAGAGTGAAACATCTTGGTCTAATATGTCCCTTTCTCCCACAGAAGTGACATGTGGGAATAAACACAGTATTCTTACCTTTTTTCTTACGACCAGTGAACCTTTTTTCTGTACCAACAGGTTTGTTTTCTGTTGAGTCAGACACTATACCTGTGGGAGCAGAACTTTCAGGTGCCAATAACCCTGCAGAAACAAACACAGTTTTTTGCACTTTTTGAGAACTTGAGGCTCCAAGTCCTATGTGCCCTTGTTGACCTGCATTCTGAATTTCCTCAAAAACAGTAGATCCAGGGTTAAGCATTCTAACATTCTTATTGAGATTTTCAAGATCTTTTGTCAATCTGCTTATTTCATTAATTTTCGAATTAATATCATTTTCAAGCAATTCATTTTGATCAACAAGTATTTTAATCTCAGCAGAAAGTTCTTTGTTCTTACTAACCAATGATCGATTCTCAGAACACAATTTCTCCCATGATTCATACAATTCTTTGTATGCTTCTCCTAAAGACTCATCATTTAGATCGGATTCATCACTATCCGAGCTTTCACCTTTGGTGCAATTGTTTAGGCACACCATTTTGGCCTCTCTCAATGTTGACTCAGAAACGCTGGTTGTGAACGCAACGTTCTCTTTTTCCTCTTCACTGTTATCCGAGTCTTCGTCACTCCATGTAACGATCATACCTTTCTTGTTCTTTTTGAGAGTGTTTGCACATTCAGCCTGGATGTGCCCAAAGCCTTCACATTCCCTGCACTGAATACCCTTTTTGTTAGAGAAAGAGGGTTTAGAGAAAGAGAAATTACCTCTAGGAGCCTTTCCAATGGTTTGCCTATTCCCAATCTTTTTCATGTATTTTTGGAAATTTTTTGAGAGCAAAGCCATTTCATTATCACCATCTCCCTCATCAGGAGTCTCCATCTCCGTGCTTTTGAAAGCAATCGTTTTTTCTTTTTCTTTTGATGGTTTAGGTTTGTCCTTTTGACGAATCTTTTGGTTAAGCTCAAAAGTTCGTAGTGATCCCATCAACTCTTCCACCTTCATGTTGCTGAAATCTTTTGCCTCTTCCATTGCTGTGAGCTTCACATTAAACCTGTCAGGTAGAACTCTAACAATTTTCCTAACAAGTACAGAATCATCAAGTTTCTCACCCAAGGAAAAATATTCATTAGCAATATCAGAAAGTCTTTCATAGAATTCAGTTAAAGTCTCAGAATCAGACATTCTGAGATCATCAAACCTAGTTTGAAGCATAATGAATCGAGATCTCTTGACATCAGCTGTTCCTTCAAATTGAGTTTGAAGGATTGTCCAGGCTTCTTTAGCAGAGGTGCAAGTGGAAACAAGCTTTATAAAACTTTCTCCAACACCATTGAATATGGCGTGAAGAGCTTTATTATTATAGCTAGATAATTTTTCTTCTTCTGTATCCCAAACAAGTTCAGATTTTACAATTGTGCTTCCATCTTCACCTTTTCCAGTAGGAGGTGACCATCCAGACAAAATTGCTCTCCATGCTTTCTCATCTTGAGCTTTTATGAAGGCTCTCATCCTAACTTTCCAATATGGATAGTTCGAGTCATTTAGCAATGGAGGTCGAGATACCGAACTTCCTTCTGCAAAGAAAGACATTTCACACAAAACAAATCAAACGAAAAATAACCACAAGATCTCACTAAGAGTTTAGTGAACCGCTCTGATACCAATTGAAATTCTCTTATTTGGATTAAATTAATTGGTTAATTCAAATAATTAATCCAAGGATGTATGTAAAAACACGTTTTAACAGATTGCGGAAATGCTTAAACAGATGTATGATATGTGTAAACATAATTACTTAATCAGAAACGTAAAAATAAAGGACACACGAATTTTTACGTGGTATCAACAACCTTTGCAGATTGTTACTAATCCACGGGGCCACGCCCAGAGAATGAAGTTTATTAGATAAGAATTATTCAAATTACAATCACCAATTGACTTATACAATCTTAAAGACTCCCTCTTTAAATTGTCGCAATCCCAGCAATTTGACACTTCCTAATAACACTTCCAAATGACTCAGAAACTTGAACTCCCTTCAACTTCTGGTCTCTAATCATCCCGAAAAGTGACTCACACTACAAGCTTCTCCCGAAGCTCTTAAACAAAGTGTCCTTGAGAGTTTTACCTGCAAAACAGTTAACAAATATATGCAAGAAAAACAGAAAAACAAAACAAAGAGCTCTAGGACAAAAGCTCTCTACACATGAAAACGGCACTTCAACAAAATATGAAATCAATCTCTGAAGTGATAACCTAATCGTCTAGGTTAGAAGCTTTTATAGAAAAACAAAAGCATAAATAAAGAATATTCACCATTGATTACTTGATGCACAAGATAATTCTAAATAAGGTAAATATCCATCTGTTTTGACAGAACCGGATTCTGCTGAAACAAAAGATACCCAGACTTTCCTAACCGAGACAAAAAGAATAAATGACAAGAATATTTCCAAGATAATTCCAGATTTATTCTATATACGGAAAGAGACATTTACAGCAGAGAATATTACACAATAAATAGGTTTTAATCAATAAATACAATATTAATTTTGACTAAAACCAAAAATGCCAATAAACTAAAAATAGAAACAAATCCTTCAAAACCGGGATTTTACAGGATGGGACAAGGAATTCAAATTTGAAACAAAAAGTATAATTCAAATTTATATAAATAAAAAAAATTAAATGCGAATTATGAAAATAAATAGATATCATGAATTCATCATTGAATAAAAAGTATTGTCGATCAAGCTTTAGACATAAGTTTGGGCGTGTATGCACATAGATAATTGGCTTCGCTTGAGTTGCATCATTTTTTTTTGTTAATTAATGAAATTCAATAGAATTATTGCTTTGCAGGACACTAGTTGATCTGAATTAATAATGAGTTTTTAAACATACCCTACATTGCTTTTTAAAGAATTTAAAAAAGAAAAAAAAAATAATAAAAAAGACTTTTACCAAGGAATTTACTATTCTCTCAAGTTGATGTCGTATTTTGACTATACTGGCGTTTTTCAGTTTATTGTCGTTTATCAGAATGTCTTTAACTTCTTATTAATTTATATTTATTTATTATGTTTTTTTTTCTATTGGTTCTACAACAATCATGGTTTTCCATGCTGTCTTTTTAATCATTTTCATTTTACTTTTGCTCGTTGGTTATTTTATGCGTTTAGAAAGCTACCGTATAATTAGAATTGAATGTAATTCGAAGTAATTATTTAAATTGGCGTGTTTGTATGATCATGTAATTACATGATAATTATGTAATTGAAATTAATTGAGATGTCACAATTACATCTCCAATTCTCATAGCCCCTCATAAGAATTGTGTGTAATTAGACTGTGTAATTACTAAAAATTATCAATTTTAAATAGTATTATTACACAATATTCTTTTTCTATGTAATTACTAATTATTTTGTCAAATATGACAATATAATTTTATAAGTAATTACCAATTGACATCCAAACGCATTTTATATTTTAAATAATAGTGTAATTATTAAGATATATAATTACTACTATAGTAATTACACAGTCCAAACACACCCTTAAAATTAATGTTACTATCTCTGTGGTTTCTTGTGCATAATATTTTTCATTTCAATTTGAAATTGGGAGTATTTTAATATTAGGTTCAAAGTTTATCTAGCTGAGATTGCTAAGTTTCAACAATTGGGGAATGAAGAGCTAAGTATGAAACATATAAATTATTTAAGGAGATGATGAGAAACATGGGATTGAGAATTGGTTCCAAGCGTAAATTTTCTACAATGGGCAAACTAAGTTCAATATTGATGCAACAGCCCGTAATACTATTGTTATTGTTACGATCGGAATTTTAGGCCGTAACAAATATGTAATATTTATAATTTAGGTGGTCGAATGTTCAACTTCGACTATTGTTTAAAAATAATCCTTAACATTTATAATAAAATATAAATTTGGTAATCAACATAATAACTCATATAATTGTATACAAAATTATAAAAAATAGATTAGGATCACTCTTATGATACTTATGTTGAAAATTAATATTCCCACAGCAAGGGATCCCTAAATAATTAAATTTAATAAGTTATAAATTAATAAAATATACTCAACATCCATAAGCTCCAAAAACTAAATAATATAGCTAAATTCTAATTCATAGATCTGAATAGAATCGAAAATTATTCCTAAGCCATACACTTCTTATTGAACATAATACTTTTAAATAAAAACTAGATTTGACTAAGCTTGGATAAAATCCAAAATTCGGATCCTCATCTTTCTTGGTATCCATCAATCTCAAGCAGAGTACTTCCTAGAAGGAAGAAAAATGAGGTGAGCTTACAAAGCCCGGTAAGGAAAAAACTAAACTCAAGATTCTCTATCTTTACCATTACAACTCTACATGGTTATTCTTTAAATCTATATACAACCATCGTATAAAATAAAGCAGAGAACCAATAAATGATTGTATGCAACTAACAACCTCCAAGTACATATAATTTATCCCGCTAATTCCCTAGCTAATCTATCATCATAGGCTCCGACTGTCTGGTCTAGTATGTCGATCTGACCACAACCCTAGTGTGTATATCAAAAATAAAAACCTTGTACAGGTTATAGGTCTTTACACTTACAGGCGCAACAACCCACCATCTGATCTACCCATTATGATGTCACATAAACTAGGTGCATATAAGTAATATGTACAAGCATATCGAAGAAGGTTCTCATTCATTCAACCAAAGCTGGAAAATATAATTATAAGAGCATATTCCATTGTATTTTTAAAAATTTGGGCAACCTAATGGCCCCATTTTATAAACCAAAAATCAAAACATGTATATAATATATATAAATAAATACTAGGCACGTCACCAAAGTAACATACCCCTCAGAATAGTCCAGTACAAATCTCACGTTATATTTATAATTTTGCAAACTAAAATATTGGAATATGGCTAAAGTAATCTAGTTATCAAAACATAGGTTCAAAAGAGTAGTCAGAGCCCCCACCTCTAAATACGATCCTTCAATAATTCCCCAAGACGCTCCCGAGCTTAACTACAATCCTCAAGTGATTAGTCCACTTATAATACCACAATTTTCCTACGTGCATCAAATTAGCAAATGATTATCATCATTGTGTCTCATATTCAAAATCGTGTCCAATGACATATAATATAATTATATTTAAAATTTCAGGTTCTGAAATCTCACCAAGCCATGAATATTGACGATTGGTGGTGACAGTGAGCAGTGCTCCAATAATGTCAATGAAAGTAGGGGTGGTATATATCAAAATGACCACACCAACGAGTAGATTACGCTCATGCAATCCATTGGTCAAATTGTGCACGAACTCATCAAAAAATCACAACTTGGCCAAACAAGGCTCCAACAATAGTGGTGAGATGGCAGGCAAGAGTGGTTGGGTTTTGTTCTCCTCAAAGAGTTGAGCTCAGTAGTGCAAATGGCTTGTTGATTAGAAGTCGGAGACGACCAAAATCGGAGAAAAAAGTTTTTGGGACCGTTACTTTGGCTGACTTTTCCAGGTAGATGACGATGAGTGAGATGATGTTGCTTGGTGGCTGAGGTCGCTGGAGCAAGACGAATCCAGAGGGCTAGCGCATGAAAAAATGTAGGGCACAAATAGTAAGTATGGCATAAGCTTCAAAATTGAATGGTTCCTATGATGAGCAATGTTAAATTGTCAACTGCAGCTAAAAATTTAGGCCCAACAATAACTTACTAACCTATTATCATCATAGGCTCCACAAGCATGGTAATTTCTCTTATACCATCAACCAAAATGTTATACAACCAAGCCATGAATCATATAAATCAAGAATAAACAAACCATCCTCATCACTTAAAGAGCTCTTGAATTAGTACCTTACTTTTAAGGCTCAACTTGCTCGATCAACATGACACACGTCCAGACAATATTGAGACACATTGCACTAACAAGGGAGTAACTATGAAGGTATTGGAAACACAAGTTGGCTAATTGGACAATGCTATGAAAGACCAATCATCACGATCCTTCACAAGTAACATTTAGAAGAACTCAAATGAGCACAATGCCATCGTATTGAGGAGTGGAATAGAGCTTGAAGGTCATAGTGTTGAAAAGGAGAAGGTTGAAAAGAATCTTTCGGAGGGTAATCAACAAAGGAAAATTTAAAGATCAATAAAAAGCCATCGGTGGTTAGACTAGATTCAATATCTTTTTGTGAATAATTCACCTCGCATCACTCCCACATTACCATTCCCTTAAAGATTCCAAAAGAAATTGATTGACGATTAATTTGAGAAGTTCCTTAATATTTTCAAGAGAATCCACATCAACATCCCTTTTATGGATGCCCTTGAGCAAATGCCAAACCATGTTATAAAAGAAGTTATGTCAAAGAATAAAAAACTTGAGGAATATAAAAATATGAATCACGGAAGGATGTTGTGCCTGTTGTAACTTATTTACCATATGCGCAGTAGAAATCACGGGGTGATGGACCCAAAGATTTCAAGAAAAATTATTCAAACAATATTTAAATAATCGGATCCAATAATATGCAAAACATTAATCAAAGAGAAAGAAAAAAAATAAGAATTTACAAGTTGTAGAACATGTTGGTATTAAATGATCAAATCAAAGGTACGCAGCAAAATATATTGATCAATTTTAATAAATATTAATACCAGTCAGGATCATACACATATATAAACATTAAATCACATGCAAATAGATCAGGGTTAACCTGCTGTAGCCTATCAATAGCCCTTGAGTCTATTTGTATAAATCAACGATCTTCCTATCGAGTGTTTTGAGATCTCACACCCTGATCTTCCAGACTAATTATCAAATAGACAAGGATGTGTGTAGGCACGTAGGATTCAAAATGTTGATTTATGTGACTCCTTAAATGTACTCAACACATGAGATCTAGAGAGTTTTGACAGAGAAAATGTTTAGAATAGTTTTCAAGTTTAGAGAAAACTATCACTTTAGAGAGAGAGTCTATATTTTTATTATTCAAAATAATAATAAAGCATTTTTCTGAAAGTCACGTACTATGAGTACTATGAGACTTATAAAGATATTTAATCTAATTAAATAATATTTATTTAATTAAAATATAATTCAAATTAAAAACTGATTAGATATTTTTCATTTAAATATTTATTTAAATCATATTAAAAAAAAGTAAATAACTGATTAAACAAACTTATTTGAAATTTAAAATTCAAATCTCAGGGATAAAAATCCCTAATGCTAGGCGCCACCCACTG
Source organism: Humulus lupulus (assembly GCF_963169125.1). Taxonomy (NCBI): domain Eukaryota; kingdom Viridiplantae; phylum Streptophyta; class Magnoliopsida; order Rosales; family Cannabaceae; genus Humulus; species Humulus lupulus. The sequence continues at coordinate 62,277,009 of NC_084795.1, read as the reverse complement.
TACTTTACAGTGTGTGTCGCCCAGTTCTATTAGGGTTTCCCTAATTTTCTCATTTGTTTATTTAATCAACTTTTAAGAAAATATATTTATCCAAACATAAATATTAGTTAATTCAAAATTAACTTTATCTTAAAATATCAGTTTTAAATTAAATAAATAAATATCATATTATCAATAAAATATTTATTATTCTCTCTCTTTATATTAATCCAATCAAGATTAATATTAATTTTAACCTATAGTTTTTCAAAATAAAAACTATATAGTTAAATAATTAATTAATTCACAACTAATCAATCACCATAATTATTTCCTTGGCCTAGAAAATTAATTCCTTTGTAATTTAGTCATTTCTCTTTACAAATATTTCTTTTGACATCCTTACCCTTGACAGTGTAGGACAGAAGTGATCTGGGGACCATGGACCTATAATACGAAACTCTAATAAACTAGATTATTAATTAAACTCTTTAATCTAATAATCTTATTTATTAATTCCATGATTACTCCACTATAAATATTGAATTGAACTCTAAGTATTTATAGAATTATATTTACAGAGTTTTTTCTAGTAATCCATTGATATAATTAATATATGTAGTTTTGTCCTCAATTATTGATTCGTTAATTAGAGCTGGTCAAAATTACCATTTTACCCTTCTAATTACCTCTTGATTCTTAAGTACCATTAATTCACTAGCGAATAATTAATCTATAATCTAATTATAGATTTGAGCTCAATAACTATTCAGTTCTAGAATACCCTTAAGGGAACCAATATTCGATCCGTTAGGAAAGCATGGATTCCAATATTGTAATTCATGTTCCCAGCCATCCATGATATTGAATCTCCAAAACAAAAGTCATTAGCCTCATTATACTAAGAGACCTTAACGAGTGAATCAAAAGATCCAATAAACATAAACAAGAGTTCATGAATAATCAGGATTTAGATTGATCTACAAATGATCATCTATTATGATAAGAATTAAATCTTTACGTCAAACGGCAAGTTTATAAAGATAATTAATTCTCATTGGTCATGTCATATATAATCTCTATTATATACAACACATTTACTAAGATGTCTATCCACATCAGTAATTTGAATCTAGATTACTTATATCTCGTATGCCTAGCAAACCGTACTAGTAACCATTCATTAAAGATTCCTTACTTTAATATGTTAGTGACTATTTTATTCATTATATATGATCTTAATTCTCTAGTACTAATATAATATCATATTCTCATGAATGAATAGGGATTTTTCTTGATATTTATATATAATTAATTCAAACAATAATTATAAATTTTAAATATAATAAAATTGTACTTTTATTTAAAATCAATAAAATATCTTTACATGCTTTCGAGGCATTAATCCTAACAATCTCCCACTCACCCTTAAAGCAAGTGAGGCATCTCCCTTAATCCCATATTGTGCACGTGACTCATGAACGACTTTGTAGGAAGTGTCTTGGTTAATGGGTTAGTCATGTTCTGTTCCGACGCTATCTTCATAACTGTCACATCACCTCGATGTACAATCTCTTTTATTAGATGGTATTTCCTTTCTATATGCTTCCCTCTCTTGTGGCTTCTCGGTTCTTTGGAATTAGCTACTATTCCACTGTTGCCATAGTACAGGATTAATGGCTTATCCATATCTAGAACAACTTCCAGATCAGTGTAGAACTTCCTCAACCAAACCGCCTCCTTAGCTGCTATGTATTCAACTTCCATGGTTAAATCAGCTATGCTGGATTGTTTAATGCTTCTCCAGACAACAACTCCTCCACCAAGAGTGAACACTGACCCAGGCGTTGACTTACCACTGTCTTTGTCTGATTGGAAATCAGAATCTATGTATCCAGTAGGGTTTATCTCACCCGTGAATATACAAGCATATAATCTATCGTTCTCCTAAGATACTTGAGAATGTGCTTTACTGTAATCCAGTGTTCCAAACATGGATTTGATTGATAACGACTCACAATCCCTACTTCATAGCATATGTCGAGCCTAGTACACAACATAGCATACATAAGACTCCCAATTGCTGAATCATAGGGATAATTTCTCATGTCCTCTTCCTCTTGAGGTGTCTTTGGACATTGCTCTTTAGAAAGAGTAATTCCATGTCTCGTCGGTAACTGACATTTATGGGAATTCTCCATAGAGAACGTTTCAAGTACCTTATCTATATAATTAGCTTGAGAAAGTGCCAAGAGTTTGTTATTTATATCCCTTAGGATTTGGATTCCTAGAGCATAGCTCGCCTCGCCCAAATCTTTTGTTTGGAACTTTTTGGCTAACCACTTCTTTACGTTTGACAGTGTCTCTACATCGTTGCCAATGAGGAGAATGTCATCCACATAAAGAACTAGGAAAATCACCACTTTTCCTTTGATATATTTATATACACATGCTTCGTCGACATTCTATTCGAAGCCATATGTTTTAATTGTTTCATCAAAGGTGATATTCCAAGACCTAGATGTTTGATTTATTCCATAGATGGATTTCAGCAACTTGCACACCTTTTGATCTTCCCCTTTCTTTATGAACCCTTCTAGTTGTACCATATAGATACTTTCATCAAGATATTCATTCAGAAAATGTTATCTTGACGTCCATTTGCCATATCTCATAATCATTGGTAGCCGCTATGGATAATAGGATACGAATGGATTTGAGCATGGCCACAGGAGAAAATGTTTCTTCATAATCAACACCTTCTCTCTGAGTGTAACCTTTGGCTACAAGCCTCGCTTTGAAAGTATCTACTTTCCCATCTACACCTCTTTTCTTCTTGTATATTCACTTACACCCTATGGGTCTGACATCTTCAGGTGGGTCCACAAGTTCCCAAATAGAATTGGAATACATCGATTCCATTTCTTGGTTCATGACTTCTTGCCATTTCTCCTTTTCAAGATCATCCATTGCCTCTTTAAATGTTAATGGATCATCCTTGTCTGTATCAGAAACAAGGACACATGCCTCATGTTCGTAGCGAACAAGTTGTCTCACAATCCTCCCACTACGACGTTGCACCGGGGTTTCTTTTTCAGGAATCATGGTTTCCTCGGTTTGTCGTTTATCATGTAATGATGAAGATGATTGTGACAGAATCTTATCAGCTATGAGTTCCTCCAATACTACCTTGCTCTGAGGTTTATAATTATTCATATAGTCATGTTCAAGGAAGGTCGCATTTGTGGAAACAAATACCTTTTGATCATTGGGACTATAGAAATAACCACCTCTTGTTTCTGGAGCGTAGCCAACAAAAATGCATACTTCTGACCTTAATTCAAATTTCCCTGATTTAGATCTAAGAACATGAGCAGGACAGCCCCAAATGCAAAAATGGTGCAAACTAGGTTTGTTTCCATTCCACAGTTCTAGTGGAGTTTTGCTAATGGTCTTAGATAGGACTACATTCAAAATGTATGTCATCGTTTGAAGTGCATATTCTCTGAATGAGAGAGGAAATGAAGAGTAGCTTAACATAGACCTGACCATGTCCAACAAGGTCTTGCTTCTTCTTTCAGAAACACCATTTTGCTGTGGCGTTCATGGTGCTATTAGTTGGGATAGAATACCATGCTCCAGCAAGAAATCTTTGAATTCTAAATCCAAATATTCTCCACCTCGATCAGATCGAAGTGTCTTTAGAGTCTTACCTAATTGCTTCTCAGCCTCAGCTTTGAAGTCTTGAAACTTTCCAAAGGTTTCAGATTTCCTAAGCATTATGTAAGTATGACCATATCTTGAGTAATCGTTAATAAAAGTGACGAAATACTCATACCCACCTCTTTCTTGTACATTGATTGGACCATAGACATCGCTGTGTACAAGCTCCAAAGGTTCTTTGGCTCTATTGCCTTTCGCTTAGAAATGACGTTTTGTCATTTTTTTTCCTTCTAGACAAGATTCACAAACCGGAGGAGTTCCAACTCTTAGTTTTCTCAAAGGTCCATCTTTTGTTAACCGGTTTATCCTATCTAGACCTATATGACCAAGTCTAAGATGCCAAAGATATGTGTCATCCTCGTTTGAAACATTTTGTCTTTTGTTACCTTGCAGTTTTGCTACTTTAAATAATTCTGAATTTTGAGTGTTTGTTCATTTTAATGAAAGCGATAAGTCTGAATATTCAATTGCATGTCTAATGAAAAAATTAAGAATAATCAAATTATAAATAAAATATTATAAAGTCTTTACATGCAATAAAATTCCAAATTAACTAAAAAGAAATGAACTAAACATTGTTCAAACAATAATAAAGTTTTCTTTTATAAAACTAAAGAATTTTAAATAAATGGACTTTCTTTAACGCCTTCTTGAACTAGATGTTTTTCCTCTTTTCCACTTCATGATCTTCATCAACAACCTTCTTGAACCATTAGATTCATCCATCTACATAGAAGAATAAACATCGTTAGTGGACCCTGAGTTAAGAGCTTAGAATGACAAATCTCTTTCCACTTAGTTATAAGAACAAATAAATCATATTTACCTTTCTTATTCTTCATAAATTCAGTGATTATTTCACGCTTGTCCGATAGGATTTCATTCTCATGAAACTACTTATTATATATGTATCCATACGTAGCATGGATGGCCTCCCATATATCATATGCATATTTAAGGCTTTGTAGAGTATTTTTGGTCTCTATATTTACAGATTGGAGTAAATAATACCTAGCCATGTGATTTATTCTTAACCACTTGGCATACTCGAACTGATCAATCACTGAAGCATCTATTTGTGGTTCATCTATTGATGGTGTTTTAACAGTCTCCATCAAATTCTCTCTTAACGATAATATATCCATATCATGTCTCCAAAATACTATATTTTCATCATTAAGCTCAACCACTACATTGCAGTTGTTTTGAGACATTTTAAGTTTTAACTGAAATAAAATAAAATAATATTATCATTTGAAAAAATATCAATGTTTTTTAAAGTAAACAAGATGCATGAATGCAACAATTAAAACACATAAATTAACATTTAATTTTCCACGATAAAACTACCCAACAAATAAAGCGTCCCCTTAGGTCAGTCAAGTTAAATTTAGATAGCTTATAAGACAATCCTATCTTTATAATTTAAAATTTAAAATAACTCTTTATTTTATCTTTTAAATATAAAGTACCACTGGTTTGGTTAAGATGAAATATTCCACCGCAAAAGCTTAATTACA